>NW_027187344.1:6191938-6245253 GCF_028583685.1 Petaurus breviceps papuanus | reverse complement strand
TGTGTGTGTGTGTGTGTGTGTGTGTGTGTGTGTGTGTGTGTGTGTGTGTAATATGACTTCAGCATAAGGGAATGTCCTTCAATTGGGGAATGGCTGAACAAGTTGTGGTGTAGGAATGTAATGGAATACTATTGTGCTATAAGAAATGATGAGCAGGCAGATTTCAGAAAAACCTGGAAAGACTTACATGAACTGATGCTGAGTGAAGTGAGCAGAACCAGAAGAACATTATACATAGTAACAGTGACATTGTGGGATGATCAACAATGTATGACTTAGCTCTTCTCAGCAATACAATGATCCAAGACTATTCCAAAAGACCCATGATAGATAATGCTGTACACATCCAGAGAAAGAACTACAGAGTCTGAATGAAGATAAAAGCATACTATTTTCACTTTTTTTGGTGGCTTTTCCATTTTGTTCTGTTCCTTCTTTCACAACATGACTAATGTAGAAATATGTTTATGTGATTGCACATGTATAAATTATGTCAGATTGCTTGTCATCTTGGGGAGGGGGATGAGAGAGGAGGGAGAAAAAATTTGAAACTCAAAATCTTGTAAGAAAAAAGAATGTTGAAAACCATCTTTACATGTAATTGAAAAAATTACTATTTACAAAAAATAAAATAGTGGAGGTAGACTTGGGGGGAAAAAAGATCTCAGTGTAGGCTAGAGATGTCAGGGGAGGGCTTGACTACTTCCTAAGAACTTGATCGGATCTTGAAGGACTTAATTCTACCAATATTTGTTAAATCACTGCTACTTGAAGAGTGATTGGCTATGTTTTGGGGATACAAAAATTAAATAGCCCCTATTCTCAAGAAGCTTATGATCTAATAGTTGGTTAAAATGAGGAAGACAGATGGAGAGGAACTAGGCAAGAAGAACCAGAATTCATTCATTCTTTTAAAAAAACCCAACACTTATTAAGTGCATACTATGACATAAAGCAAGGTTTAGTGGCTAGAGAGTCAGCCTCAATTCAGAAAGTCATTCGTTGTTGTTCAGTCATGTCTGACTCTTCATGACCCCATTTGGGGTTTTCTTGGTAAAGATACTGAAATGGTTTGCCATTTCCTCCTCCGGCTCATTTTACAGATGAGGAAACTGAGGCAAGCAGGGTTAAATGATTTGCCCAGGGTCACACAGCTAGTAAGTGTCTAGGGGTGAATTTGAACTCAGGTCTTCCTGACTTTGGGTCCAGTACTCTATCCACTGCACCCTCTAACTGTCCAACCTGTGTTCAAGTCATGTCTCTGACAAGGATTGGCTGAATTTTAACCTATGGCATAGTTCCTCTCATTAATGTGGGTTGGCAATTTCTCTGCACCTTCTAATCTTAGAGAGCTTCCCAGAGCAGCAGCAAGACATTAGGTGACCTGTCCAGGATATGCCAGTAATAGCATAAGTTTAGTTTTTAACTGTGTCTCTCTGTACAAGGCACTATAATGGGTTCCAGGGGAGACGTAGTAAGTGAAGAAGACAGTCTCTGCCCTCAAGGAGTTTACAATCTAGTAGAGGAGATACAACATGAACACAGATAAAGAAAAACAATTACATAAAAATAGTAAAAAAAAATGATATGAGATCAGATGAGAGGGAATATCAATAGGAACTAAAAAAAAGATGTAGTGAAGACAGAGAAGACAGTGTCAGAGAATGCATGCTGGAAAATATAAAGGAATAAAAAGTTGGCTTTGTTGGCTGGAGATAGATTATGTAGGGCCTTTGAAAGTCAGGCAGAGGAATTTGGTCTTTCTCTAATAGAAAACATAAAATGTGGGGGGAGGGACGGGGAGCAGAGAGGAACAAGAGATGGATCAGAGGAGTCCCTGATCAAATTGGGGAGGTCTCCAGTCACCTTGACAAGATTACAGGGCTCTGGGCCACAGTTAGTCCCTGATCAAATTGTGCAATTCCCTAATCAAGATGATGAGATTACAAGGCAAGGACTATTGTTTTAGGCAGCTGTGATTGGCCAATTGAGGACTAGCCACCCATCCTCCTAGACTATAAAAATAAGCTAGTGGGGCTCTTTCATTTTTTCCACCTCATTCCTTTTTCCTGAGAGTAGCAGTGAGGAAGTGGGGGGTGGGGGGAGGTGGTGTAGAGGGGAAAGGAGAGTGTAGCTTGGAGAGAGGCTTAGAGAAAAAAAGGAATTATTTGGCCACTTAACTCATTTCATCTTAAAACCAGTCAAAAACAACAACTGGTTTTAAACATGTAATATGGTTTTAAACATTATTTTTGAACTTGTGTTTAACTAAACATATTTCAAGTGTGAAATTCACATTTTCATTTCATAGAATCGTAGATTTAGAACTAAAACTAATCTAACCTCCTCATTTTACAGGTCCTAGAGCTCTAAGACCACATTTCACCAGGGGTGGCAGTCAGGATTTCAACCCTATGGCCTCTAACTTCAGATTCAGTGCTTTCCCCACCATATCACATGCCTTCCTGTCATTAATTCACAATTCATCAAACATTTCTTAATTGCCTACTGTGTACAAAACTCAGTGATAGCACTAGAAGAATATTATGTTTGGAATTTATGCTTATTTACTAATGTCCCTACTCCTTCTTCTGGCTTTCTAGCTCCCCATTCCCATTAGGTAGCTAGCTCTATCTTTTCTTTTTAAGTTTCTTCCCTGCTGCTTCCCACTCCTCCATTCCAATCAGGACACTCTCTTCCCCATTCCTATCTCTTCTTCCCAGGCTTCACCAATTCTCTCATTTGTCTCTGTCCATGCTGCTTGCCCTTCCTATGTAGTTCTTCAAAAATCAGTCCATCCGTCAGCATTTATTAAGCACCTACTATGTGCCAGAGGGCAGCTAGGTGGTACAGTAGATGGAGCAGGGCCTAGAGTCAGAAAGACCTGAGTTTAAATCTGACCTAAGACACTTACTAGCTATGTGACTCTGGACAAGTCACTTAACCCTGTTTGCCTCAATTTCCTCATGTATAAAATGAGCTGGAGAAGGAAATGTCAAACCACTCCAGGCTCTTTAAAACCCCAGATGGAGTCACAAAAAGAATTGGACATGACTGAAACAACTGAACAACTATGTGCCAGGCCCTGTGCTAAGCTTGGGGCAAAAGACAGTTCTTGCCCTCGAGGAGTTTAAATCTATTGGGGAAAGACGATGTACAAATGAATATATACAAAGCAACCTCTCTATAGGTTAAATGGGAGATAATTAATGGAGAAAAGGGACTAGAGTGAAGAGGCTTGGGGAGAGCTTCCTGTAGAAGGTGGGATTTTATTTGGGACTTAAAAGAAGTCAGGGAGATGAAGTCAGATCTGGATTTGAATCCAAGTTCCATCATTGCAAGGAAGTCATGTCACCTACCTGGACCTCCCTTCAAAGGAGATAACATTGGTAAAATGCTTAGCACAATGTCTGGCACATCCTGGTACTTAATTGTCCTTGTTCCTTTCCCCTGCCCCTCCCTCAGTTTCTTCATCTGAAAAATGGGAATAATGGTAATGGCCTATTTTGGAGGCTTTATGTAAGGACGAATTAACTTGTTCTGTAGAAATGCTATACAAATGTGAGGCTTTATCATTATGGGAGGCAATGTGTTTCAATACAAATAGATGTAATATACACTTAATGATCTCCTACTGCATTCCAGGCACTGTGCTAGAACGGGAACATAAAGGCAAGCACAAAGCAGTCCCTTGACCTCTCACATTCTACTATTTCTTTTTCACAATAGATTTTTGTTAAAGGTAAATGACAAATGTTGGAGGGGCTGTGGGAAAATGGGTAGGCACACGGAACTGTGAACTGGTCCAGCCATGTAGAAAGCAATTTGAAACTATGTCTAAAAAGTTATTAAACCCTTTGACCTAGTGATAACAATATTAGATCTAATATCACAAAAAGATAAAATAAAGAGGGAAAGGAGCCTCATGTATGGAAAACTTAAAGCAGCACTTCTTGCAGTGGCCAAGAATTGGAAACTGAAGGGGTATCCATCAACTGGGGAAGGGCAAAGCAAGCTATGGTATATGAATGTGATGCAATCTTACTGTGCTATAAGAATTTTTCTTTTTAAAATTTATTTTTAGTTTTCAACATTCATTTTCACAAGATTTGGAGTTACAAATTTTCTCCCCGTCTGTCCCCTACTCACCATCCCAAGACAGTGAGCCTACTGAATACCTCCTCCCCCAATCTGTTCTCTCTTATATCTGCCCCCATCCCCCCCAACTTTCTTGTAGGGCAAGATGGATTTCTATACTCCTGTGCCTGTATATCTTATTTCCCAGTTGCATGTAAAAAACAAATTTTTAACATTTGTTTTTAAAACTTTGAGTTCTGGATTCTTTCCCTTCTTCCCTCTTCAACCACTGCCACTGGGAAGATAAGCAATTCAACGTAGGTTGTACATGTGTAGTTATGCAGAACATTTCCATAGCAATTATGTT
Source organism: Petaurus breviceps papuanus (assembly GCF_028583685.1). Classification (NCBI taxonomy): domain Eukaryota; kingdom Metazoa; phylum Chordata; class Mammalia; order Diprotodontia; family Petauridae; genus Petaurus; species Petaurus breviceps. The sequence continues at coordinate 6,240,809 of NW_027187344.1, read as the reverse complement.
GTAAAAGACTAACTATATTCCCCTCCATCCTATCCCTCCCCCCACTTATTCTATTTTCTACTTTGACCCTGTCCCTTTTAAAAAATGTTTGCTTCATGGGTGGCTAGGTGGCACAGTGAATAGAGCACTGGCCCTGGAGTCAGGAGGACCTGAGTTCAAATCCGGCCTCAGGCACTGGATACATTTACTAGCCATGTGACTTTGGGCAAGTCACTTAACCCCAATTGCCCTCCAAAAAAAAAAAGCAAAAAAAAAATGTTTACTTCTAACTAGCCTCTCCCCCAATCTGTCCTCCTTTCTATGGTTCCCCCCTCTTATCCTCTTCCCTCCTACTTTCCTGCAAGGTAAGATACCCAGTTGAGTGTGTATGTTATTCCCTCCTTAAGCCAAATTCAATGAGAATAACGTTGTCCCATTCCCTTTCACCTTCCTGCTCTTCCCCTCCATTGTCACAGTTTTCTCTTGCCTCTTTTTTAAATTTGTTTTTCTTATTTATTTTTAAAATCTTATGTTTATTTTTAGTTTACAACATTCATTTCCACAAGATTTTGAGTTACAAATTTTCTCCCCATCTGTCCCCTACCCATCACCCCAAAACAGCAATCCCACTGAATATCCCTTCCCCCAATCTGCTCTCTCCTATATCCTCCCCCATCCCCCTCTGACTCTCCAGTAGGGCAAGGTGGATCTCCATACCCCAGTGCTGTATATCTTATTTCCCAGTTGCACGTAAAAATAATAATAATAATAATTTTTTAAACCTTTGATTTTAAAACTTTGAATTCCAGATTCTTTCCCTTCTTCCCTCTTCAACCACCACCACTGGGAAGATAAGCAAATCAATACAGGTTCTACATGTGTAGTTATGCAAAACATTTCCATAGTGGATATATTATAAAAGACTGACTATTTTCCCTCCATCCTATCCTGCTCCCCACTTTTTCTATTTTCTACTTTGACCCTGTTCCTTTTCAAAAGTGTGTGCTTCTAACTACCCTTCCCCCCAATCTGTCCTCCCTTCTATCATCTCCCCTCTTATCCCCTTCCCCCTACTCTCCTGTAGGATAAGATATCCAATTTAGTGTGTATGTCATTCTTTCCTTAAGCCAAATTCAATAAGAGTAAGGTTGATCCATTCCCTTTTGCCTTCCTGTTCTTCCCCTCCAATGTAACAGTTTTCTCTTGTCTCTTTTATATGAGGTAATTTACCCTATTCTGTCTCTCCCTATCTCCTCTCATTATATTCCTCTCTCACCTCTTAATTTTATTTTTTAAATATCTTCCCTTCCTATTCAATTGATCCTGTGCCCTCTATGTATACCTGTATACCTGTACACATATATACACACACTCACATATGTATTCACATGCTCCTATATAAATGTATATGGATGTATACATATATATATATATTCCCTTCAACTATCCTCATACTGAGAAAAGTTTAATAAGTAACAATTATCATTTTTCCATGTAGAATGTGAATAGTTCAACTTTGATAAGTTCCTTATGATTTCTTTTTCCCTGTTTGCCTTCTCATGCTTTTCTTGCTTCTTGTATTTGAATGTCAATTTTCTATTCAACTCTAGTTTTTTCATCAAGGATGCTTGACAGTCCTCTATTTTATTGAATGAACACATTTCCCCCTGAAACATTATACTCAGTTTTGCTGGGTAGGTGATTCTTGGTTTTAATCCTAGCTCCTTTGACCTTTGGAATATAATATTCCAAGCCCTTTTATCCCTTAATGTAGAAGCTGATAGATCTTGTATTATCCTGATTGTGTTTCCACAATACTCAAATTGTTTCTTCCTGGCTGCTTGTAATAGTTTCTCCTTGGCCTGGGAACTCTGGAATTTGGCTATAATATTCCTAGGAGTTTTCTTTGTGGGATCTTTTTCAAGAGGTGATCTGTGAATTCTTTCAATTCCTATTTTGCCCTCTGGTTCTAGAATATCAGGGCAATTGTCCTTGATAATTTCTTGAAGGATGATGTCTAGGCTCTTTTTTTTATTATGGCTTTCAGGTAGTCCAATAATTTTAAAATTACCTCCTGGATCTATTTTCCAGGTCAGTGGTTTTTCCAATGAGCTATTTCATATTGTCTTCTATTTTTTCATTTGTTTGGATCTGTTTTATAGTATTTTGATTTCTCACAAAGTCATTAGCTTCCATTTGCTCCAATCTAACTTTGAAAGAATTATTCTCTCCAGTGAGTTTTTGAAATTCCTTTTCCATCTGGCCAATTTGACTTTTTAAGGCCTTCTCCTCATTGATTTTTTGGGCACCTTTTGTCATTTGAGTTAGTCTATTTTTTAAGGTGTTTCGTGTCTCCTTTAGCAAGCTGTTGACTCACTTTTCGTGATTTTCTTGCATCATTCTCATTTCTCTTACCAATTTTTCCTCCACTTCTCTTACTTGATTTTCAAAATCCTTCTTGGGCTTCTCCATGACCTATGACCAGTTCATATTTTTCTTGGAGGCTTTGATGCAGGAGTTTTGACTTTGTTGTCTTCTTCTGTTCTATGTTTTGATCCTCTTTGTCCCCCAAAAAAGATTCTATGGTCTGATTGCACTTCCTCTGTTTGCTCATCTTTCCAGCCAACTACTTGACTTTTGAGTTCTTTGTCAAGGTAGAACTCTGCTTCCAAAGTGGAGAGAGTTGTGTCCCAAATTCCTGGGGTTTTGCACAGCTGTTGCTAGAGCTTTTGTCAGAGCTATGAGGAAGACACCCTCTATACAGCTGCCATAAGCTCTGGCATGCTAACATTCCTCACTTCAGGAATGCCAACCAAGGCTGCGACCCAGATCCAAGCAGGTCAAAGCAAGAGCAATTATCCTTTGAATGGTCACTTGGTCCCCCTACAATCTGTAGGCCAGAGGCTCCCAAGGCAGCATGTGGCAGCCACACCACCGCCACCTCTGCCACCAGGGCGGGGGAGGGCGGGGGCTGGACCTTGCTCTTCTCTAATCCACTTCCAATAGAATTCCCTACTGACATTTTATTTTCTCTTTGGCATTTATGGGTTGAGAAGTCTGGAAACTTCCATAGCTGCCAGTGATTCACTCTCCTGAAGTCTGCTCTGGCCAGTTTGGACCGCGAATCTGGGCTGGCCCCGTTCACAGGGGACTGCACTTATCTCCTAGTCCAGTGTGATAGACCTTTCCTGTTGGCCTTCCAGGCTGCCTTCAGTGGGAGATTTGTTTCTCTCTGTCACTGTGGGTTCTGTAGCTCTAAAATTTGTTTAGAGTCATTTTTTTTCCAGGTGTTGGAGGTGGTTGGAGTGGGAGTTCAAGCAAGTTTCTGCTTTTACTCCTCCATCTTGGCTCCACCCCGCTATAAGAAACTTTGAAAGGGAAACTTCTAGGAAGGGAGGATTTGTATGAATTGACAAAGAGTGAAATAAACTGAACAAGGAGACATTTTATTTTGTTTTATTTTTTTTTTAAAGCAATTGGGGTTAAGTAACTTGCTCAAGGTTACACGGCCAGTTATTTCTGGGTGTGGTGCTGAGTATCTGAGCCTGGATTTGATCCAGGTCATCCCAACACGAGCCGGTGCTCTTACTCGCTGAGCCACCTGGCCGCCCCTATCAAGGAGACATTTTATACAATACCATTATTGTAAAGGCAAATAACTCAGAAAATTTTAGAACTCTGATGGACGCAATGATCAACCACAATTCCAGAGGAATCATGATGAAATATGATACTGACTTCTGAAAGAAAACTGATGGACTTATTTCAGATTGAGACTTTTATTTTTTTTTGTACATGACCAATGGAGGAATTTGCATTACTTGACTACATGTGTTTGTAATAGGATTTTTGTTTTTCTTTCTTGGGAGCTGGAGTGTTAGTAGGAAGGATGGGAGAAAGGTGAAAGAAAGAGAAGATGAATTTTCATTGATTGAAAAGATAAAAATTGAATTAAAAATAGAACAAAAAAGATTTATTGATATCTTTTGATTTGTCATCACTTAAATTTTCCCCTGCATTCTTATACCTCCTCCCTTACAGAGGGTTATCCCTTATAACAAACATAAAAGAAAGGAAAGGAACAAGGGAGGAAGGAAGGAAGAAAGAAAGAGAAAGAAAGAAAGAAAAGAAGGAAGGAAAGAGCAAAAAAAGAAAGGAAAGAAGGAAGGAAGGGAGGAAGAAAGATAAAAAATGAAAAAGAGGAATAGGAGAAAAATCAACAAGTGATGCTGATCAGTACATTGAAAATTTTGAAATATGCAACCTGTGACCTTCTCCTTCAACCTCTGCAAAAGAGTGTATTTTCAGGTTGTTATCCTTTCCATTTATGTTGCTAAAGTCAATGTATATGTTGTTTTCTTGGTTCTGCTTCACTATACATCGATTCATTTAAGTCTTCCCATGCTTCTCTGTATTCATTGTTTCTTATGGCATAGTAATGTTCTATGACATTTACATATCACAATTTGTTTAGCTATTCTCCAGGTGATGGGCTTATATTTTGGATTTCCAGTGCTTTGATATCACAGAAATGTCACTCTAAATTTCTTTAAAACTTTAGAGCCTTTTTTCTTTGTCAGTAACCTCCTTTGAGTATCTGCCTAGCAGTGTAATGTCTGTACCAAAAGATTTGGACATTTTAAGTACTTTATTTGCATAATTTTGAATGGCATTTCAGAATGATTGTATTAGTTCACAGCACCATCAACAAGACATTAGTCTATTTGTCTTTCTACAGTCCCTTAAACTTTGACTATTATCACCTGTTGTCATCTTTGCCAATCTACTGGTTGTTTCATGTTCATTTCTCTTTTTAGTGATTGGAGCATTCTTTCATATGGTTGTTAATAGTTTACAATTCTTGCTTTGAAAATTGTTAGTTCAGATACTTTGACTGCTTATTTATTAGAGAATGACTTTTGGTCATGTATTTATGTTAATTTTCTAAATATCTTAGGAACTAACCAGGTGTGGGCAACCTGTGGCCTCAAAGCCACATGCAACCTTCTAGGTCCTTGGATGAAGCTTTTTGACTGAGTGCTAATTTCACAGAATAAGTCCTTTTATTAAGGGCATCTGTTCTGTGAAGTTTGAACTAAACCTTTATTTAAGAAATCTGACTGAAAGATTTTTTTTCCCCAGTCAACCACTTCCCTTCTTATTCTAGATGCATTAATTTTATGTGTTCAAAAAGTCTTTTAATTTCACGTAATCAAATTATCTACCTTTTTTGGCTAAGAATTCATCTCCTACACATGACTGTGAAAGGTATATGATCTACTTCTCTTCTAATTTTTTTATGGTGTGATCTTTGATATTCTGATCGGTTATCCATTTTGAATTTTTTATTGAATATGATATATTGATCTAAGCCTAATTTATGCCAGACTACTTTCTAGTTTTCCCAGCAGATCTTATCAAATAGAGGGTTCTTTCCTTAGTAATTTTTGTTTTTGAATTTATCAAACACTGGATTATTGAGTTCCATTATTTCTGATTCTCCTTTGTCTAGTCCATTTCATTGATCTACTTTTCTGTTTTAAAACCAATATCAAATATTTTTGATGATTGCTACTTTCTTAAGAAAGTTTGATATCCACAACATCTCTTTCTACTTCATTGCTACCTTTTTAAAATTTTTTGATATTCTAGGTCAGATTTTTCACCCCTGTTCTAGTTTTTTGTGCCTCAAAATGAATTTTGTTATTTATCTAGTACAGTAAAGTATCCCTTTGGTAGTTTAAGTGGTATAGCATTGAAATTGTAAATTAACTTTGGCAGTATTATAATTTTATTACCTTGGTACAATCCATCCATAATTGCAGAACATTTCCCTATTTAAAGTTTTTCTTTATTTGTTTGAGGAGAATTTTGCAATTGAATCTATACAAGTATTGAGTTTTAGTAGATTGACTCTCAAATATGTGATTATGCATTTTGTAGTCATTTTGAATGGAATTTCACTTTTTATTGTATTTTGTTTTGCTATGCAGAAATGTGGTTGATTTTGTAAGTTGATTTTGTAACTTACAACTCTGCTAAAGCTATTTGTTAATTTGGTGGGGTTTTTTCTAACTCCTTAGGTTTTGAAAAAAATAATAATGTCATCAGTAAATAGGGATAGTTTTAAACTCTTTATCTGTGTTTGTGCTTTTACTTTCTTTCGCTTGTCTGATTGCTATTGCTGGCATTTTTTTTTAAATTCTGTTAAATAAGAAGAAGAAGAGAAGCCATCTATGGCCTTATTACTGTATTTATGAGGAAGCTTCCAATGTATCCCAATTGCATATAACGCTTGCTTTTCATTTTAGATAGACACTTTTAAATGATATTTTTTAAAGTTTCCACTATGTAGGATATTTAGAATTTTTGTACTTTTTCAAAGGCCTTTCCTGCATCTATTGAGATATAACTTGGAATGCTTTTGGTTTTGTTTTTAGTATGATTAATTATGTTGATTGTCTTCCTAATGTGGAATGTTCTTTACATCTCTGGTATAAATTGAACTTGGTTGTAATGAATGGTATAATTTTACTCTTTCTTTCCAGTGAAAGAGTGCTTGATTTGGACTTACAAGAAGTGAAGTCTAAGGTTCCTTCTAGATCTAATGTTCTGGGATTCCCTCTTCTCTAATATCCACTTTTTCCATTCCTTCAATAATCTTCACCCTGCTCATTAAAACAAGAATGATTTCTATAGTGCTTTAAACTTTGCAAATGATTTTACATGTATTATCTCGTTTAACTCCAGAAAGTATCACCTTAGGAAAAGCAGGGTAGTATAATGGAAAATGTCCTGGATTTAGAGTCAGAGACCAAGCTCTTGTATTTATATATCACATGGGAAAAAGTTACATACGCTCAATCAGCCTCCATTTCCTCACCTGTGACTATTGTAGCAGCAAGCACCCTAGCATACCCAGGGTGGCTGCCAACACAGTTTCTTAGATCTGCTTTTCTAAAGGAAAGCAACTCAAAATGGGTTAACAATCTTACTTTAATCAAACATATATCATTTACCTAGTTCAGGGGAAAAGTCAGCACCCTGAACTTCAGAGAATACAAACAGAAGTTACAAGCAGACAAAAAAAAATACAGAGAAACAGACCAGCAGACAGGCTTCCAGCTGTCTGACCATTACATCCATACCTAGTTAGTTAGCAGAGATGGAAGCACCAACATCTGGGTTTTCAAAGCTGGGGGGCTCAACATCTGCCCACAGTCTCATCTGGCCAAATCACACAACTCTTCCCAAAGTGAGTCCCAAAGCAAAACCTCACATCAGGGTATATATAACCTTCTCCTAGGTCAGAGAATATCACAACCCTCTTGACCCATTGCCCAATCACAAAGTAACAAGCTGTGGGCATTCCTGAAAAACAAGTCTCCTGCCACAGGCTCCATGTGACCACAGTCAGCCTATTAAGGGGCAGAGTATATTTTCAAATCAGGGAAGGTTCTCAGATTCACTTAAGCCTATCAAGGGGCCAAGGGGCAAGGAAGATCTTCAGATTCCCATTACCATTACAACTATAAAAGTCAAAAAAAGAAAAAGCTTTGTAAGACTTTATAAAACTATATAGTGCTTATAAATGTAAGCCATATAATGATAATGTTCATTATTCCCATTTTTATGAATGTCTTATTTCCCTAGAAATACAACAAATTGTTTAAAAGTAAGAACTATGTTTCCTTCTTTGTATAGCTAGAGCATTATACCCAGAACAATCTTTAATATTGCATTCTTGTTGTAATATGAAAAAAATATGGTATGTGACTTGGGCTAGTCAGTTCAGTTCTTTGAGTCTCAGTATTTCAATCTATAATATGAGAAGGCTGGAAGAAATAATATTAACACCTTTCTAGCATTAAGATTCATTAGTTTAGGGGCGGCCAGGTAGCACAGCAAGTAAGAGCACCGGCTCCAGTGTTGAGATAGACCTGGAGATCGAATCCCAGGCTCAGACACTTAGCACCCACCCAGAAACACCTGGCCGTGTAACCTTGAGCAAGTTGCTTAACCCCAACTGCTTAGGGGCGGCCAGGTGGTTCAGCGAGTAAGAGCACCGGCTCCAGTGTCAGGATGACCTGGATCAAATCTGGGCTCAGATACTCAGCACCACACCCAGAAATAACTGGCTGTGTAACCTTGAGCAAGTTACTTAACCCCAATTGCTTAAAAAAAAAAAAGATTCATTAGTTCAATGGATCAACTAGATGGTAAACTCTTTGAAATCTGGGAGATCTCTGGATTCTTTGTGCCCTTACAAGTTATAGGTGCTAAATAAATGTTCAATGATGATAATGATCTGTCAGTTTGATTGATAAGTCCAAATTTTATCCTATGGCATATAGGAAAGAAGGAAACATGCCTACTATGTGTCAGACACTGTGCTAACTAAGCACTTTACAAATAGTTTATCTTATTTGATTCTCATCACAACTCCAGGAGGTAGATGCTATTATTATCTTCATTTTATAGCAAGGAAGCAGAAGCAAACCCAAGTTAAGTGACTTGACCTGGGTCACACATCTAGTGTCTGAGACTAGATTTGAACTTGGGTATTCCTGACTCCAGGCCCAGCACTCTATCCAATGAGCCACCTAGCTGCTTTTTTTTTTTTTTGCTTTTTGGAGGGCAATTGGGGTTAAGTAACTTGCCCAAGGTCACACGGCTAGGTGTGTGTGTGTGTGTGTGTGTGTGTGTGTGTTAAGTGTCTGAGGCCGGATCCGAACTGAGGTCCTCCTGACTCCAGGGCTGGTGCTCTACTCACTGTGCCACCTAGCTGCTTTTCAATTTAGTGGAAAGAACACTGGATTTGGAGTCACAGAGCCTGAGTCTAAGATTAGTCAGTTATATGATTATAGCTGAAAGGGTCCTGAGAGGTTACCTCATTCAACCCCTTTATTTTACAATAGAGGAATCTATGTCACTTGATGTCCCAGCCTATCCCACCACTTCCTACCTGTGTGACCTTGAATGAGTTACTTCCTCTGAGCCTCAGTTTCTTCATTTAGATCTCTAAGGCCAGCTCTAAATCCTACGATCTTAGAAGAGGAATAAAGATGTCAACCTCTCAAAGCTTACAGGTTTAATTCTTCTCCTGGGCACTGAATTGCTTCTTGACCTTGGGCAAGATTTGTGCCTCAATTTCCCTGGCCTGTTACTTGTGGGCACTGAATGCTGCCTGAAGACAAGGATGTTTTGGAGGTTTATTTGATTGATTGATTGATTCATTAGTGCTTGGAAAGCACCCTGAAGTCCTGGGAGCCAAGCATTGTTATTTAAAGAACACTGATGGAAAAGCAGAGTTAGGCATTCGAATTGTCCTCGGAGGACTGGCCAAGCAGCCAATGATCTTTGAGCATTTACAGAGCTAATTCCTTGCTTCAGTATTTAAGGTCTCTGAAAAAGCTACATCCATCTTCCAAGAGGAAAAAAAAATGTTCTTACATCTTCCTGCTATCTAGAGATTATTTAGTGTTCTGATATTGACACTTGCTTCTGTAGAAAGATTTAAAGATAAAAATGCAGTGTATTCAAGCACTGATCATTTTTCATCGTCACTTAGTGACAGTACAGCCTGAAGTCAATTGCAGCAGATTTATCTTTTCTGATATTGATTGCATGCGTGTGTGGCTAAGCCGTTTGCAGATCCCTGGCTGCATCCATCCAGAGGCATAGCAGGGGGTACAAAGAGAGGAGGGGCAGGGAAAAGGAGAAGGTGAGAGCCTCTGCCCTCAGTTCTTCTGCTGCTTTAAAAGGCTCCAGGTCTGAACTGTCAAGTCAGGTCATAGGCCAAGGAGGCCTAAACTAGGAATATAAGCAACCTGAGTCTAAAGTATCTTGTCATTGACTTGAAACTTAAACACCCTCCAAGGCCCCCTGAGGTTTAAGGGGACTGGAAGAGCCCAGAATTTTAAGTGCCCTGAGGTTTACTGAGAATATGCTGAGCCAGGTCTCCAGAATTTATTAAGGGGTCACTTCCTTCTCTAAAGTGCATGGGCCAACAATTTCCCAATCTGAGAAGCAACTGAGCTGCTTTAAATACCTCATTAACCCTTTCTTCTACTGAGGGCTAAAAGTCCTCTCCTGTGTTTCCCCAGGTTTTAAAAAGTCTTGATTCCCTTTTCATCAAGGCCAACCCCAGATGCCATGTGCCTGCTACCTTATTTGGAGGAGTGAGGCATCAGGATTAACCACTGCTGAACTATTTTTTATTTTGGTTATGCAAGCTCTGTCCATGGTAGCAGCAAAGACACTTAGATTCTACAGCTGACTCCAGGGAACCTTGTCTTTTAATCACCCTGAATTTCACTGTTCTCATCTCTAAAAGTGGAAATAGTAATACCTCTCATGCATCTCTCACAGGGTTTTTCTAAAGATCAACTTAGATAACAACAATAATAGGAATAAAAATAGGCACTGAACCAGTGATCTCATTAATATAGGGAACTCTCAGATAAGGAAATTCCCTCTACTGATGAAGGTCTGCAATTCATAATCTTAGGGAGTTGTAGGAAGAGATTAAGTGACTTGCCCAAGGTCATACAAACAGTATGTATGGGAGGCAGACTTGAACCTTTTTGCCTCTGAGGTCAGAGAAGAAAGAGGAGGACAGGAAGAGGAGGAGGAGGTGTTGAAAGGGAAGAAAAGGAAGAGGAGGAGGGGGAGGAGAAAGCAAGGGAGGAGGAGAGGAGAAGATGTCAGAAGGGAAGAAAAAGAAGAGGAGGGGTAAGAGAAGGTGGAGAAAGAGTAGGAGAGGAGGAGAAGAAGAAAAAGAATAAGAAGAGGAAGAAGGAGGAGGAGAAAAAACCACACAAATTGCACTTTAACATTTACAAAACATTTTGTATACATTATTATAATGTTTTAAAAAGTATAAAACAAAAATAATAAAATATAAAATGCTATAAGGAGATAAGATATTAATTGTTATTGATATTATGATTACAATACCATCTTTGCTAAATTACAAAGGAAAAATGTCTTCCCCTGGGTTCGGGAAAGTGGCTACTACAAGGCTGTGTGTCATGTAATAATACAACATATATTATCTAGTCTTAAAGCTAGAGAAGATTCCTTAATGGCACCTAGCACACTCTAGGCTTCTTAGTTGCCTCTTTGGCTTTGGTGGCTATCACAGCAGCTTATGGTGAATTGCATCTGGCATCAGTACCACCGACTCAGCACCCTCTCCAGACTCCATTATGTGTCCTACTAGCAAAGGGTCTTTTTCAGTATCTGAGATTCGTGCAGAATCATCACCCCAGCAGAGATGCCCTCCCCACCACCCCTCGCCTTAATGTGACTAAGCCTATAGAGCCAGGAGCTTTTCCTTAGAAGGCTGATTTCTCATTGTCAGAGAGTGTTTCCTTGATATTTAGTCTAAATCGACTGCTCCTAAATTTCATCAATCATTCCTCCTCAGAATTGGCTAAATCATTCCTCTCTTCTCATCTCCCCTTCATGACTTTACACTTTTCAATGTGTGTCTCTTCTTTCCTTCTGACACCTGACTTGATGCTTCAAATGAGAGAATATATGTAGAGCTCATTACAAACCTTCAAGGGCTATATAAATGTCAGCTATTATTATTATTCCAAAAGACTTAGTAGTTAAGGGGCTCACTCCCTGTATTACTATAGACCAAGAAGATGAAACAAAACTGTGGAATCTGGGAGCTGGAAGGGACCTCAGAGACAACCTAATTCAATCACTTTATTATACAGAAGAGCAAGCTGACTTCCATAAAGGTGGATTTTCCCAAGGTCACACAGTAATTTAGTGGTGTGTCTTGAGGGAGCTTAAGTTCTTAGAGGAAAAAAGCATATAGTACTCCTGTTAATATAATTTTGGTTCATTTTATGCTAAATGGTGCATTGGATAGAACACTGAACCTGAAGTCTGAAAGACTTGAGTTCAAATCTGAATTCAGACATTTACTAGCTGTGTGGCCTTGGGCAAGTTTCTTTTTTTTTTTTTTTAAGCAATTGGGGTTAAGTAACTTGCTCAAGGTTACACGGCCAGGTGTTTCTGGGTGGGTGCCAAGCATCTGAGCCCGGATTCAATCCCAGGTCATCCCGACTCTGGGGCTGGTGCTCTTACTCACTGTGCTACCTGGCTCCCTCCTTTTTTTGGGAGGGGGGGTAAGTTTCTTAATCACTATTGGCCTCAGTTTCCCCATCTATAAAATGGGGATAATAATAGCACTTAGCTACCAGGGTTGTTGTGAAGGTCAAGTGAGGTGATATTTGTAAACTGCTTTGCAAATTTTAAAATGCTAGCTATTGTAATATTTCACAATACCTATTAGCTTCATACTGCCCCCTTTTCTGTCTGCCCAGCTCTGGCTAGAACAGTGAAGGCTGTTGGTGGTGCAGTGAAGAGAACACTGGGTCTAGATGGAGCTCAAGAAAGTGCTGGCTTTAAACACTCACTAGCTGTGGGATCCTAGGTAAGTCACTTAACCTCTATCAGCCTCAACTGTAAAATGGGAATAATAATAGCACCTACCTTACAAAGTTGCTTGTTAGAATCAACTGAGATGTGTATGAGCATGCCCACAGGTATGTTTTTAAAGCACTTAGCACAGTACCTGGCACATAATAGGCCCTATATAAATTCTTATTTCCTTCCTCCCTATTTTAATACAGTTTGGTTTAAGAGACTGGGTAACTATAATACAGAACAAAGAGGCCAAAACACCCCCTCCCCAAAAACCCCAACTCTAACATAGAAAATGGCATTTTTTTGTGGGGGATAGTCTGGCAGTATAGCCACAGGACAATAAAGGAACAAGGCAGTTCAAAGGAATTTGATGAAGATGAAGGATATAGAGGGAATTGTTGTTTGCCCTTTGTTTTTGAAGAGGACCAATGACATCTTGGAGTGATGTCTTGATTTGTGAGTGAATTGGATTTAAGTGAGGCAGAATTGCACAAAATCATCAGCCTGACTCTTTTACAGTCATTGAAGTCCAGTGGAAAACCAAGTTTTCTTTGTAATTTCTGGGGATGCAGTAGATAACTTTGGCATCTTTGATATCTCACCAAGCTGTAAGCACTCCATAGTACCTGCTTTAGCCACCTAAATAGCTATTGGGACAAATTGTTCTCATCTGCCCTTTTCACTGGGGAAGTCTTCACTTGCTTGGGGCATATATCATAGAGGGAACAGTCAGATTCCCCCACTAGCTATGTGATCATGGGTAATCACTGATCTTTCTGTGCTTCAGTTTCCCCATGTAAAAAAATAAAGAAGTGATAGAGTTAATGATTTCTAAGACCCCTTGATCTTGTAGTTAGAATGCTGACTAGATCTGGTATCAGGAAACTTGAATTTCAATCTTGTTCAACTTGTCAAATGAGAATTATAATAATGATTGTACTACCTACCTGCCTACCTACCTACCTCACAAGGTTGCTGAAAGGAAAATATATATCAAACCACAAAGCCCTATCAAAATCCAAAATATTATTTATCTCCATTTTACAGGGAGAAAAATTAATACTCAGAGAGGTTAAAGTGTCTGCCCATCATCATACAGGCAGTAAAGCTATTTGAGAGGAAGTATGATGGGGGGGTGGGGAGAAAGAAATTAAACATTGGATTTAAAGTCAGAAGACTAGTTTAAATACCAACTTTGTCGCTTAATAACAGCATGACCTTAGAGAGACATTTAACTTCTCTGGGCCTCAGTTTCCTCATTTGTAAAATGAAGGGTTAGGCTAGATAATCTTGGAGATATCTTCCAGCCCAAGTATCAGAACTGGGGTTTGAACCCACATGTCCTGACAAGCTCAATGCTCTTTCCTTTGTAACACAGAGCCTTACTTCTCACTAGACCATTCTGGGAGAATAAAATTATATTGGTGTCATAGCAAACAAGATCATAAAAGGCCTGCATCTCTACCACAACAAGCAATCAGCCAACTTTTTTCACTGAATTTAATTGAACAAGCATTTGTTAAGCACCTACAATGTATCAGGCACTTTGATAGGAAGATCATGGGGATACAAAGAAATGAAATAATGGCTGCCCTCATGGATCATATTAAAAATTTTTTTTCTATGATATTATTCTGAATTTAATGAAGAGCAAAAAGAGAGTATTTCTGTGCACAAAATTGAAGAGAAAAAGAGAATCCCATTAAATTTTATTATGTATAACTTGGTTTTTTGAGAAAAGCATATAATATTTTCAACCTGTTACTTTCAAAGCTCTCCTGCTTGTCTGTATTTCCCTCTTAATTTTCTTTTGTTTCTGTGAATTTAAAATGCTTCAATAGTCTTCAATTTTTTTTCTCCTTTTTTTTTTTTGGCAACACTACTGATAACTTCCCCCATTCCCCCAAACCCCTACACCTCAAGTAAAAAGGGAAAAACAATCCTTGTTAACAAATAAGCATAGTCAGGCAAAACAAATATATATGTTTGCTATGTCTAAAAAATATGTCATTTTCCATTTTGATTCTTCACCCTTTTGTCAATGACATGCTTTATCAGACCTCTGGAGTTCTGGTAAGTCATTGCATTGATAAGAGTTCTTGAGCCTTTTCAAATTGTTTTGCTTTATAATGTTGTTACTGTATAGCTTGTTCTCTTGGTTCTGTTCACTTTACTCTGAATCAGTTTATACAAGTTTTCCCAGGTTTCTCTAAAACCATCCTTCAGAGTTTCTTACAGGACAACAATGTTCCATTACATTAATACATCATTTCAGTCATTCTCCAATTGATGGGTTTCCCCTTTGTTTCTAGTTCTTTTTCAATAACAAAAAGAGTTGCTACAAATATTTTTATACATATGAGTCTTTCTTCTTTGGCTTGATCTCTTTGGGGGATAGGGTTAGTAGTGGCATCATTGAGTCAAAAGGTATGTATAGTTTAGTAACTTGAGGGGAATAATTTCAAATTGTTTTCCAGAAGGGCTGTAGAAATTTGTAGCTCTGCCAAACTTGCATCAATGTACCTGTTTTCCCAGACCTCCTCTCCAACATTTGTCATTTTCCTTTTTTGTCATCTTTGCCAATCTCATAGGTGTGAGGTGAAACTTCAGAGTTATTTTAATTTGCTTTTCTCTAATTATTAGTGATTCAGAGCATTTTTGTCTTAAGACTATGGAAAGCTTGGATTTCTTCCCTTGAGAACTGCCTGTTCATATCATTTGGCCATTTATCAATTGAGGAATGGTTCTTACTCTCATAAATTTGAATCAATTCCTTATATATCTTGGAAGGGAGACCTTTATCAGAGAAACTTCTGCAAATATTTTTTTCCCAGTTAACTGTTTCCTTCCTAATCTTAGCAACCTTGGATTTGTTTGTGCAGAAACTTTTAAATTTTATGCATCTATCATATTCTCTTATATTTTTTTCCTCTCTTTCCTCCCTAGCCCTTCTTTACATAGAAAAACAAGGGTATGGAACAGGAATATACTTAGCACATTCAAGTTCTATATTTGATTCAAACAACTTCCTCTCCCATACCCCTCTTCTCTTTCACCCAGACCTCAGTCACATTTCCTTCCTTCCTTCCTTCCTTCCTTCCTTCCTTCCTTCCTTCCTTCCTTCCTTCCTTCCTTCCTTCCTTCCAAATCCCTTTTCATTATTCCCACTCTGAACTTAAGGTTTGTTTTATGTATGATTAATCGTTCCCTAGATCAATACTCCCTCTTATTCTCCTTTACCTCTCTTCCCTTTTCCTTTTGTTTCTCTATTGAGTTGAATATGTTTCCATACTAAATTCTTTATGTAAATATGTGGGTTCTACCCTCCTTTAACCAGTTCAGATGAAAGAGAAGTTCAAGTGATGACTACTCTCTCCATCCCTTCCTCATTTGCAGAGATTTTTACTTTTGCCTCTTGATTATTTCTGATGTTTCCCCTCCTGGTTTTTTTTTACCTTTTCTTCCTTAATGTATCCTTTCACACTTTCCTTTTCCTTTCTTCTTTTAAGAGCATCAAAACATAACAAAAATTATTCACAGGCCCTCTATCTTATTTGACTTCCTCTGACCCCTGATGACATTACATTTCTTAGGAAATACTTCTCTCATCCCCTCCCCCCCACCTACACCTATTAGATTACAAATACTTCATTCTTATAAAATCTTTTCTGTTTGTTCACTTGTATTTATCTTTTTATATTTATTTTTATTTATGTTTTTGTATTTTAATTTTTTGTTCAACTTTGGTGTTTTCACTAGGAATACCTGGAAGTCCTCTGATTCATTAAAGATTCAATATTTTTTCCCTGTAGGATCACACTCAGCTTTTCTGGATAAGTTATTCTTGGTTATAAGCCTCTTCTAATATTATATTCCATGCTCTATACCTCTTAATACTGATAACAGCTAAATCTTGTGTGATCATGACTGTGGTTACTTGAATTCTTCCTTTATGGCTATATTTTTTCTTTGACTGTGAAGCACTAGATTTTGTCTGTGATTTTAGGAGGTAAAGAGGAGATTCTTTCTATTTTTACTTTACTTTTGGTTCTAAAAGATCTGGGCAGTTATCTTTCAAGATTTCTTAAAATATGATATCTGTGCTCTTTTTTTTGGGTAGTGACTTTCAGGTAGTTTGATGACTTAAATTCTCTCTTTGGTCTGTTTTTTTGTCAATTGTTTTTTTATATGAGATACTTTACATTTTTTATTCTTTTCCATCTTTTTACTTTGTTTTAATATTTCTTGTTGTATTATGGAGTCATTAACTTCCTTTTCAGGAAATCTGTTACTTGGTTAAAGTTTTCTGTCTCTACTGCTAGCTTTTGTTTCCTCCACAGTTCTCATTTATTTTCCAATTCTTTCCTTTATTTAATTTATAATAGCTTTTTTTTTTTTTTGCTTTTTTGGAGGGGGAAGGTAGGGCAATTGGGGTTAAGTGACTTGCCCAAGGTCACATGGCCAGTGTTTTGTGTAGGCCAGATTTGAACTCAGGTCCTCCTGACTCCAGGGCTAGTACTCTATTCACTGTGCCACCTAGCTATCCCTGTAATAGCTTTTTAGCTCTCTCTCTTTCTCCCCCTTTCCCTCCTCCCCCCGTCCTTGTTTCATTTCTTCTATGAAGTCTAATTGATCTTGTGGCCAAGCTTTGCTTCTTTTTGAGGCTTTGCTTCTATATATTTTCTTTTTTGAAGCAGTCATTCTCCTGATTAGGGTTTATGTCTTGGGCACCTGTGGCATCATAATAGTTTTTTTTAAATCTTTTTTTGTTTACTCATTCTTTCAGTGATCTGCTCTGGGCAACTTGATATTGGTGCTGCTAGCCTAGGCAAGAACTCTTGGTGTTTGGTCTGAACTTCCAGTTACTTTGAAAGACTCAGATCTACTGGCCTGGGCAAGGAGTTGAGTCCAAGATCTTCTCTGGGCATCCATGTGCTATTGGCCTAGATCAGAGCTCTGAGCACTGAATCTGTGGTACTGGCCCACCCCTGTTCTGCAGTTCCTGAACTGATCACTTACTTGTAGGCAAAGTTTGCCATCTTGAGCTGGAAATATGGCCCAGTGTAGCTTCTCCTTTAATTTCTCATTCAATACTTCTTAGATTGCTGTTGTGGTAATTGTAAGAAGCTGGGCTATACTAATTCTTTCTACTCTACCATCTTGGCTTGATCTTCTCTATCATTAAAGAATTTTGTTTTGGCGGATGCAAATCTGCCTTTGAAGTCAGAAGATTTGGGTACCAGGACAATCGCATACTCTGTCTGCCTATCTTTATTCTATTCATCACCAGACGGCAAAACTAGAGCTAGTGACTAGATATCAGGTCAATATAAGGAGAAATGCCCCAACATTTAGAGCTGTTCAAAATGGAATAGGCTACCTTGGGAAATAATAAAATCTCTATCCTTAGAAATCTTCAAATGGAGGCGAGGTCAACATAGGATCATAGGATTTGGAGCTAAAAATGGCCATGGAGGTAATTTTGTCTAACACTCTTACTTCATGCATAAGGAAATGCCAAAAGCCTAAAAAGATAGTGACTTGCACAAGATCACAAAGGTAGTAAGTAATAGATCAAGAATTGGAACTAAGCCTTTTGAGTCCAAACCCAATGCTCTTTCAACTAGACCATAAACAATATTGTCAAGAATGTTGTAGTGTGGATCCCTGACCTTTGAAGTCCCTTCTAAGTTGTAGATTCTAATTTATAGATATTTCTCTCTAGGGGAAGTCTCCTATTATGACAAAGCAAACACCCAGGGATAGGAAGCATGCTCTGAGGGTATCCCCTCTAATTTAGGAGAAGGTACCATGAAAGAAAGCAGTCTTGCTCTCTATTTTAGTACCCACCAGAGATAGAATGTTAGTCTGAATGAACGAATAACTTGATCCAGTGTGACTTTTCTTTGGGTAGAGTCTGAGGGATGGGTGGGGGGAACATTTGACATTGACATGCTGTGGTTAAGTAATGCCTTTTTAAATGCCCTCAACTGTCTTGATCTTTCCCCTCCCCCTTTTCTTGTCAACTCAGTTCACCCTCTGTTTCAGCTTTTTTTTTTTTTTTGCCTTTTGGAGGGCAATTTTGGGGTTAAGTAACTTGCCCAAGGTTACACGGCTAGTATTTTTGTGTGGGTGTTAAGTGTCTCAGGCTGGAACGAACTCAGGTCCTCCTGACTCCAGGGCCAGTGCTTTACTCACTGCGCCACCTAGCCGCCCCTTAAGATTTTATTTTTGCTTTTTTTTTTTTTTTGGAAGGCAATTGGGGTCAAGTGACTTGCCCAAGGTCACACAGCTAATTTTTGTGTTAAGTGTCTAAGGGTGGATTTGAACTCAGGTCCTCCTGACTCCAGGGCTGGTACTCTATTCACTGTGCCACCTAGCCTCCTCTGTTTCAGCTTCTTTTGACATTATTTCTCCATCTTTCTTTTCTCTGGGGGAATATCCTATTTTAGACTTTCCTCCCAATTGAATTTGTCTTTTTCCCTCCAAGCAAAATTCTTATTTTGTTATTTTCCACCTATATCTCTAACCTCTTTTGAGGCATCTGTATTACTTTGCTGCCCACCCTGCTCATAGCTACACCTCCCAATTAAGTATCTTATGCAAATTTCATTATCGTGCTGTTTACCTCCTCTTCTAGATCATTATTAAAGATGTTAAATAAGGGAAGAACAAACACCAATTCCAGACACCTCCAGCAAAACCACCCCATTGCTATTTATCTTCAGTCTTTGCCAGCACTTTCCACCCATATGCATTGCAAGGTTCTTTTCCACCCCAATTTGAATTCATTTCACAAGTAAAATTTCATGAGATATTGCATCCAATGTTTTTAATAAAATCCAGTTTTCTAATTATTTTTGGCATTCCTTCCATGTCATGCCATTCTTGGCAAAAGAGCCAATAAACTTATGTAACTGATGGGCTTTCTATATAAACCAGCCTTACTAAAGATGCTGTAGTTCTCAGGATAGAAGCTTTTCTCATCATTCCGGTCAGTCACTCAACAATGCTGACTCAACATGTTCAACTTTACTTGACAAGCAGTGGTCTGCAGTATAAAAAAGCCTGGATCTGGAGCCTGGATATTGGGTTTGTCAGTCTTCTATTTTAGCTGTGTGACCTTAGTCAAGTCACTATGTTTCTCTGAACCTCAGTTTCCTCGTCTGTAAAATGCTTTAACTGCTTTGCAGGATTATTGTTAGGAAAGTACTTTATAAACTGTTAAATTCAACAAAAAGGTAAACTTTTGTTATTAACACCTTTGAGTACAAGTTCTTGTGCTAGGTGTTATAGGGATACTACCTTCCTCACAAAAAGAAAGGAAGCACCCATCCCTGTACTGAAGGAGCTTAGAGATAACTTATATGTTCACATACAAAAGCAACTTAGTAATGCTCAGGGAGAAACATACAGATTCCAACTAAGTACAGATGTTACCCATTTAAAGAAAAAATTAAATGTGAAAAAATGCAAACTATGTAAACTAAAGAACAGATCAATCATAGGGTAAGGTTATTACCAGGGAAGCAAAGGCACAACCACTAAGTTAGAAAAGACCTCAGAGGTCACCTAAACCAATATCTGTACAGGAATCTCCTTGAGCCCATCCTGGCAGTGGTCATCCTAGCTCCATCTGAAGCCCTCCAGTGCTGGGGAACCCAGATCTTTTGAAGATGGCCCATTTCACTTTTGGATAGCTCCAACTGACCAGGGAGATTTTTCTTTATATCAAGTGCACATTTTCCTCTCTGCTGCTTCTATCAGTTATAGTTTGGCTCTCTGGGAGCAAGCAGAAAAAGAACGTGTAATTCTTCTTCCACATGACAACCCTTGAAATTCTTGAAGACAGCTATCATGTCCCAGCTAAGGATTCTCTTATCTAGGTTAACCATCTGCAGTTCCATCAACCAATTCTCTTATATATGACATGGCCTCCAGTATTCTCATCACCCTCACTGCCCTCCCCTGGACATCCTTAAACTTGTTAGTGGACTGTTTTGAGAATGAGAATGATACAATGGAGAGAGTACTGTACTTGGAAACAGTGTGACTTTGGACAAATGCATTTAACCTCATCGATTCTCTGTTTCCTTATCTATGAAATAAAAATATTTATGTTCACAGAGGTTTTGCAAAGAAAGCACTTTGCAGATATTAAGGCACTCATGAAAATACGTGAATTATTCTTTATTATTAAATATTTTATTTTTCCAATTTCCTGTAGAAACAATTTTTAATATTCATTTTTTTTAAATTTGAGTTTCAAATTCTCTCCCTCCCTCTCTCTCCTTTTCCTGCATTGAGAAGACAAACAATTTGATATAGGTTAGTTATACATGTGTTGCCATGCAAAATATATTTCCATATTAGTCTTGTTGTGAAGGAAAACGCAGACCCTATCCCCCCAAAAAATGTCCAAAAAAAAAATAAAGTTAAAAAAAGATATTCTTCAATCTGTATTCAGACTCTATCAGTTCTTTCTCTGGAGGTGGATAGCATTTTTCATCATAAATTCTTTGGAATTGACTCAGATCTTTGTATTGATATGAATATCTAAGTCATTTATGGTTGATCATATTAAGACCTCTGACCCTTTTAATGAAGAAGCTGTTAAATCTTTTTTTTTTTTTTTGCTTTTTTTGGAGGGGAAAGGCAAGGCAATTGGGGTTAAGTGACTTGCCCAAGGTCACACACACATCAAAAGTCTGAGGTCAAATTTGAACTCAGGTCCTTCTGACTCCAGGGCCAGTGCTCTATTCACTTTGCCACCTAGCCACCCCAAAGCTGTTAAATCTTGTGTTATTCTCACTGTGACTCCATGATATTTGAATTGTTTCTTTCTGGATGCTTACAATATTTTCTCCTTAATGGGGGAGCTCTGAAATTTGGCTATAATATTCCTGGGACTTTTCATTTTGGGATTTCTTTCAGGAAATAACCAGTGAATTCTTTCAATTTCTATTTTACCCTCTGGTTCTATGTTATCAGGGCAGTTTTCCTTGATAATTTCTTGAAATATGATGTCTAGGCTCTTTTTTTGATCATGGCTTTTAGGTAGTCCAATAATTCTTAAATTATCTCCCCTTAATAGATTTTCTGGATTAATTGTTTTTCCAATGAGATGTTTCACATATTCTTCTATTTTTTCATTTTTTAAAATTTCATTTGATTGTTTCTTGATGTCTCGTGGAGTGATTAGTTTCCACTTGCCCAATTCTTATTTTCAAGGAATTACTTTCTTCAGTGAGCTTTTGTACTTACTGTTCCATTTGGCCAATTTTTCTTTTTAAGGAGTAATCTACAGTGAATTTTTGTGTCTCTTTAACCATTTGGTCTATTTTGTTTTTTAAGTTGTTATTTTCTTTTGTGCCTCCTTTACCAAGCTGTTGACCCTATTTTCATGATTTTTTGCATCACTCTTATTTGTTATCCCAATTTTTCCTCTGTCTCTCTTATTTGAGGTTTAAAATCATTTTTGAGTATTTCCAGGAACTCTTTTTAGGTCCGAGACCAATTTATATTTTTCTCGCGGCTTTGGATGTAGGTGTTTTGACTTTGTTATTTTCTTCTGATTTTTTGTTTTAATCTTTCCTGTCCTTATAGTAACTTTCTATAGTCAGGTTCTTTTTTGTTGTTGTTGTCATTTGATCATCTTTCCAGCCTTTTCTTTTTCTTTTTTTTACTTTTAAAGTTGGGCTCTACTCCCAAGGTGGAGAGAGCACTGTCCTAAACTTTAGGTTATTCATGCTGTTATTTTCAAATCTAATTCTGCGGTGGGAGGGGGTGGAATCTGTGAGTTTTCAATTCTTCCAAGGTGGTATGATCTAAGGAGAGGCATGGTCACTGCTCTCTTGACCTGTGCTATGATCTCTGAGTGACCACAAGCATTCTTTCTTGCCCTGGAGCTTTGACTAGGATCTCTGCTCCCCAGTAGCCCTACACTTTAGTATGCAATTGCTCTTTCTTGTCCTAGGACTTTGACCTGAAATCAAGTTAGGGGCAATGCAACAGAGTCATATACCCAGTGCCAGCAAAGGGACCCTTATAATCTTCTTCTGACCAGTTGTCCTACCCCTTTACCATCTGTGGGCTGAGAACTCCAGAA
Source organism: Petaurus breviceps papuanus (assembly GCF_028583685.1). Classification (NCBI taxonomy): domain Eukaryota; kingdom Metazoa; phylum Chordata; class Mammalia; order Diprotodontia; family Petauridae; genus Petaurus; species Petaurus breviceps. The sequence goes on along the minus strand of NW_027187344.1, from coordinate 6,218,272 downwards.
GCCACGACTGCAGATTCAGTCACCTCCAAGGTCTGCTGCTGGTTTGCTGGGGGATAGCCTGTGCTGGATGTCTATCCACTCTCACTCCAGTGAGATGGACTTTTCCTGCCAACTTAAGTGTTCTTGGGCCAGAGAGTTGTTTCACCCTGTCTTTTTGTTGGCTCTGTCACCCCAGAATTCATTTTGAGGCATTATTTTAATGTTGGGAAGAGAATTTGGGAGAGCTCAGCCAAGTCCCTGTCTTTATTCTGCCATCTTGACTCTACCCTGTAAATTATTCTTAAGATGTGGTGACCAAAACAGAATACAATATTCCAGATATGGTCTGACTAGGGCCAGGTCAACAATGCCAAAGAATTCTTCACTTTATAGGACTCACATCACGTAAAGGAGTTTTCCTAGGGTGTTTAAAACATTTGTTAATGTGCCAAAAATTCTATTCACACAACTCTTCTAGAGCACATAGACTTCGTGAAACTGGGTCTGCCACTCCATGTAAGCATTATAGGAGAATAGAATTAAGGAGAGTGTAACATTGGTCAGGGCTTAACCAATTGTTACTAAAGGAAAGTATCTTTGTAACACCCAAGGTGCCAACTAGTCATCTGAATTCACTGGAGAAATTGGGCAAATGAGTTAGACTGAATTGACTCCACTGAAAATTTTAATATAGACACTAACAATTCAGATTAGTAATTTTCAAATAACTTCTTTTCACTTTCCAAAAGATTTGATCATTTCATTTTTCTAGTCTCAGCTTTGTCCTCCACAATTTTCCCAAAATACTAAGTAGGTTAGGTAATTCCTTCAGGGCCCTTCAATAAACATCATACTGTTGTGCTGATAATGCAGATGTTTACTCACGGTGATCTAAGTAAGGGACAGATCTACCCAGAAGGAGGTCCTCATCCTGCCTCTGTCATTCAACTGAGATACAAAGTGAATAGTTCCACTAACTCAACTTTTTGTCTTCCTCATCAGTAAAAGTCTCTTCCATCTCTAAAACACTAATTATCTTTTTTTCCCCAAAATTCTTCCCAAGAGGCGAAAATAACCTTTTCCCCTTCTCCCAGAGGAACCGTTTTGGTTACTGTAGAGAGGAAGATTTCAAAGAGTACCTGACACAAAGAGCTTAAAGTAATTCAGAAGAGAAAGGCAATTTGAATACATTATTTAATATTAACACCACTGTTATCATTATTGATCAGTGCTCATCACCTACTTAATCACTCAGTATTTTCATAAAGTTTTCCTTTGCCCCCAATAGTTCTCATTTCTTTTCTAAGGGTTTTCTTATGAAAGGCAAGTTTTGGAAATGAGGCCGGTAAGGCAGCGATTTCAACATCAGCATTCATTTCATACCCCTCCTCACTTATTATCAAGTGTTTTCTCTTCCTCTGGTCTCCTGCTTCACAACAAATCCCCAGAGGATGACATGGTTTCAGGAGCCCACTGGATAATGCAACAAAGCTTTTCCAAGGCCATTAGAAATCCATTATTTAGGATAGCCATCCCTACTTCTTCCCAGACCCTTCACCCCCCAACCACCAAAATCTCTTGTCAGGAAGCTCGACAGTTGGGTTTCCTCTGGGGAAAGGCTCATCTACATTAAGCAGATGGGCTTGATCTAATGTCATAAAGTCAGCAGCCTGGATGCAGTGGTGATAAAAGCCACCCATACCTTTCACCTTTGTCCAAATTCCGAATTTCCTTGCCCCTAGACTAGAATCTATTAAAGTTATAGCAGGACAAGAAAGGGAGAAAGGTAAGGAGATTTCAGAGTCCTTTCAAGTCAAGGATTCCAACATGGCTATTTAATGCTATTGATGTTCAGCAATCAATAGATTCCTCCTCCCCCCCAAACCTTGTATCATAGCCCTTCCCTTTTTTCAAGAACAATCACAGCCAGTGGTTAAAGGCTTCCTCTCCCCACCCCTTTGTTTTCATATTCCTATATTCCTATTCTAATTTTACTTTTCTTTTTTAAAACCAAGGATTTTTTAAAAATGGGATTTTCTCAGTCCTCCCCCCACCTCAATCCCTTATTATTAATGTGATCTATGTATACAGGGCTGCCTAAATATATAGAATATGACTTGTGGGTGACATGGACAGATATGATCTGGAATCTGGTCCACACTTGTGGAAAGTAGAAGGGCTATCCTGGCACTACCAGCAGCCTTGCTAGAGGTAAGGGGAGGCAAGATCCAGTACTACTATGGCAGGCTTTTAGGGCTGAGACCGACACAAGTACCCTCCTAATTCAGGTTCAATGCAAAGACTAAATAAGACACTCAGAGGTCATTGAACAGTTAACAAAAGGAGGTTTAGCCCTAACATACCAAGAAAATGTAACCAGGATCACTGTCTCTTAGCTTTTATAGACATGGTCACCCTCTCATCTCTGTATGGAAACAAGTCTGGTCAGCAACTAAGCAGGCTATGGCGATTCTTGTGATCTTTGGACATCCACCAAGTCGGAGCAGACTGAACCCTTGAATAGGTGAGACCTTCTATACCTTTAGATGACCAAGAAGCCATGTCAGCATAATCAGTAGCCACTGGGAAGCAGCACCACAGAAGACACAGCTTGGGCTTTACCCTACCCTTGGGAGCAATCAAGTCCTGGTCTTTTTGTCTTTTCCTCACTCATGTTGCAGGGGAGGGGGGGACCCCTGGTCCTATAGCACCCCCATGGTGGCAAGGTCCTAAGAATCTTCTAGAGATCCTTCTACTATTTAAATTCTTTCAGGGCTTTAACTGGGAAATCTGCCTAGTATTGATAGTTCTAAGAGGAAAAGAAAGGAAAAAGGTATGGTCCTCCCCTCTCTGTCCCCTCCTACCAAGGGCCACCATAAAGAAAAATAAGGAGGAAAAAAATATGGAGGACAAAAACCAGAAAGCCTAGGCTTTTTTTCCTTTCTTCAGAAAGACCAAATCTCAGATCTTAACAATCTGGTCTATGCAGTAGGTAATGCCAAATCTTTGTAATTCACAGTGGGTCTCCTAATGCAAGGTGCTGAGGCTGAGCTGATGAGCTGGAGCAGCACCAGGAACATCAGAAACACAGCACAGATGATGACACCTCCAGCACAGTCCCAGACTCCTCTCCTGCTGGAAGGCAGTAATGGTGAGCAGGGAGCAGCACCAGGACTGTCAGGGACACAGGCCCCCTCCTTCATGGCCAACAACGCTTTGGTTTTTGTTGCTGTTTTTTTGAGGGGGGAAGGCAAGGCAATTGATGTTAAATGACTTGACCAAGGTCACGCAGCTAGTAACTGTGTACAGCCAACAATGCTTTGTAACCCAGCCCAGTCATCTCAAAGTACCTAAGAGTTCATAAGCCTCCCTAGGAGTATGTTAACATCAAGGCTCATCCAATGCCACCACCAAGTCAGTATTACCTGGCTCCCCCACCAAAACCTCTCCCTGACATCAGGGGAATATTGCACAATCATTGCCCCATTCAAGGTCTCTGCAGAGGGGCTGCTCCCTTCTTTCACAAGGGTTAAAGAAAGACCCTCCTCTCCCCTCCAGGACTCAGAATTATCCCCAGGTTAGCTAAGGGATTCCCTTTCTTCTAAGTAAAAATATGTCCACCATAGTCATACAGTGACAGTTTCACCTCCACCCTGCTATTGGAAACCAATAATAACCATCCTTTGGTTCCCCCCACCCCCCCAAAGCCCTTTGTAGTCAGTCAGTACACACTCTTTCCTTTTTAATTTTTTTTTTATTTTCAGTTCCAAATATTGCCCCTCTCTATCATCCTTCCCCTTCCCAATCAATAAATACTGTATTAAGTGTCAACTATGCTAATCGCTGAGCTGAGTGCTGGGGATATAAAGGAAGGCAAAAAACAGTTCTTGCTCTCATGGAACTCATAGGCTACTGGGGGAGACAAAATGTAAACAAGAAAAAATGGGATAAATAGGAAATAATTGACAGAGGGAAAGCATTAGAATAAAGGAGAGTTAGGAAAGGTTTCTTGTAGAAGGAGGGATCTTAACTGGGTCTTAAAGGAAGCCAGGAGGCAGAGATGGGGAGGGAGAGCATCCCGGGCATGGGGGACAGCAGGGAAAATTCCTAGGTTTGGCAGATAGTGTCATATGTGAGGAATGTTAAGAAGGCCAAGCATCACTGGATCTTGAGGGGAGAGGGGGTGGGCTGGGCCGGCTTAGGCTTTAAGTTGTAAGAAGGCTGGAAAGTGAGGAAGGGACATATTATGAAGGGCTTTGCATGCCAAGTAAAGGATATTCTATTTGATCCTAGAAGTGATAAAGAACCACTGGAGTTTATTGAGTTGGGAAGAGGTAGAGGGGAGATGTGAGGTGTTCAGACCAGCACTTTAGGAAGATTGCTTTGATAGCTTAGGGAAGTTTGAGTAGAAGGGGGAGGTGAGGTAATGAGGGCCTCCCTAATCATGGTGGTGACTGTCAGAAGAGAGAAAGGGAGCATATCTGAGAGGTGTTACAAAGGCAAAATGGAAAGTCTTGGCAATGGTTGGGATATGGGGCAGAGGGAGAAAGAGAGATCGAGGAGCCATGAACGATGCTTAGTCAAGCCAGGGTGACTATGAGGGTGGTGTTACCTTCAATAGTAACAGGCAAATTAGGGGGAGGGGAGTATTTGGAGGAAAAGATGAGTTCTGTTTTGAACACATTACATTTAAGATGTTTACAGGGTGCACGGTTTGAGATGTCCAGTAGGTAGCTGGAGATGTAGAGAGGTTAAGGCTGGATATGTAAATTCAATAATCACAGCATAAAGATATTAATTGAATCCATGGGAACTGATGAGTCTACCAAGTGAAATCTATACATAGAGAGAAAGGGCCCAGGACAGACCTTGTGGGATACCCATGCTTAGCGGGTAGAACCTGGAAGAAAATTCAACAAAGGAGACTAAGAAGGAGAGGTCAGACAGGTAGGAAGAGCCTAAACTATCCCAGAAGTTAGTAAGCCCACTGACTGAGGGGGATTTGAGCTATTTCTCCAGCAAGCAGCAAGTCCTCTGTAGGACCTTGAGGCCTGTGCTGGGGAAGGAATAAGGAAGCATCAGAGAGAACAATGAAAGCACCAATGGAACAATGTCAAAAAAACCCAGTTCATTCTTATCAGGTAAGTCTTCCTGGAGACTTGATCCCAGAAACCATTAGCCCAGAGAGCCCTTCCCCTTCCTAGGGCAGTATTGTCACAGACACAGCTTTTGGGTTGTTGGACACCTGACCTTGGCAGTTCTATTCATGATTATGTGGCTTTTGATTAGGAAAGGGAAAACTTTTGCCCTGAGATCAGAGAGTAACATTTTGCAAGTTAGGGATAAGTGAGGCTATTTGGGTTAGCTAAATGATCCAGCTAGCACAAGGAACCGTTAGTCAGGGATAGCTACATTGTCCTTGAAGGCATCACATTGTCCTATGCCCAGCACATGGTATAACCACCCCAATGTTTATTTTGGTAATGGACCCACTCTCTAATCTCTGTTGTTCTCATAACAACCTCAGCCTGATTGGTTAGGATATGGTGTCTCTGATGCATGCTAATATGCCCCTAAAACAACTATGCAATGGGAACCACTGGCAAAATTTCTCCATTAGTCTTGATCCCAAAGGAGAGAATCTTTAATTGTCCAGTTTTGTGCTCTCTAGGCTCCAGAGCACTTAGCCAAAACCGTGGCTACCACCCAGGAATCAGCATAGATGGAGATCTTATCTGTTCCATCCCTTAAGGCTCTCTCCCATATCAGTCATGCCACCTGGAGCTCAGCCTATTAAGCAGAGCTTGCCAGGAATCCTGTTCCCTAGGATATCCCCTGTCACTGTTACATAAGCCTCTCTCATAGTGGATGGAGCCATTGGTAAACTAGACACAGTAGCATTCTTCAGGAGCCAGGTTGTTCTAGGTAGAGGTCCATTGGGCTGGTGGAGAAAACTGTATTCCAGGGCCTGGAATGAAGGTCTCTAGCATACTTGCCACCTCTTTGTGAAGGACAAAGGAATCTAGGCAAGCATAATTCCAAATGTCTCCCTGACATGTCTTCCTGACTCCAGGACTCTTTCTACTGTTTCACCTAGTTGCTCTGGTCTTTTACCCCACTGGGACCCTCTGTTTTTTTGTGTTAACTACATAGGCTGGTTCAGGAAAATCTAAGGTTTGCATTTAGTCTTGTGGTGACTTGCACAACAGTTGCTGAAAAGTCCTCCAGGTGGGGTGGCTAGGTGGCACAGTAAATAGAGCACCAGTCCTGGAGTCAGGAGGACATGAGTTCAAATCTGGCCTCAGACACTTAACACTAGCCATGTGACCTTGGGCAAGTCACTTAACCCCAATTGCCCTGCCTTTTCCCCTCCAAAAAGAGAAAAAAAAGGCCTCCGGGGATATAGTACTGACACACTCAAGAGTCCATCATACCCTTCCCCTCCAAGGTATACATCCCTATGATAGATGCTACAGAAAGATTCAGAGATGAATAGGACCTCATTCCTGCCCATAAGAAGTATATAGTCTAGTATGATAGATAGGACATATCCACAGATACGTGCTATAGAAGTGGTAGAAATAAAGAATTGTAAGCACTTATAAGAGATATGGGACTCTTCTATTCGGGAGTGGTTATGAAAGACTTCATGGCCAAGATTTGAGCTTAGCTCTAAAGGAGATGGGTAGAGGCCACCAAGTAGAGAGAAAGGCTTGAGAAAAGGCATAGAGATAGCAAATTGGATTCATTATGCATTTATTATATACCTACTATATATAAGGTACTATGCTAGGTGCTAGACATAGAAAATAACAAATAAAATAATCCCTTCGTCTAGGAATTTACATTCTACTGAAGGATACAACATGTACATGGATAAATAAACAAAAGGTAATCTGGAGGAAAGTGAGAGTACTAGCAATGGGGGTTGGGGGGGGGGGGTAAGAGGTCAGAGAAGGCTTTTTGGAAAAGACAGAGTTTAGGCAGGGAATGGCCAGTAATACAGTCTGACAGGAGCCTAGCAGGTGTGTAGGAGAGTAACAGGCAGATAAGACTGGAAGTGTTGGGAGTCAGACTGGGGAAAGCCTTAAATTTCAGGCTGAGTAATTTTTACATTTTTTAGTAGATAATGGGTACTCTTAAAGGGGACAGTTACAATCAAAACTATTTTTGTTGATTATTTTGTTTGGCTCCAACCTACCATTCCAGACTGTTTTCATATTGGTACCCTTCATGTATTCTACACCCAGTCCAAATGACCTACTTAGCTTGATACCCTGTCCCATCTCCCACCTCTGGGCCTTTATACAGGCTGTTTCCCATGCCCATAATGTTTGCCCTCCATTCCCCTGCCTCTTGGAATCCCCATCTTCCTTCAAGGTATTTAATTATCTGCATATATTTTTTTTCTAAGCTTCTTGAGGACAAGAGAAAAATGGTAAGTTAGGATCCAACTCCCACTCTAGCTGGATGTATGTATCTTCCCTTGAGCTCCATCTTGGGGTGGGATGGGTTGGGGGAGGGTGGGCAAGCATAGATTCCAAGCTGAAAGGGACCTCAGAAGTTATCTGGAGAGGACAAAAGTCATGGCTATCAAGGTCTGAGCCCTGAGCCCTGCATTGGTGTGGGGAGGCAGGCCTACTTTAGTCCAGACCCACTTAACTGGTCCCTCAGAGCTAACAGCAATAACCTAAGCATACTCTTTCCCCAAGACAGGAAGTGACCAAGGCATCAGGAGACCAAAACATGCTGCTGGTGACTAATCTTTCCTCCCTCCCCAAGCCGCCTATGGAGAAGAGCCTCTTCAGACAGTAAAAGGTTGGAAAAATGAGGTGGCACCAAACTTTTCAGTTTGGACACTTTGTGGGGAAGGGGTAGGTAGGACAACCTCACAAAAAAGTGAGGTGCCCTGTAAGCCCAGAGTGGGAAGCTTCAGGGAATTGGAACAGGTTCCAGGCATCCCTAGAGAAGGAAAAGTGCTTGCCAAAGCCTGAGAATTCTTAGCTGCTCCTTAGCAAAGTTGGGAGGGTAGGGGTGGGGAATAGTCACTTCAAGTGGAACAAGGACTGAGGGGAAGCAGACAGAGCCTCAATTCCCCTCCTCCCCCACCCCCTAATGTACACACCTTCTTCCCATTCCAAAGATCTTTTCTTTCTCTCCAAGTTTTACCTTCTCAACTATTCCTGCCAACAGCACAGTGAGTTTGGGGCCGCAATATGCCTGGGAAGATGAAGGCCCCCTCCCTGGCCCTGAGTTACATTTCCAAGGGTCATTGCCCTGGAAGGACTTGTGTCCTGGAGAGAGGCCAGACTTCCACAACCTGACTGAGATAACACTGGTTTCTGAATCAGAGACAGGTTCCAGTCTTCGTTCTGACACTAACTCTGGGCTTCTGTAAAATGAGGCAGTTGAATAAAATGTACGCTTAGGTCTCTTCTGGCTCTGCCATTTGTGAATCTATGAAACTTGTGCCACACAGCACAGCCTTAATGTCAGTAAGATCTGGATGAACCTATCTCTGTGACCTTGGGGAAATCACTTTTCTTCTCTGGCGTCTCAGTTTCCTTCTTTTTAAAATGAAGATATTGGACTAGAATCAGGGATGGGCAACCTGTGGTTTTGGCTTTCTAGGTCCTTGAGTACGACCTTTTGACTGAGTCCAAGTTTTATAGATCAAATCCTTTCATTAAGGGGATTTGTTCTGTGAAGTTAGGATTCAGTCAAAGGGCCCCACTTGAGGACCTAGAGTGCCACATGTGGGCTTGAGGCTGTGGGTTCCCCACCCCTGCTCTAGATAAACTCTCAGATCCCTTCTGGCTCTAACATTACACTCTGAGGTTTGGGGAAGATTGACTTCAAGCCATTGTTAAATTTTCAGTGTTTACATCTCAGCATTTACACCTCAGAAATTGGCAATCTTTTGAAATGAGGGTTTGATTTATTTTGTTGACTATCTAAACTTAAGAAAGTGTTAATAATGGAGATCAAATTTAAGAATATGTGCATGCATCCCTCTAGCCCAGAGCCAGGTTGTCAAACATTTAGCAGCCTACCCTTGCTTCAAGCCCTCTTTCAACTCTTTCCCCAAAATAATTTTTCTATTTGCTGTTAGGGTTCCCATGCTACCCCACCCCCAGAAGTCAGGCTTCTTCTATGCCAAGTGTGAAGAAAATGACTCACCTTAGCACCTTGTTATCAAGAATTATTAGCTAAAATAGGAAGCTACCAGATGGCATCCTCAGGAGGATCAGCTTCACCAGCATTGGCCTCAAGGTGTCCCAGGGTCTCTGTCTTCATTGTCCTCATTGGTGATATCTGCCTGCTGTAATGAAAAGTACCTTCCAGGCCTACTGTCTGGGTGCTGTTTGTTGTGCTTAACCCAAGTACAAAAATCCACAGGCAAGGCTCAGGCCCTCAAAAAATGTTTTTTTGAATGAACAAAGGAACAAGTGATGAATGAATAAGTATAAGTGATTTTAGAAATGGATTTGTGTTATATTCAGACAGGGACCAGAATAATAAATATAATTAAGACAGATTCTCTTCATTGTATTGTATTGTGTGCTGGGTTTTTTGCCTCTTCCCCCCTCCCTTTTCCATTTCAGTAACCAAGGAAAATAAAGTGTGTTGAATGGATAGGACTGCTAACTAGAGGAGAAAGGGAAGAAATAAATGGAGGAGGGCCTGTGGGCTAGGTGAGGGAGGCAGGAGGTGGAAAGTGGTCACAACCAGCAGAGAAAGACTAAGGTTCTTATCTTTTTTTTTTTTTGTCCTGAACTCCTCTATAAGTCTGGTAAAGCCTATGAACTCCTATCTCAATAATTTTTAAATGCATTAAAAATACATAGGATCACAAGGGAAACCAATGATATTGAAATAAAGATTTTTTTCCCCATCCAAGTTCACAGATCCCCTAAAATCTATCCATAGACCAGGTTAAGAACATCTGGATTAAAGGAGATATTTTTGCCTGTGACATGGTATAGAAAGATTGTGTGACAGTAGAGAGAATCACCATAGCTGGCCTAGGAAACTAGGGGCTCAGTGGTTACTACTACAGAGTCATGCAGAAAAAAGGGCAAGGAAACATCACCTACCCCCACAACTCACTCAAACTCTCCAGCTGACAGGGAACAGTAGGCATGTGAGAAAGGCCTCTGCCAAAGAATCACATACTTGGGGTTATAGATGACTATAGGGAATTAGATATGTCTTTGAGACAAATAATTACATACTCTATATTTTCTTTTTTGTTTCTCTCCTTTTAACAAAACTTTCTTCTATTATGCTGTAAATAAATGAAATTAAGGAGTCCATCTCAATATACTAAGCAATATCATGCATATATTTTCCATTATAGGCAAAGATATTAGGAAAATGCACCAAAGTATAGCTAGCTGGGTCCTTTTGCCACCACCATCATCATGAACATCATTATCATCATCATCACTACGAGTGTTTATATAGCACTTTTAGGTTTTCGAAGCACTTTGTATTTATCTTACTTGATACTTAAGAATCTGTGACATATAGATTACAGTTACTTCTAAATACAATAAAAATCCTTTAGAATACTGGTGTTGGCCACAAACACTTTAGAAGATCTCATACCTTCCATGACTATGGTTGGGGAAAGAATTCTTGAACAAGAAAGAGATAGAAGCAATTACAAAAGATAAAATAAGATTACTTGAAATTGAAAAGCTTTTGAACCAATAAAATCTAGGAAAAGATTTTTCAACTAGGAAAAGAAAGGAAGCTGCCAACTTGGAAAAAAATCTTTGCAAGAAATACATCTGATAAGGCTCTAGTATCTAAAATATATAGTGAATTCCCACAAATATGAAAGGTCAAGAGCCATTCCCCAATGGATAAGTAGTGAAAGGACAAATAATTCTCAAAAAGCTTGCAAACTATTAAAAGAAATGGATTCTCCAAATCATTAACCAGAAGAGAAGCACAAAACTGTAACATGCAGTCAATTAATAAAGATAACAAAAGATTGGAATAGTCAATGTTGGAAATGTTGTGAAAAGGCAGGTACACTAATATAATGTTGGTGGAGTTGTGAATTTAGTCCAGCTGTTCTGGGAAGCAATTTAGAATTAGTTGAAAAAAGTGACTTACATGCACATACCTTTGATCTACTGCTAAGGCATATACCCCTAGGAGTTAAAGGTAAAAAGAAAAGTCTCATACACAGCAAAATATTTATAGCTGCAATTTTTGTAGTAGCAAAGAACTGGAAACAAAATAGATGCCCACTATATTTTATTTTTAGTCTCTTCCCACCTTTCCAGTCTTCTTAGACTTTATCCTACCTTCCACATATTCTTCAATCCAATGTCGCTGGTCTATTTGCTATTGTTTACATAAGACACTCCTGAAAGTTTTTTCACTGCTTGAGGAATGGCTAAATAAATTGTGGCGCATGAATGTAAATGGATTATTACTGTACTAGAAGAAATAATGAATGTGATGAATACAAAGAATCATGGGAAGACTTACATGAACTGATGCAAAATAAAGTAAACAGAACCACGAAACCAATGTACATGATCACTACAACAATGGAAATGGAAATTTACATGGAAAGAATAGGAACCACAAAACAACTGAGACTGATTTTGATAAAATTATAAAGAATAAGCTTGGTGCCAAAAAAGAGATATGAGAAGACACCTCCTCCACTCCTTTAAAAAGTTTAGGGTTCCTGAGTGTGGAACATTACATATGATATATTTTTTTTCCCAAAATGTTCATTGGCTTTGTGGAATTTTTTTCTTTTCCTCTTTTTAAAAAAATTCTTTGATATAAGGGATGGCTCTCTGAGAGGGGGAAAGGAAGAAATAAAGAGGGAAATTTAGGCAATATAAAAACAAAAGATACCAATAAGTCTATTTAAAAAAGGAAACTGCATGAAGTATCAGCTAAGAAGATTATTTCCTTCCCTACCCCCAAGCCCTTCCCTCTTACTAATTTTCCTATTACTTTTGAAGACACCAGCACCCTTTCAGTCACTCAGGCTTGCAAACCATGTGTTATCCTCAACTTCTCTCTCTCTCTTTCTCTGTCTCTGTTTCTCTCTCTCCATTCCATATCCAATCAGTTCTCAAGCCCTATCAATTCTACATTCACAACATCCCTTATATATACACCCCACTCTTTCTTGTTGCCAAGACCTGATAATTCTGCCTTTGTAATATCTCTTGCATACTCTAACTTTTCCCCAACCAAACTCCAATGGCTCCCTATTTTTATGTGGTCTCTTGGACTGGGATCAAACAACAAAAGATCAACAACAATAATAACGACATTGGCTCCCTGTCACGTTCAAGATAAAATAAAAAGTCCTGTGTGGCTTTTAAAGCTCTTTATTTTTAGCCTCTTCCTACTTTTCCAGTCTCCTTACACTTTATCCTACCTTCTACATACTCTTCAACCCAATGTTGCTGCTCTATTTGCTATGGCTCACATAAGACACTCTTGACTCTTTTTTCACTGGCTGTCCCTCATACTTGGAATCCTCACATATGTCTCTTCTCTTTCCTGACTTATTTCAAGTCCCAGCTAGAACCCCCAGAAGTCTTTTCTGATTCCTCTTAATAACCATGCCTTTCCTCAGTGATAATTTCCCAACTTATTCTATATAAATATATAGAGATATAGATATACCTTGTACATAGTTGTTTGAATATTCTCTCTCCCTCCCAGTTAGACTGTGAACTCCCTGAGAGCAAGCACTATCTTTTGTTTGGTTTGTTTTTTACCTTCTTTTGCCACCTTAGTGCTTACCACAATGCCTAGCACATAGTATGTGTTTATTAATGCTTGTTGACTTAAGGAAGAAGAGATATGAGTATGTATCTCCCTCTCTTCCTTACAGAAGTTAGGGACCCCTGATGTAGAACACTACAACATAGAATGTCAGAATTGGTCTATGAGTTGATTAGTATTGCTGAACTGTTCCTCCCTCCTTTTTATTCTTTGCTCAGGGAAGTAAGGGATACATTGGGAGAAGGTGACATAAAAACAAAATGAATTAATATATATATATATATATATATATATATATATATTTTAGAAGAATACTTATCTTATAAGGAAACTTACCTTATGAGATAATGATGGTGGTTCAGTGGAAAGAGTCATTTGACTGTATTTTGAGCCAGAAGACCTGGATCCAAATCCTGGTACTTCTACTACTACTTGGGTGACTTTAGACAAGTCATTTAACTTCTCTATGTCTCAGTTTCCTTTTAGGTAAAATGAGAGTGTTCAGGTAGTTCTAGACCCATGATCCTAAGTGACATGAAAATTCCTATGATGCCATACCCATGAGTTCATTAGTGTTCCCAGGTGCTGAATGAATCAACATTAGCTATTTACTAAAAGACATAAAAAATTGCAATTACCCCATAGACTCCCTGGCCCCATTGCCTGCTTAAAGCTTTTAATTCTATCAGTGGATCACCAGTTTTGACAATTCCCTCCCACCCTCATCTGTGGTATTTAATCATAGGAGCATAAGATTTAGAGTTGGAAGGGACTTCAAAAATCATCTACTTCAACTTCCTCTTTTTACAGATGAGGAAACTGAGGTCCAGAGAAGATATGTGATTTGTTCAAGGTCATACAGCTAGGAAAAAAACAAAACTGGGTTCCAAATGTAAGTTTTCTAATTCCAAATTTCTGTCATCTCTAAAACTGAAAGCTTCTCAATTGTACCTGCCTTTAAACTTCCAGACATGCAGAATAAATTCTCCCCTCTACTGTAAAAGCCTGGGGAAGCTCCCCAGCCCCATCCCACAGATGTGGGCACATGGTACAGTGGACAGAATACTAGACCTAGAGTCAAGAATATGCAAATTCAAACTCAGCCATAGATACTAGCTGGGTGACTAAGTCATTTAACCACTGCCTCAATTTCCTCAACTGTGAAATGGGGATAATAATAGCACCTACCTCCCAGGGTTGTTTTGAGGATCACATGTGATAATATTTGTAAAGCACTTAACACTATGAGCATTGACTCATAGTAGGTGCTCTATAAATGCTAATTATTATCATTATTATTATATACATTATCACAATCTAGTTTATGTTTTTGGCCACATTTTCAAAAGATATACTTTGATGTCATTCGAGTGGACTCAACAGACCTAGGTTTGTTTCCCACTATGACCTTGGGTAAATCACTTAACTTTCTAAAATTGTAAAACTGTAAAAAAAAATTTCTCAAATAGTAAAATTGTAAAATGGGGGGGATCTAGAATCTAGGCCGAGACCTCATATGGGGTTCTAGATTCTAGTTCTAGATCCCAGCTTGAAGCATACTCACATTTTATAATTAATTACTGAGGTTAGGCTCCCAATAGAGAGGCACTAAGGGATAGTCACAAGTGATTTCTTTCTATAGATTAAAAAAAAAACTTTTTATTATTGCTCAGGTACTTAAGGTTCTGCCCCTGCCCCCCCCCCCCAAAGTCATGTTCTGGAGCTCTCTAACTACCTTCTAGAATTCCCCATCCTGCTTTTAGCTGACGTCCTTCTTATTGACAAATAGGCTCCATCTTCTTCCTAGAGCTTGCTTTAAATTAAGATTTTGCTGATTTGTATAAATACTATGTTATAAAGTATTCATATTGTTTAGTAACTTTAGAAGCCTTCTCTCTCTCCATTCCCTCCTGCCTCCCCCCGCCCCACCTCCTGGCACAGCCTCTTCATAGGAAAATACATAAACCATGCCAGATGATGAACTTGGGGATTGTACATCCTGGTCCCATAGCCACTCAGCCTTTCTTTCTTTCCTTACCATGATGCCTTTGCTTCCATATCCAGCTACACAGGGGGAGCAGATTTGATCCATGTTGCACTAAGGATAGATGCAACATGGAAGCAAACTTTGATTTAATAGAATTCAACAATTATTTAAGTGTCTACTGTGTACAAAATACTCTGCTAAGATAAATGAATGAAAAATCACGTATTAAGTATTTGTGTGCTGTCTTAAGTGCTGAGGATATAAATACAAAATGAAAGAGAGCCCCTACCTAAAAGGAGCTTATGCTCTAGTAAAAGACTATACATTTAAGGAAGTGGTGACCAGGGAGAGCTATTTTGTTGCACCAAGTCACAGGAATGGTGAATTGATTCAGAGTTTAGTCAATTGAGGTGCCCTTTCTAGAAGCAAGGGTAATTATTGATTTAATTACTGTGCCTAAAGCAAGAAGTGGAAGGAAGGTGGGGGTGGGGAGCACATCTAGCAGCAGTCAGATGGTAAGATAACTTGAGTAGATGGCTGGAAAGGATGTAAAGGGGAAACGTGGTCAAAGGTCTAGGAATCAACTAGATTTAGTGGGTTAAGTGGGGTATGCCCCCAGTAAAGACCATTGGCACCCAGGGCAAGCCTTCCAAAGATGAATGGATTTCACTTTCCTGGGGACTGGGGACATGGATTCTGGAGAGTGCTAGTCTGGGTGGGAAGAAGCAGAAAAGTATTGACAAACAAGATGGCCCGAGTAACATATACTTGCCCTCATGGAGCTTACATAATAGGGGGAAAACAACTGCAGAGCCATAAAGAATAATCTTGGAACAAGTAGAGAGTGCAAGTAGAGAGAAAAGGGGAGGAGAACTCAGGGAGATACTTCAGACTTTGGCACTCAAGGACCCATTGAGGGAGGAATCCCAGGACTTGTTCTGTCAGTAGAGGAAACAGATTCTAAGGGTGCTGCTGGGGGAGGGAGCAGGGTAAGGCCAAACCACAGAGGAACACACCTGCAGTATAGGAGGGCCCATGGGTCCCACATCAACCAATGCTTTATTTATATACAGGCTGCTTTGGGTCACAACCAAGTCATGGTAAACTACAGTCACACTAGGCAGAGGGACCTTGAGTAAATCACTTAAAAGGAAGCTTATACCTCAGCAGAATCTGACTCCAAATCCTCATGACTCCCCACACCTGACCCCCAAGGAGGGTAATGTAGATGGTGGGGTGGAAACCTCAGCAGGGGGGAAAGGCTTGTGGGAGTGGTTTCCTTCAGTCCTAGCATTCTTTAGGAACTAGACAGTAATAGGGGAAGGGATCAGGTCAAAAAGCATACCAATCATGCTGCAATTACAAAGAACCTTGTTATGCAGCCAGAGACCTCCAGAAGGTGCAGAAAAACTGTTACAAGAGATTACGAGCACAGGCTCATCCCCACGGCAAGCACTGTGGAGCAAATTCCTGGTTTCCCTATCCAAGTTATGGCTCTTGAACTTACATAGATAGACGGGCAGATAATTTAGTAAGCACTTACTATGTGCCAGGCATTGTGCTAAATGCTAGGGATACAAAAGCAAACTAGAAAAACAATCTCTGTCCTCAAGGAGCTTACCTTCTAATGGGGGAAAACAACACATGAAGGGCACCTAGAAGGGGATGGGGGAAAGGATGTCTACTAACAACATGGCATCAAGATAGCTTAGAAGTGGCATGGAGGGATGTTTGGGATAAATAAAAATCAGAACCCAGTTTCCCAGAGTCAGAATCAAAGATTCCAGTAAGAGGGGGATGAGGATGAGGAGATTCAAGCAATCTCTTTGGAACTCCAGAAGAAGTTATTCCTTCAAGTAGACCAAATTGAATGGCATCTAATTCCACATTCCAGACAGCATGGTGTGGAGGTGGCCATAAAGTGGTGTATAAGCTTGGTTCCTAGCAAACTAAAGCTCACCTATCAGAGACAGGTTTCTAGAGGCAGGTAAGTATGATACATACTAAGGCTGCAAGAAATATACAGACTAAAATGCTATGGGAGTAAGGTCCAACAAGGAAGGTCATTATTGACCAAGGAGATTCAGTGAAGTGAAAGGGATTTAGGTATGGAGAAAACCTCAGAGATTATTTTGTTCAATGGCCTTATCTTACAGACAAAGAAACAATGACCCAGAGAAGGTAACAGTTTGTCCAAGATCATACAAGTAGTATATAGCAGAGCTGAGATTTAAATCCATGTTCTCTTAGTCTAAATCCAGTGTTCTCTCAATGGTACCATGTTGAGAGGGAGAGGTGAATTCAGGGAGGCAACAGCATGAGCCCTTATCTATGAAATAACATCTTTTGAAGTATTATTGTTATTCTTATGATTATCATTATTCCTGTCATTATCATTTATTGCAGATTATATAGTAGCCTCATGCCTCATGAATGTTTTCTTCAAGAAGGGAATTGTGTGAATACATGGCAAGCACTGAAGGAAAAAAACCATCTCAAGGAAAGAAATTGATGATTTTTTATCAGACTGGAAAGACTTATGGACATGGGAGTTATCCCTGAGTTAGCTAACTCTACACAGTTAGATCATGGACTCCTTGGACTTAAGATCAGGATTTATAATAAACAGGAAGAAAAAATGGTAATGAGAAAAAGATATGGTATATATTTTAAGAAAATTTAACTCTGAATTATTTAAACAAGTTATTGAAAATTAAAAAATGGGAAATGGACAACAGAAATGACATAAACACTGATGTAACAATTGCATTCAGAAGTTAAACCAATGTAAATTAATTTCTACAACTAAGAGAAAAGTCCAGAATGTGTCTTAGTCAGCAAATATTTTACTTACTTGCTGAATAGATGAACACAACTGCCAAAGGCAACAACAGATATAACATAAACTCAGCTATAAAAAATCTTATGAAGGACAATTATGAACAGCATTGTCTCATAAAACAGAGAAAAGCAGTAGAGGGTAAAAAAAAAAGTCTAAAGAAAGCTTGGCAAGATATCTATTAAGTAAAGTCATCCCACAGGCATTCAAGGATGAAAACAGGAAAAAAAATACTAATGGAAGAAAAATGGAAAATATTTTCAAAAATTATAGCAACAAACTCTTTTCTCCATCAAGGATAGTGGAACCACCATCCTTGGACCCTAACATCACAGTCCCTGAGGTTCTCACTGAGGAAGTAGAAATGTAACTACAGAGAACAAAAATGAGAAAAGCATTTAGACTGGATCAAATATCTAGAGAGAAGATCCATGCTGGAGGCAACACAAATGTGAGGACATTGAAGGATGGCTTTATAAGACATATAAAAGAAAGGAAGATGCCAAGGGCATTGGGAAAAAAAGAATTCTGACCTTATTGACTCAAAAAAAGTGGACCAAAAAACTATGAACAATTATGAACTCTCATCTATACAGAATCTATATAAGATTATACATATATATGTATATGTATAATCTCACAAATGACTGAAAGGAATAGAGAATATAAGATCCCATTTGGCTGATTGTTTGTTGATCGTGAAAAATCATTTACCTATGTTAAACAAAACGAACCTTACAGGCTCTTTATATATCTTATCCACATGAGATCAAGGTTATTCAAGGTTCCTTGAAAGATACAACAGAAATGTCCTTGTTCAATGACCTTCTGATAATAAGGAAATAAAGGAAGGGGAGAGAATAAGCATTTCTGTAGCACCTGCTATGTGCAAGATACTATACCAGCACAAATTTTATCTCATTTAATCCTCACAAAAACCCTAGGAGGTAGGTGCTGTTGTTAACCTTATTTTACACATGAAGAAACTGGGACAAATAGAGATTAAGTGACTTGCCTAGGATCCTAAGTAAGTGTCTGAAGTTCAATTTCTGTTTGGGTCTTTCCAACTTCAGACCCGGTACTATCCACTGTACCACCTAGCTGCCCCAATAATAAATATCAAAGAAGGCATAAAAGATGAGAGATGTTGTGTTCACCAAAAATATTTGCCATGTGATGTACAAGGTGCTGTGCAGAGTCCAGGTCAAGGAGAATTTTGGAGGACCTGCAAATGCTCCTGTTTATGGATGACATTGTCTTGATCACATCAAGATGCCAAGACATTTCAGGGATTCTGGGAAGATTTCTGCAATCACTCAAAGGAATTTGGCCCATCTATCCGCACAGGGATGACCAAATGGATGAAGAATGTCTATTTTCTAGATTCCAACTGTAATGGAAATGCAAATTTAAAGATCTTCCCTGCCCCTAAGCCCTTTGATAGGCTTAAGAGACTCTGAGAACCTTCCTTGATTTGAAAATATACTCTGCCTCCTAATAGGCTGAATGTGGTCACATGGAGCCTGTGGCAGGAGGCTTGGTTTTCAGGAATGCCCACACTTTGATGCTGTGTAATTGGGCAGTGGGTCAAGAGGGTGGTTCCATTCTCTGACCCAGGAGAAAGCTATATAATCCCTGATGTGAGGCTTTGCTTTGGGGCTCACTTTGAGAAGTGTTCTGTGATTTGATCAGATGAAACTCTGGGAAGCTGTTGTTGAGAGCCCCTCCGCTTTGAAAAACCCAGATGTTGATTTGGTATGGATGTAATGGTTGGACAGTTTGGAAACCTGTCTACTTGATCTGTTTCTCTGTCTTGACAATTCTGTCTGTATACTCTGAAGTTCGGGGTGCTGACCTTTTTCCCCTGAACTAGGTAAATGATACATATTTGACTGATTAAAGTAAGCTTGTTAACCAATTTTGAGTTGCTTTCCTTTAGCAAAGCAGATCTAAGAACCTGTGTTGGCAGCCACCCTGGGGACACTGGGGTGCTTGCTGCTACACCAACTTGCATCTAAATGGTAAGTCTATAGAATTTGTCCAATAGCATGTATACCTGGGACAATTAATGGACATGGATGATGAGTTGGACCCAGAGTTGAAAAAGAGGAGAGCAGGCTAGATTTGGAAATGGGAAATGGCAAAGCACATTTACTTACCCCAAGCTTCCTATAAAAGCCAAGGATCTTTTTATAAAATTGTATTGTTGTTACTGTATAACAACAAGGTGCCTCCAAAAAACTTCAGATGAGCATCATACAAAGGACAGTGGAAAGGGACATATGAGGAGGCTGCAATCTATAACCAATGAGAATTAAAAAAAAAATTCAAGAGTAAAATATGTCATCAAAATATTGTGTGACAGAAGAAAATTTGGGCTGGCCACATGGTAAGATCAATGGATGGCCAGAGTCTTCCAGGAGACTCTGGTGCATTGGATGGTGCCTCTGTTGCAAACTTTTAGGAGGACATGGACAAGAGTTGCACAGGATGGGCAGGCAAGGGTGGGCTGCAATCTGTATCATTCAAGGAAAGTCCCAGATTAATAAGAGCACAGATCCCTTTGGGGATTTTTGTAACCACAAGGAGGGAGACATAGCAGAGTTGATAGAGGACTGCCTCTAAGTCAGGAAGACTCAAATTCAAGTCTCTGCTACAGACTGTTTTGTGACCCCAGCAAGTAATTTAGCCTTCCAGTGCCTCAGAAAACTCCCTGGGACTCTAAAGTGCACAATAAATGTTGATATCCATTGGTAGAGGAGATGCTGTTGTGGCTGTTCAGTTGTGCCCAATTCTTTGTGGACTTTTGAGGCTTTATTGGCAAAGATACTGGTAGTTTGCCATTCTATCCAGGTCATATTACAGATATGACAAACAGAGGAAGTGATTTACCCAGAGTCAGCTAGTAAGTGTCTGAGGCCAGACTTAAATTCAGGGCCCCTTGAGTCCAGGCCCAGTATTCTAAACACCGTATAACCTAGCTGCCCAAACACAGCTCCTGCCCTCAAGGAGTTTTCTTTCTGATGTTGCTGAGTGATGTCATTCATATCTGACTCTCCATGATCTCATTTGCACTTTTCTTGGCAAAGATACTGGTTTGCCATTTCCTTCTCTAGCTCATCTTACAGAGGAGGAAACTGAGGCAAACAGGGTTAAGTGATTAGTAGAGGGTCACACAGCTAAGAAGTGTCTGAGGTCAGATTTGAACTGAGAACAATGAGTCTTCCTGACTTCAGGCCCAGCCCTCTGACCACTGTGCCACCTAGCTGACCCAGGTAGATGAAATGAGGTTTCCTGAAATGAAACTCCCCATCTCAACATATAAAAATGCAGGCCTGTTTTTGTTGTTGTTGATGTTTTAAATATTCACCAAAAAGTGAACGATTTGGATCTTAATCCACACCTCTGCACTCTCTGAAAAGCTTTTACCTCAAGCTGACGGCAGGAGCTTTCACAAACAGTAGTAGTTGAAGAGGCAAGCAGGGCCCAGCAGGACTTTGAAGGAGGTGAACAGATGTTGGGGGAAATCACCTTCAAACTAAGTTAACCTCCTTATCTCTGTCTGTTCAAATCATTCTCTTCCTTCAGTTCAAGTGCCACCCCTTCCATGAAGCCTTCCCAGATCACTCTCAGGTGAAAAGAATCCCTCTCAGATGAAAATAGCCTCACACTCAAGAATTTCTACAACACTTGGGCTGGGTCCAATCCTTCGCTCTCATTACAGCAATACCCACAATAATTTGAAAGCTCCTTGAGGACAGGGATGATTTTTATCTTTGCAGAAGGCACTTAATAAATGCTTGCTGAATTAAATCGACCAAGTCAGTGGTACCCTGAGCTCTCTGTATCCTCTGTGGCAAGGAATTAAAACAGATTTCTCATCTCCACCTCCTTTCTTTCAGGGTCACTTCTTGGGCTAGAACCCCATTCCAACAGTTAAAAAAGAAAAATATCAATAGCTGATATTTCTTTTTTTTTTGGTAGGGCAATTGGGGTTAAGTGACTTGCCCAAGGTCACAAGGCTAGTTTTTGTGTTAAGTGTCTGAGGCTGGAGTTGAACTCAGGTCCTCCTGACTGTAGGGCCAGTGCTCTATTCACCATGCCACCTAGCCACCCAATAGCTGATATTTCTATAATGACTTAAAGTTTCCAAAGTGCTTTACATGTGTTATCTCATTCAAACCTCACAGCAGACTGGAATACAACTACCTCCCAAGTACCAAAGATGAGTATCACATAGAGGGCGTAATATGTATGAGCATTCTACATCATATAACCAATGGGAACTTCAAAGAAAACTGGGAGTGAAGAATGTCATCAGATAATCATTACTGGCATTTATCCTCATTTTAAATATGAGGAAACTGAGGCTCAGAAAGGACATACTCAAGGCCATATATTTAGTAAGTATTGAATCAAACCGAAGTCTCTCCTGATGCCTGATCCAATCTTTCCATTACACTGTGTATCCTTTCAGTAGTAATGTGGTGCTGGGGGTATGGTGCATGCTTGTAGTCCCTCCTGTTGGGGGGTGAGGGAGGGAAGGTAGGCTGAGGCTGGTGCATCAATTGAGTCCTGGAGTTCTGAGCTACAGCAGGCTAAAGCCTGTCAGGTGTGAACTTAGTCTAGCACCCATAGAGTGAGCAGAGAACCACCAGGCTGCTTAAGGAGGGGCCAACTGGCTCAGAGAGGAAAAATGGGGCAGGTGAAAACTCTTGCACAGATTAGCACTGGGTTCACACTTGTGTTGAGGATAGGGAGACCCAGTCTCAAAAACAAACAAAAACAGTAGTAAGATAAAGTAGAAAGAGGACCTGGGTTCATTTATCCTCTCTGGGCCCTCAGCTTCTTCATCTGTAACATGAGGGCCTTGGACTTAGTGACCTCAAAGGTCCCTTTCTCCTCTCTGTCAGTCAATCAACAAACATCATTTCAGTATCAACTATGTGTCAGGCACTGTGCTTGGCACAAGAGATACAAAAACAAGATAGAAACAGTCCCAAATCTCAAAGAAGTGACATTCTATCTGGGAATGAACATGGATACATATAAATGAATATAAATTATATTTGAATTACATACAGGGAAATGGCTACTGGCCACAGGTGGGTGGGAGTGAGGGAATTGGTGAAGGCCTCAGGTAGGAAATGGAGCTTGACTGAGTTTTCAGAAGGCTCAGGCCTTCTAAGAAGCAGAGGTGAAGAGGAAAAGCTTTCCAGGTACAGAGACAAGGCATGACTCTCACAAGAAGAGAGGGCTTTTGTAAGGAGAAAGGCTTTCACATTCTTTCATTGTGTGGCTAGACATCACCATCTCCCGCTGTCTGCCATCATCCTCTCTACCTCCCCCCCCCACCTTGGGCTCTTTCAAACCCTTTGGGGGTGCTCCCAAGCAGTGGGCTCTGTGGGGGCTTAGCTTTTCCTGATCCACACTTCCGGTTTTCATTGACTGGAGAAGCAGGTCCTGCCTGACTTCACTGAAAGGCTTTTAAAATCTTCCTCTTTGCTATTAGTATTGATTAGTTTTGTCCCCTTAATGGGATTCTTCTCCACTCCCCCTTCACCTTCTTTCCACCCCTAATTCTCCTCGATAGTGGCTTCCTGGAGTAGTCATACTTTTCTTCATAGGGCACCCTCTTTTTTCTGTGTTCAAAGAAGGAAGGTGTGATCAACCCTGATAAAAATTCAGTCATTTAAGAGATGCAGCAGAAAGGAAGAGAGAAGGGGCGGGGAACAGAGGGAGGAGGAGGAAGGCGTATTTCCACACTCAGGAGGGAGGCCTGGTGTCTCAGTCACCAGCCTGCCACGGTGAATGGCTAATTGCCGAGATCCCTGCCTGAGGACTTGGCAGCAGGAAAAGACACGAAGCAATCTGGTTGTTACACTTGTTTTGTGTGAAATGTTCAAGCTGAAGCTAAATGAATCTCAGGGATCCCATGAGGCCTGTGGATAGTAACCTCTCGTGGCAGGCACTGGTCCTCCACCTCCCCCTTCTTGGCCCTGGCTCCCACTGGTCCACCTAGTCTGCCTGGTCCCATTTCTTTCCAGACAGTGAGGGAGCAGATCTTTTGTTTAGCTGTGTTCCCAGGGAGGTTGGACTAATCTTCTACTAGATAAGAATTTTCTTCTTTTGGTCTGTAGCCAAAAATGGGGTTAGGGACTGAGGACCCATGATTTCATTGGTTTTGGGGAACTCCCTAGTGAGGAAACTCCCTCTACCAATGCAGATAGCTTCCCTCAAAAGGAAAAGAGTTGCCTAGAGCACTGAGATGTTATGAGACTTGTCCAGGGTCACCTAGCCAGTCCAAGTTAGAGGAAGGATTTGAATTTGAATCATCCTCCTGGCCAAAAAAGCTGTTTGTAACTATGTTGCTGACTCATTGCAAAGAAATCTGTCTTTTGACAATTATTTTTGAGAGAGGGTCTGTTGCTATGGAATGAAATGCAGGATTACTTTACCCATTTTCATTGGCTACCTATGGTTCCCTGACTTTATGATTAGGTCAATAAAGCTGTCACCTCTCCCTCTTCTATCTAGTATTTATATGGGATCAATGTGAGACTGAAATGAAGTCTGTCTACTGCCCCCCAGTGAGCTAGCGGTGCAGTACTGAGAAATGCCCAGGTCACCTCCTGTTACGGAGGGAACCTGTCAGTAAAGTGAGTTGTCATTTTAGTTTATGCCTCTTTTTTTCAGACCCATTACATTTCCTGTGCGATGGATGGGCTGAATTTTTGCTATTTGCACTTGTTCCTCCAAGATCCTTGGTAGACGTCCCATTCATGTACTCTATGTTACAGCTCCACTGAAATGATGGCCCTCTATCCCTCAGTCTCAGTGTCTTTGCTCATCCTAGCTCTGTGTCTGGGGTGGACTTCCCTCCTCCACACCTCACCCCGATCTCCATCACTTAGAACTCCTCCTTTTTTTCAAGGTTCAACTCAGAAGTCACCTCCTTCATAAGGCCTTCTCTGACTTTGTTTGCTTTCTTCTAAGTGAATGTGGGGAGCTAGCTAGCTAAATGGCACAGTGACACACTTCCTTGAGTGGAAGGCCTCAGAAAGTCCTAAGTTCAAATATGACCTCAGATACTTATTAGCTTCATGACCCTGGCCGAGTCATTTAACCTGTCTCCCTCGGTTTCCTCATACAGCAATCCCAGAGCCTGCTGCTTTGCCTCAATGTTCATCTCCCCAGTCTCTAGCTTCAGTTTTTCCTGTTCTTTCTTGTTCCAAGAATACATTGTAGCCCCTGATGCTAGTGTTGCTGCTGCTACCGCTCATCCCAATCATTCCTTCTCCTCTTGGACTTCTCATCTGATAAAGCCATTGCCTGCTTCTGTGCTCCGTCTAAAAAGAAAAATCCCTAGCATAGAAGAGCTTCATCCTACCACTCACACTGCAGCATCAAAGCCGCTAGTGCTCCCCATAGTCCCAGTCTGGGAGAAGACCACTGCCTGTCAAGGACAGCACCAAGAAACCCACAGACAGGCTTTAAACACTGATCTGGCCTGCAAGAGTCTGTCCCAAAAGCCAGCTATATTTGGCTTACAGGAAACAATCTCAGAGGTCAGGATCTATTAAGAAGATCTTAATACTTAGGAAACTAAAACACAGAATATTTAAAGTCAGAAAGGACCTAAGAGGCTATCTAGTCAAATCCATTCATTTTACAGATGGGGAAACTGAGGTCAGAGAGATGAAGTGACTTGCTCCCAAGTCACCCAGGAATGCTTCCTGGACTACTTAGTTCCCTGGGCAAATTCAGAAGAAATTCTAATAATCTGCCTGGAGAAAGCCTTGTTAGTTGCCTGGGATTAAGAGCCTATAACCATCCCCTTAATGACTCTATGCTTGCAGTGTGTTGCTGGGAATGGTGTTGAAATGAAAGAAAAGGGAGGTATATGTATCCTGATAAATGTGTGAACTTCCTTTCATTTACAGTTACTTGGCATTTCCCCCCAATTCACCAACAAAGTGTAAGAAAGGGGCATGTTGGAATGCTGGTGCTCCCAGGTGAGTAGGCAAGCTGCTGTTTTCAAGCCAGCATGATGCATCACCTTCATAGAGGAGAATGCTTCTCTCTGCATGTGTGGATTTATGCATCCACACACTCTCTGCAAAAGTGATAAAGGGCAAGCCTCCTTTTGATGGAGCTATAAAAAAAGCCAATGTATGAGGTCATGTGGGTTTGAGCCAAAACCCCCTAGTCCAACCAGCTTCATCTTTTTTTTCCTTGTTCCTTCGATTTACTTTGACGCTGATTGATCTGGCAACTGAGAATAAAAGAAATAACCATTCGAATTTTGGAGGAAAAAGAAAAGAGGGAAAAGTTCACTAGGACACTTCAAGGGGGTCTAGCTCAGAGATTTAGAGCTGGGGGGGGGGAACCTTAGGGATTGTCTAGTCCAACTTCTCATTTTCCAAATGAGGACCCAGAAGACAAATGAGAGTGGTTAAGCAACTTGCCCAAGGGATACATACATGATAAGTAGTATTCCCAAAACTTATATTTATTTTATTTATATTTGTATATGTTACATAGGCTGCATAACATAGTGACTATAAATCAGTCCTGGAGGTCATGAAGTTCAAGTACTGGGTTCAAGTACTGCCTCTGACACTCACTGTGTAATCCTACTAAGGCACTTAACTTCTCAGTGCTCTAGGTAAAACTGTCTCTAAGACTCTTAAGTTCTTCTTCTTCTTCTTCTTCTTCTTCTTCTTCTTCTTCTTCTTCTTCTTCTTCTTCT
>NW_027187344.1:6161812-6191838 GCF_028583685.1 Petaurus breviceps papuanus | reverse complement strand
TAGGTATTTGGGGTTAAGTGACTTGCCCAGGGTCACATAGCTAGTAAGTGTCTCTGAGGCTAGATTTGAACTCAGGTACTCCTGACTCCAGGGTTGGTGTTCTATCCACCACACCCCCTAGCTGCCCTAAGACTGTTTCAGAGAAGGTAATGACTTACATTGATACTCACATGGGAGTTCCCTATACCAATGAAATTATAAGCTCATTCTTCTCTGGACTACACTCTGGACTTCCTCTACCATGCCTCAGCTCTTCATCTTGAAGCCCCTTCTAGCCCTGAGATTCATGTACTGTCTCTGTGACCTTTCATTCTGATGATGGCTCCTCCAAGAGCCCCCACTTAGGGACAGCACCCAAACCAGCCTTGTCTCATTCAACTTCAGGCTGCACTTTAGACTTCCTCTGCCATGTTTTGGTACCTTTGTTCCCATCCCCTTGCTCCTTGCCTTTCAGATCCCTTTCATATGTGGTTCTCTCCCATTAGAATGTAATCTCCTTGAGGTCAGTCACTGTCACCACTTTTGCTTGTATTTGAATAACCAGCAATTAGCACAGTACCTAGCAAATAATAAATGCTTAGAAAATAAATACTTGCTGACTGACTCTCCTAACCTTCTGTATGTACTTATAAAAGTACAAGTTATCTCTCCCATTAGAGTATAAGTTCTCTGAGGACAGGGAGAATTTCACTTTTGTCTTTGTGTCTTCAGTGCTTAGTACAGTACCTGGCACATAGCAAGTGCTTAATGAATGCTTGCTAATTGATTGATTAAATAGTAGAGCTGAAATTTAAACCAAGGCTTCCTGATTCCAAACTGAGCACTATTTCTTATCATACTACCTCCTGGCAAGAAGGACTTTCATGTTATTGATCCTAGCTTTATTTTTCTTTGAAGAAAAAGAGTTTTTACTATAACAATAAAAGGAGTACCTCATAGATCTGCCATTGTCAGGGTAGGAGGAATTCCACATAAATGACTTTTGCAAGTAATTGGAGTTTAGCTTCTTAGTAAGTCCATGAATAAACATTTATTAATTGCTTATTGTAGAGCTGGTATTGTGCTAAGCACTGAGGATATAAAGAAAGGTTAATAATGAGGAGGAGGAGGAAGAGGAGGAAAAGGAGAAGGAGGAGGAGGAAGAGAAAGAAGAAGAGGAGGAGGAGAAGGAGGAGGAGGAGAAGGCGAACTAACATGTATATAGCATTTACCATGTGCCAGACACTATGCTAAGAACTTTACAATTAATATCTCATTTGACCCTCACAACAATCCTGGAAGGTAGGTGCCATTACTATCCCATTTTACAGATGAAACTGAGATAAATAGAGGGTTTTTTTGTTTTGTTTTATTTTTAGTAACTTGCTCAAGGTCACACAGCTAGTAAGTGTCTGAGGCTAGATTTGAATTCAGCTTTTCTTGACTTTAGTCCCAGTGCTCTATATACTGTGCCCTGCTTTCAGGAAGCTTGCATTCTAATGGGGCAGACAACATGTAAATAACTAAGTATGTATAAGATAGAGTCAGTGGAAGGCAATTTCAGAAAAGAGGGAGGACCCAGAAAAGTTTCTTATGGAAGATGAGGTTTGAGCTGTCTTTTTTTTTTTAATAATATTTTATTTTTTCCCCAAATACATGTAAAGACAATTTTAACATTCATTTAAAAATTTTTTTGAATTCCAAATTCTCTCCCTCCCTTTCCTAAGATGGCAAGGTAAGCAGTTTGATATAAGTTATACATATGCAATAATGTGAAATATATTTCCATATTAGTCATGTTGTGAAAGAAGACACAAACAAAAAAACTACAAAAATAAAGAAGGTAAAAACTAGCATGCTTCTATCTGCATTCAGACTCCATTGATTCTTTCTCTGGATATGGATAGCATTTTTCATCACGAGTCCTTCAAAATTGTTTTGGATCATTGTATTGATGAAAATTCACAGTTGATCATCATACAATGTTGTTATTACTGTGTACAATGTTCTTCTGGTTCTGTTCACTTCACTTTGCATCAGTTTGTATAAGTCTCTTTTCTGAGAGCATCCTGCTCATCATTTCTTACAGCACAATAGTATTCCATTACAATCATATACCACAACTTGTTCAGTCATTTCCCAATTGATGGGCATTCCCTTAATTTCCAATTATTTGCTACCACAAAAAGGGCTGCTATAGATACTTTTGTGCAATTAGTCCTTTTCCCTCTTTTCTCTATCTCTTTGGGATAGAGACCTAGTAGTGGCATTGCTGGGCCAAAGGGTATGCATAGTTTTATAGCCCTTTGGGTATAGTTCCAAATGGCTCTACAGAATGATCAGATCAGTTTACAGCTCCACCAGCACTGCATTAATGTCCCAATTTTCCCACATCCCCTCCAACATTTGTCATTTTTCCTCTCCTGTTCTATTAGCTAATCTGATAGGTGTGAGATGGTACCTCAGAGCTGTTTTAATGTGCATTTCTCTAATCAATAGTGATTTGGAACATTTTTTCATATGAATATAGATAGCTTTGATTCCTTCATCTGAAAACTGCCTGTTCATATCCTTTGACCATTTATCAATTGAGGAAGGACTTATATTCTTATAAATTTGACTCAGTTCTGTACATGTTTGAGAAATGAAGCCTTTATCAGAGACACTTGCTGTAAAAATTACTTCCCAACTTTCTGCTTTCCTTCCAATCATGATTGCATTGGTTTTATTTGTGTAAAACCTTTTTAATTTAACATAGTCAAAATTTTCAATTTTACATCTAGTAATGCTCTCTCTCGGTTAGTCAGAAATTCTTCCTTTCTTCATATATCTGACAGGTAAACTATGCCTTGCTCTCCTAATTTGCTTATGGTATCACTCTTTAAGTCTTAAATTATATACCCATTTTGACCTTGTCTTTGTATACAGTGTAGGGTGCTGGTCTATACCTAGTTTCTGTCATATTGTTTTCTGGTGTTCTCAACAGTTTTTGTCATGTAATGAGTTCTTGTCCCAAAAGCTTGAGTCTTTGAGTTTATCAAACACTGAATACTATGGTCATTTACTGCTGTATCTTGTGTACCTAATCTATTCCACTGATCTACCACTACATTTGTTAGACAGCACCAAATTGTTTTGATGACAATTATTTTGATGAAAATCTGGTACTGGCTGAGAAATAAAGTGGAGGATCAGTGGAATAGATTAGCTACACAAGACATAGTAGTCAGTGACCATGGTAGTCTATGTCTGAGCTGAGTCTGAGACAGGAAAGCTAAGAGGTAGAAGTAAGGAGACAGAGCATTCCAGGCATGGGAGACAGTCAGTGCAAAGACATGGAGACAGAGATAGAGTGGCAAGTTCATGGAGTGGCAAGTGGGCCAGTGTATCTGGATTATAGAGTGTGTCAAGATTTGTAAAATGTAAGAAGACTAGAAAGGTAGGATGGACCCAGGGGGGAGTTGGAGAAAGCTCAAACCGAACAGTGAGAGTCAATTGTTAAATTTTCAATGTAAGCATTTATACATCAGAAATCAGCAAATGCTGCACATCAGGGCTTGATTTATTGATTGTCCAGACTTAAGAAAGTGATAAAAAAAAAAAGTTGATAAAGCAGGTTAGACTTAAAAGTGTGTTGTACTCCAGGGAACCAGTTGTTAAACATTTACCAGCATATTACTGGATAGACCAAGTTAAGAAGAGGTTTAAATGCCAAATAGAGAATTTTCTATTTGATCCTGGAGGTAATGGGGAGCCACTAGAACTCATTCAGCAGGGGGAGTGACATGGTCAGATCACCACTTTAGGAAAATCATTTTGTCAGTTGAAAAGAGGATGGCCTGGAAGTCATGAGAGACTTGAGGCAAAGAGAATGGTTAGAAGGCTATTGAAATAGTCTAGGTGAATGGTGATAGGGGAATGAGGTACTGTGGCAACTGTGCAAGTAGAGAGAAGGGGACATATATGAGAGATGTTGTCAGGGCAAAAATGACAAGGTTTGACAATAGATTGGATATGTAGGGTTAATAAGTTTGAGGAATTGGGATTGAGGATCAAG
Source organism: Petaurus breviceps papuanus (assembly GCF_028583685.1). Lineage (NCBI taxonomy): Eukaryota > Metazoa > Chordata > Mammalia > Diprotodontia > Petauridae > Petaurus > Petaurus breviceps. The sequence continues at coordinate 6,187,802 of NW_027187344.1, read as the reverse complement.
GTAACTAGGATGTCACTTTGAGGATAGTGGTGACCTCCACAATAATACGGAAGTTCAGATGAGTAGAGGGTTTGGGAGAAAAGATAATTAATTCTCTTTTGGACATGTTGAGTCAGAGCTGCCTACAGGACATCCAGTTTGAAATGTTCAAAAAGCAGTTGTTGGTTCATTTCTGGAGCTCAAGACAGAGACTAGGGTTATATACACACATACATACATATATATGTATATATATATATATATATATATATATATATGCACATCTGGGTGTCATCTGCTTTTTGTTTCTGTTGTTCAGTAGTTTCAGTTGTATCTTACTCTTTGTGACCCCATTTGGGTTTTTCTTGGCAAAGATACTGGAGTGGTTTGCCATTTCCTTCTCCAACTCATTTTACAGATGAGGAAACTGAGGCAAACAGGGTTAAGTGACTTGCCCAGAGTCACACAGCTACTAAGTGTCCAAGGCCAGATTTTAACTCAATTCTTTCTGACTCCATGCCCAGCACTCTATCGACTATGCCACCTAGTTGATGAGATCACTAAGTGAGTGAATGTAGAAGGGAAAGAGGAGGACCAGGACAAAGCCACAGTTAATAGACATGATTATTTGAAGATTCATCACAATGGACTGATAAGGATCAGATGGACAGAGAAAAGGAGAATTAAGAGAGAGCAGTGGGCAGGGGGGTGGGGAAGCCCAGAGAGGATAGAAGGAGAAGGTGGTCAACAGCCTCAGATACCATAGAGAAGTCAAGAATGATGAGAACTGAGAAAAGGCCAATAGATTTTGTAATTAAGAAATAAATCACTGGTAACTTTGGAGAGAGGTTTCAGTTGAATGACAAGATCAGAAGTCAGACTGCTGAGAGTTTACAAGAGAATGAAAGGAGAAGCTAAAGAATCAAGTGCAGATGGTTTTCTCTTTTTTTTTTCTTCCTTTTTGGATGGGGGAGGGCAGGGCAATTGGGATTAAGTGACTTGCCCAAGGTCATACAGCTAGTAAGTGGTAAGTGTCTGAGGACAGATTTGAACTTAGGTCCTCCTCACTCCAGGGCCGGTGCTCTACTCACTGCACCACCTAGCCACCAGAAGATGGTTTTCTCAAGGAATTTAGCTGAGAAGAGAAGAGATATAGGACAATAGTGAGGGGGTATGAAGTAATCAAATTAGAGGGCTTTTTTAAGTTCAGTTTTTATTTTGTTGTTGGGTTGTTATTTGGTTTTGTTTTTTGGATGAAGGAAACATGGGTATGTTTGTAGGAAGCAAGGAAATAGCTGATATATGGGGAAAACTGAAGATAAAAGAATAAGTAAGAGTAGGGAGAAATCTGTTGGAGAAGTTAGGAGAGGTTAGCATCAGAGGGGCATTTGGCAAGGAGTAGGGCTACTTCTTTATGTGTAAAAGTTATGAACTCTTTATATGTTACCTGCTTTTATTAAAAATCTTTCTAAAGTATATTAGACTACTACTCCCTCACTCTCTTAAACAAAGGAAATGATAGCTAATTAATATCTCTCTTGATGAATCAGGTTAACATTGAGTCTGAAGTCCATTCCAATTCTAACATTCTATGGTGCTATGTGATTATGCTGTGTTATACAATAGTTTGATTCACTCTAGGAAACTGTCAGAATGCTAGGCATTTTATGAGACTCTTGCTTGTTTTTCATAGTTTTTCTATCTCCTTCCTTTCTCTACTCTCCATATAGGCAGTTATGTCTACCACCATTCACCCACAGATTCTGACTGTCCCATAGTGAGAAGAATCCTAGCCCAGAACTAGGAAAGGATAAGGAGCTCCATAGACTTTATTGTGTCCCTTATTGATCCTTAGTGACTAGATCCCTGCCTTTGCCTTAGTTCTTTAATAATTTAATTTCTCTCTTGTGCCCCAATTTCCCTGTTTTTGGCTTATCTTCCCAGCCTCTCTGGCTAGTTATCCTACCTTGTAACCAGAAGTAGCTGACACAAGTCTTGGAGAAATCATATAGAAATGTGAAAATCTAAGAAGGAAAGGGCTGAGGACAGTTGTGAACATGAACACTTTCTATTTTGGAATCTGCTGGGTTCAATTTACACACTATTGTCTAAGTGAGGGTCCACCATGGAATAAAATGCATGAGCTTTGTGATAGCTATGCTACTCAGAAGACTTTGCCATTTACCTCTAGGTTTGTGGCTCTGTTCCAAATGGTTGAGGTTCCTGGAACTCTGGCTTCCTGATAAGTGGGGTGTTACTGTACAAAAATTTCCCTACTGGAAAGGCAGCCTAGACAGGATATTACAGATGGTCCATTTCATATTTTCAATAAATTATGAGCCTTCTTCACATCCCATGAAATATGGAAGTTAAAGCCTGCCTTCTCTTTGATCCAGGAAAAACGAATTTTTGACTCTTTTACATTTATTATAAAAAATGTACTGCCCTTGAGAAACCAAAGCTATTTGGTTATGTTGCTCTGCAAAGGATATAAGGCACTTAATTTAGGTTTGTTTTCCTAAGGACAAGGAATTATCAGGAGTTTATCCATCCATCCAGTGCTAGAGATAACCCAGGTAAGTTCCTTCCATGTCTTACTCTTTAGCAGTTCCAGTCACAGGTCTATAGCTATTGTTCTAGCAAAAAGTTGCCTCCAAGCAGGGCAGGATGGGAGAACCAAGTTATTCTCAGAGAGATACTCCATGGCCTTGCTGAGTAGAGCTGGCAATATCTGGTCAATAGTTGGCCTACCCAGCCAAATTCCTACTTAGAAATAGAAGTCAATTCACCTATCTTTAGTGGCAGTGGAGTGCAGGGGTATGAGGCCTAAAGATGATGCCTTCTTGGATACTTGACATTATTCATTTTCTTAAGCCCCAAACTTGCTAGATATTTGATATGATTGTCATGACTGTCTTAACTGGAAAGGAATCAATAAGTCAAGTTCTCACGGCCTTGGACTTAGAATATTTTCAATAAATGTCTGTGGACTAGAGTAAAATGTCTCCTCATACTGTTTGGGGGTTATTCTAGTAGGTACAGGAAACCAGAATATCACTGGATGTTATTCCCTATAGCTGAAAAAGTCCCCAGGGAATCTTGCTAATGAAAGTGCAGTGTAAAAATGGAAACGAAGCTGCCTTTTAAAACAATTAATTAGAGTTATGTTTATTGTTCTATTTGGATCGACACTATTAATATTAATGCTTTTTAAAATTATTTCATCAGGCATTTATTGTTTATCTGCGTGCTTATTGCAAGGCTGCCTCATCTTTTTCTCTTTAGCACTCCCCAAAATTGGCTTCTTTCAAACGCTGTGCCCTCCGCACAGGTATACCTACATTTCTGCCAGTTCTCTGACAAGGGCATAGACGGTTGACTTAGAGGAGCTCCTGCTTTTCATTGTAATCACTGTAATGAGTGTGAAGGAGATGAGGACCCCAGGATGAGTGGAAAGACAGAATCTGGCTTGGAGGCAGGAAGAATGAGCCTTTTTAATTCTCTAGCTGGAGGTTGAGGTGGGTTCTGGGAAGAGCCAGACAATGCCTGACCCTAGGGGGAGAGCTCTAAGCTCTTTCCTAATAAGATAGCAACCGAGAGATGACACGGATAAAATGAAGGAAAATCTTCAATAGAGGAATTGAAAGAAAGTCATTCACCAGGTTAGAGAGGCAGACTGAAAAGCTGTGAGGCTCTGTGGCAGCTGGAGCTGTCCAACGTTCCCACCACAACAGGAGAAAAGCTACAATTTTAAAAGTTAACCTAGGACTCCAAGCCTCTGGACCCGAGCAGTTGTCAAGCAGGAAACCAATAGAACTGTACTTTTGAATAGAGGGGAAGAGGAATTCGGTGCAGAAAATTTTAATTTCGGAATTTTTTTTATAGAAAGAAATGAATCTTGTCATTATGACCTTTGTGGTAACAAGTCATCAACAAGCATTTATTAAGTGCCTGCTGTGTCAGTTGCAGGGGAAACAGACCGAAAGGAAACAATCCCTGCCCTCAAGGAGTTTACGTTCTCTTCTCTTGAACTAGATATTTACCCATATTATATATACAAAATCAATGTGAGATCATTTGGGGAAAGAAGCACTATTTGGAGAGGGAGGAAAATCAGCAAAGGTCTCATGAGGAGGGGGACACTGAGCTGAGCTTCAGAGGAAGCTAGGCATTCTAAGAAGAGAGAAAGAGCATCCTCCCCTCTTCCAAGGTATGAGGCAGGAAAGCAAAGAGTGCAACATAAGGTATGACGAACAGCAAGAAGTCCAGTTTGGTTGGGCAGAAAGAGGCTACAAAGAAGAGAAATGTCTGTTTCAACCTTGAAAATCTCTCACTCAGTATAAGTTTACACTAGGGGTACTTGACATTAGGGGTAGCAGAAGTAGTACTTACCAAAGGATATACTGGATCTGTTCATTTAGGCTAGGGACTGGGAACACTTACACCTCAGAAATTGGCAAATGCTACAAATCATAGCTTGATTTATTGTTTTGTTGATTGTCTAGACTTATGAAAGGGATGAAGAAAAAGTGAATAATGCAGATTAAATTAGAAGTAGGTGATGCATACAGACACTCCCCTCTCACCCCACCCCAACCCTCAGACAGTTGTTAAACATTTACCAGTATGCCCTGGTACCCACCTAATAAAAATAGTTAACCATCATGTTTATGTCCATAGATGGGCATTGATCATCTATAATTAATTACAGGCAACTCTCATTTACCTATGCAAATGAAGAGAGCAATGGAATAGAATGTTACAAAATCATTTCCTTTTAGTCTGGGGATGTATCCCACCTTTGACACACACTGGCTATGGAACTCTCTGGGCAAATGACAACCTCTCAGTGTTCTAGACAATTTTTTAAGACTCTAACTTGCAGTGAAGAGGTTGACCTTCTAAGCAGTGGGAGTCAAAATCACAGGTTTATCCAATTCCTATCTCTATCCCTGGACTGTATGTAGGTTATATTTGCTTCATTTAGTCTTTTGGATATCAGTATTTATCTAATGACACATATCAGAACTGAAGTTGTAGATTACCAAAGAAAAATGGAGTGGCACATGGGTGGTCCCAAGAAACCCTAAGTACATCATAAAGAATTGTATGGGATCATAGGATTACAGATTTCAAGTATGAAAGGACACTGGAAACCATCTAGACCACGTGTCTAAATCAGCTTTGTACTGTGGGCATCATTGGCAGGTTGGTGAAGCCCATGGGTCCCTTCCCAAAATAATGTTTTTAAAAGCATGAAATAAAATGTGTAGGATTACAAAGAAAATGAATTTTATTGAAATAGTTGCCAAAATATTTTTTAACAAACAAGTTCATGGACTCCAGGTTACATAGAAATAAAGATACTGTGTATTTCCCTTTCCATTCATGACCCCCATGAAATCCATCCATGGACAAATTGAGGCTCCATGGATCCCTGGTTAAGAATCCCTGGACTAGGGGTACAGTAAATAGAGCACTGGCCCTGGAGTCAGGAGGACCTGAGTTCAAAACCAGCCTCAGACACAACACAAAAACTAGCTTGGAAACCTTGGGCAAGTCATTTGACCCTAGTTGCCCTACCTTCCCCCCTCCAAAAAGAAAAAAAAAAAGAATCCCTGGACTAGAACATCTCTTAGGCATGTTCCATTTCTGACATTCTGTGGTTTAAGGCTCCTTCCACCCCTGGTATTCTATCTTCTAGGGTGCCTTTCAACTCTGGTGCTGTGATATTCACCTAATTATCTTAATTATTTCAGTTAAATGCAAAGTTTGTGGACACTGATTCTGGAATGTCTTCATTGAGGGGGGGAAACTTTATTTGAAACCATTCATTCTTATCAGTCTAACAAGATCACCTTATTTCTTATAATCCAGCCTATTCCTATCGCTTTGATTGAAATAAGCTGTTGATCTTGTTATCTGTATCACCACCAGGGGGGCATATCACAGCTTGCACTACACACAGTAGTATTCACACTGCCAATAATAGTATCTGGATAGCTCAGCCTAGCCTTATAGCCATCTTTCCTGATTATCAGATCAGTCTTCCCCTGGCCTCTTGCTTCTCTCTTTCAGAACGCCTCTGTCCATCCCCTTTAATTAAACACCGAAAGCAATTGAATTATCCAATCATGCCTGCCTAATCTGATTGTTATTGTTAATACAAATGATTTGCCAACTGAATTTCGAATCTGATTTAATGGGAAATCACATGGATGAGTAACAGTGATGGATTTGACTTATAATACATCCTGCCATACCCTCCCTTCCTCCCTTCCCTCTCACCAATAAACAGTGTACTTAGTATCATGTACATGAGGTAATCAAATGGTCCAAAAACAAGGAACAAAAACACCAGCTGCTGCCTTACCCTGTGGCCTTGGGGGAGTCCGTGAACTTTTCAGAGACTCCATTTATCTGGCTGTTTATTATTGCAAGGTATAACTCAAATGCCACATCTTCCATGAAGTCTGCCCTGATCCCCTCCCTTATCTCCCCCTCCCTCTCCTTCCTTGGAAGTGATCTCTCTTTCCTTTGGATTTCTATAGCATCCTTCTCTTGTGGCACTTATATCCTGCCTGGGATTTCATGATATGTGTGCTTGTCATACATATCATGTCTCCCAACTACAGGGTTCTGTTAAGTCAGAGACCATGTCTTCTTCATCTTTGCATTCCACACAGTACTTAGCATAGGATCTACATGTCATAGACATTCAGTAATGTTTCTTACCTACATGAATGAATGACTATTAATTATTATTTCATTAATTCTGGTGTGTACAAATATGTCAACTAGTAATGGTGGTGGTTATTGTTTGTCCTTTGTTCTTTTTTTTATTCTTTTTTTAATTTTTTGCTTTTTGGAGGGCAATCGGGATTAAGTGACTTGCCCAGGGCCACAAGGCTAGTTTTTGTGTTAAGTGTCTGAGGCCAGATCCGAACCCAGGTCCTCTTGACTCCAGGGCCAGTGCTCTATTCACTGCACCCTTGTCCTTTGTTCCTGAAGAGGACCATTATATTAGGGAGGTGATGCCACAACATGTAAGTGAATTGGATTTAAGTGAGGGAGGTCTGTGCAAAGTCACCAGCCTCACTTTCACCTCCGGAGCCGTCTCAAGTGGCAAGATATAGATCAAGATGACTGGAGATGGCCCTGGATACAGTTGGAGATCTTGAACTTTTTCAGCTAAGGTCTTTAACAAGTCTCAGTCTCACTGAATCAACACCCATTCTGTGCTTAAGGCTAGAAGTAAGACATGAGGTAGATCTAGGAGGGTAAGACCATCTGGGTTTCTGACCAAAACAGAAACAATTGCTATTTACATTTGCTTGGAGCCGATCAGGGCCCAAACAATGACCAAGTGGGGTTTGGCCTAGGACCTATTGTTGGCCAATCAATGAGAACCTGAGTGATTTGGTTTTAAGGTGTGGTCCTCAAGAAAAAAAATCTAGTCCATAAACCCCCAAGATCTCTTTAGAGGTGTCAGCAATCAAAATTGGCATTCCTCTGAGCAGAGGACCTACAGGTAAGGGTATAATACCCTATGTGGACAGAGGGAAGGTAAGGGAAAGAAAGAAAAAAAGAAAGAGAGGAAGGAAGGAAAGAAGGAAGGAAGGAAGGAAGGAAGGAAGGAAGGAAGGAAGGAAGGAAGGAAGGAAGGAAAATTATAAAATGATGAGAATAGTTTAGGAGTCATCTACAAAAATTCTCCATTCACTATTTCATCTATGTCAAATGTAGTGAACTATGAGGGATTACATACCAAATATAGGTATAAAGTAGTCCAACTGATACCAGAGAGAGCGGTGTCACTGTGGGAATCAACTTCTTTCTACTTGTTTCTCTCTGCCAGGATCTCAGAACACTGGTTGCCAATTACCCCTTAGCTCCAGCTCTATACTAGCAATTCTCTGGTCTATCTCATTTGCATCTAGGGAAGTGCTATTATGTTCCCATTCATCCAATCAATTGACTTGTTTCTCCCATCTACTTAGCCACTCCCATTCATTACATCCCTGACTACAAGCTTCATGGATTCACCTCTCCCAAGGTCATTAATTTATAAAGCATTTAATTGGACTCGATAAAAGGTAATAAAAAGAGAAACATTACTCCTATGTGCCACAGACATAGACTATACACTCTATTTGATTCCCATAACCAAGACATGTATGTACCATCCCCCAACACACACACACACACACGCTGCTTCGAGAACAGTAACCAAATTAAGATTTTATATGTGTGTAAAGTGTGTGTATATATATACATACATACATACATACTCACCATTTCTGAATCCCCAGACCACCACTGTCATCCATAACTACCACTCCCATGTTAGAATGTCAACCCCTTGAGAGCAGGAACTTTCTCACTTTTATACTTGTAATTGCAAATGTTTAGCATAGTGTTTAACTCTTGGTAAACATTTAATAAATGCTTTTTCTTTCATTTACTCATTCACTCATCCATTTACATGTTCAGTTACCCACCTACATTTTGGGGATGTATCTTGCACAGACACACTTCAGTATAGCTACTTCCTTACCCTCCACTATATCCTTTTATTTATATAATAGGCACAATCCTAAGAAATTGAGTCAAAATCTCATTTTAATTTATTACCAAACTATACTCTAAATTTACTGTGGATGTGTACTATAAAGTAACTCTGGGAAAAATTCTTTTGTAAAAGGTAGATATGTCTTTTGGAATGTGAATAGTCACTTCCAAAATTATCTGGTTTTTCTAAGTTTGGATTGTCACATATATGATTTGGGAAAATTCATACTAATTAGTATGAATACTAACAATATATATATTACTATATATTAGTATAACATACTAACAAAAACATACTAATTAGTAACAGAAGTGCTGATATAGTGGATAAGGAACTAGACTTGGAGTCAGAAAGATCTGAGTTCAAATCTCACTTTAGATACTCACTAGCGCTGTGTACCTGAGCAAGTTGCTTAAACACTTTGGGTCTTAGTTTCCTTGTCTATAAAAAGAAGCTTTGGGAGTAGATGTCTTTTGAGGTCTCTCCCACTTCCAAATCTATTATCCTAGTACTGTTTAGGGAAAAAGACTATAAAAGGGAGAACATGATCTAGAACAGCTTTACAGAACCTTTGGAGTCTTAACAGATGGGTAAGATTTGGATAGATGGAGAACAAAGAGAAGGGCATTCTAAGAGAAGCAATCAATGGATTAATACGTAGGGAGTGCCTATTACATACAAGGATATGAATATATTAACATGTGCAAGGCCAGGAGACAGACAAAAGGAGGCTACTTAATTTGGGCTAGATGTCACATCTTTTATTTTGGCCATATAGTTCTGCCTTAGCACTATTCTCTCTACTTGAGGACCACTAGAGCCTCTGAAAAAGAATGCAGACTCTGAGACTGTCTACATAGTATTCAAACAAGTGGTTTGATAGTCAATTTAGCAAAACAGCCAGTCAATTTAGCTAGGAAGGCTAGAGGAAGGAATCAATCAAATCATTCATTCATTGATTTCCAGAATTACAAAATTTCAGAGTTGAAAGGGATCTCAGAAATCATCTAATGAAGTCCACACCTACTTCATTGTATCTGCTGTGACATCCCTAAGAAGTTGCTATCTGACCTCTGCTCGGAGTTTTCCCAGATGGAGAATTCACCACTTCCTGAGGAAGCCAGGTTTACTTTGGGACAGCAATGATCATTAAGAATTTTTTTGCTTAGATTGAGTCAAAATCTGCCTCTCTGAAATTTCCACTCTGTGATCCTAGTTCTAATCTCTCCTCTGCATAACTCCTTTCAAATACCTGGAGACAGTCATCATGTCCTTCCTATCTCCTTTTCTCCATTCTAAATGTCAACCAGTCAATCAAGAATCATTCATGAAGTCCTAGCTATATACCATGAGGCACTGTAGGGTAGAGAATAGGGAGAGGCCCTTGGGAGTCCAAAAGACCCAGGTTCAAGTCCTGATTCTAACCCAGACTCACTAGTCACTTAACCTCTCAGTGCTCCATGCAATTCTCAAAGACTATAAATTGCAAAAAGGAGCTTCCTGCACTGGTAGAGGGGTTTTCCTCATCTAGAAATTCCCTACCCTGTGAAATTACTTCAGTCCTTATGCTTCTTAAGGATGCGGCCCCCACTATGCCAGACACTGTGGATACAAAGCCAAGCCCTCAAGAAGTGTATAGACTAGTAGGGGATATAAACCATGAAGCTGCTGGTCATCATACAGTGCAGTGAGAGCCACAAGAGAAGCCTGTGATCATATGTACAAAGTGATAAAAGAGAACCATGGAGAATGGAACAGAAATCAGAGAAAGCGTCATGGAAAAAATGGGATCTGGCTCGGCTGTGAATGATGGGTAGGATTTCAAGCAGATACAAATATAGGAATGGGGTATTCTAAATAGGAGGATGGCTTTGAGTAGGACAGGTATAGATTTAGAAGTAAAAATAATACAAAAATGAAATATATTAATAAAAAAGTACAGTAACATGTCCAGGGAATAACAAGTTACACAGGTTGGCTGGAGCATAGACTACATAGAAAGGGAAGTGATGCACTGTGAGATTGTGAAGGGCCTTGAATACCAAGCTAAAAGTTTGGACTTCATTCAATAGACAAAGTGGAGCCTTTGAAGATTTTTGAGCACTGAAATGACACAATTGGAGACATATGTTAGGAACGTTATTAAACAGACAGCATGTATAGAATGGATCAGAGTAAGAAGAGATAAGAATCCCAAATCTGAGTTAGAAGATATCATTTAGTCCAATTCCTCTCCTCCCAGAGAAATTAAGTGATTTCCCAATATGACACAGATGTTAGATAATTGAGTCAGAATTCAAACCTACAGCCTTAGACTCCAAATCTGGCATTCTTTCTATGTTGACATGATGCCTAAGAATAGGAAGAATGGGTCTGTATACATATACATATGTAGTATACTATATATATATATGTTATCTATCTACCTATACACACATACATATTATATATATTCTAAATAGGATATTGTATGTATAGATATGTATGTGTATCTATTCTAAAAATATGTAGATATATATCAAATATATATTCTAAATAGGAGACTATTGTGTGTATATGCATATGTGTGTGTCTCTCTCTCTAAATATATATACATACAATATAGCAATAGTCCAAAGGAGTCATACTTAGGTCTTGGGCTAAATCAATAGTCTGTTAAGGACAAAGCACTGGATTTGGAGGAGGGAGCCCTTAGTTTGAATCCTGGCTCTCGTGTGACCTTAGGTAGGTCATTTCACTTTTCGAGGCCTCAGTTTCTACCTAAAAAATGAGGAAAAGGGGCAGCCAGGTAGCACAGCGAGTAAGAGCACCGGTTCCAGTGTTGGGATGACCTGGGGATCAAATCCGGGCTCAGATACTTAGCACCACACCCAGAAATAACTGGCTGTGTAACCTTGAGCAAGTTTCTTAACCCCAATTGCTTTAAAAAATAAAAAATAAATTAAAAATGAGGAAAAGGTGAGTTCACTACTCTTTATGATCCCTTCCTTTATGATTCTGTGACTGAGAAAATAGAAAACAAAAAAAAGGTGTGAAGAGTATTTCAGAGGTAGAAATGCCAAGAATTTCCTATAAACCAGATATTGTTTTCATATAGGTTTAAATAAATCACTACCCCAAAGAGGTGACTTCATTGAATTTTTCACTTCTTAAAATGATTATGATAGAGTCATTTGGACACTGAATTACTTCATCTTTCTCTCCACCTTCCCCTCCAAGCCAAACCCTAGCAATCAATTCAATAAGGGAAGGGGACAAATATTTATATAGCACCTACTATGTGCCAGACAGTGTGCTAAGTGCTTTGCAAATATCTCATTTGCTTGATAAATAGTTCGTGTTCAGCTACCATAGTTTTCTGACTATTATACACTCTTCAACACATCATGTACAAATAGCTTTGGAATTCTTCCATGCCTGTACAGAGCATGTGTCTCATTCATCAGTTGGGGCTGGAGTTACCACAGTGCTCTGGCATCTCAGTGTGATTACAGAATCACAGAAAGAGGAGGGATCTGGGAGGTCTGACCCATGTCTGGGTAGGTATCCTTACTACAATGTCCTTTAGTGTATCATGCAGTCTCCACTTGAAAAATCTCCTGCAAATGGGAGCCCACTTTCTCTCGAGGCAATCCATTACACATTTAAACATTTCCACAGCTGTCCAAATGTATACACACATACATGTACAGATGATAGGTAAAAAGATAGAAAGACAGATAAGCCATGTTGGTCTGAACCTGTGATTTTATCAGTATAGGGAAGTCCCTCGGTGGAAACTCTCTCCATCAGTGCCTATCTGCATGCAATTTGTCATTAATTTATAATCTTAGAGAGAGAATTATCTGGGGCACTGAGAGGTTAAGTGACTTGCCCTGATTTGCTCATGTAATTACTATGTGTCCAAGGCAGGACTTGAACCTAAGACCTTCTGACTTTGAGATAAGCCCTCTATCCTCTACACTAGGGGACCTCTTCAATTATTAGTGTAACTCACATTTATCCTATAGAGTTTATAATGTTTGAGTGTTATTCTTTCAATTTTATAGATAAGGAAACTCAAAATGCCTTGCCCACAGTCACCCAGCTACTGAAGGTCAAATTTGGGACACCAACTTAGGTCTTTGGTTTCCAGATCCAGTCTTCTTTTTCCTGACTCAGGCCTCCTTTCTGTTTGATTTGTACAAGTACAGTAGTGTGGATGGAGAAGCTCCTGGCTCTCCCTGAGGCCGCTCCTTTTTCTGCCTCACAGGCTTCAGTCCCAGAAGCCACCCTGTTCAGCTGGTGGGTACCCGGTGCCACCTTGGCTTTCACATGAAATATGCTAATCTTGGGGCCACGATTTAATAGAGGGTCCAGCTGGTGAGAGCATTTATTTCAGAGAAGTGTGAATGCTGTTGCCATGGCATGCAGCCTTATACCCAGGGAGCAGAAACTAGGGGGAAAAGAAACCATTTTTTTTTGTGGATGAGTGTCCCCCCCCCCCCAATTTCATTTCCCTCTCTGTGTTTCACAACCAATTCTCATTTCAGTTTTGTGTCGAAAACTGGTACTCAGTGGTTTGAATCAAGGGGCTCTGTGCTGAATCTCCTCTCACTCTCCATATGTTTACGATCTCCCCCTTCTATCTACAGAGAAGGGGACTATGAAAGAGTTATTTTCCCATCGTGTGTGAAAATAGCGTCTGAATCAAGAAAGAAACAGGAGAAGCTCAACACCGAACATGCTATAAATCAACTCCTAGCTTAGAGAAGGCTCGTCGTCAGACAAACTGCTCGTTGGCCACCCTGAGTTCCAATTAAATTCGTGCAAACTTGGTAGAATGTTTTAAGAGAAAGACAAAACTGTGGGGCCCCCCAACAAGTTCTCATTTGGCTTCTGTGTGTATGTTTCCATGCATACAGATACGCAGAACACAGAAGATGTTATGCACATGTCCTTTCTTTTCAGTTGACTCCCTATTCCCCCTAAGATAACATGCAAACTCCTCAGACTAGTATGTAAGACCCTCCCCCCCCCATCTGGCTCCAATCTTACTTTCCTGGCTTATTACTCCATACAGCCTACATTCTAGACAGAGTGGGAGACACCCCATCTCCTGACTTCAGGTGTTCACCAAGGACTCTACCTGGAGCCTGGAACATGTCCTTTCCTCACCTCTGTGTATAGAAAGATTTATATTGTATTCTCTCAAGGCCCATTTCCTCTGCCACCTCCTCCAAGAAGTCTTTCCTAATTTCCTTCAGCTGGAAGTAACCAATCAATCAACAAACATCTATTAAAGAAGGACTGGCATTTAAGAATTCCTTGAAGGACCAGGTTGCATCAGTTGACAGCGGTGCCTTTGCAGGAACTAGAGTCAGTAGGGTGGAAATTTTTATCTCATAGTAGTTTTATAACATCTGCTTGTAATTATTTGCAAAGTGCATGTCCTCAGATAGAAGAAATTATAGTAAAATTATTTTTAAGAATTTTAAATTCCTGCATCAACTGACACAAATTGATGTGCCTTGTCCTTCTTGTGTTTAAGCTCTTACTATGTGCCAAGCCCTGTGCTACGTGCTGGAGGTACACAGAAAAAGGCAAAATAGTCCCTCCCTGCCAGGGAGACAACATCCACATTAATAGGTCCACATAAGATACAGGGCATATGGAAGTAATCTTTCTTTTCCCAAATGTTTCACCTTGATTTCTTCTTTATTTGCATTCCATTTTTCACTTTGTATCATTGTTACTCATGTACATGTAATATCCCCCTCATTAGATAGTGTGGTCCAGGGGTGGGGGAATCTGTGGCCTTGAGGCCACATGTGGCCCTCTAGGTCCTCCAGTACAGACTTTTTTTTTTTTTTTAAGCAATCGGGGTTAAGTAACTTGCTCAAGGTTACACGGCCAGTTATTTCTGGGTGTGGTGCTGAGTGTCTGAGCCTGGGATTCGATCTCCAGGTCATCCTGACACTGGAGCCGGTGCTCTTACTCGCTGTGCTACCTGGCCACCCCGAGTACAGCCCTTTGACTGATTTGTTCTGTAGAACAAATTTGTTCTGTAGAACAAATCCCCTTAATAAAATGATTTGTTCTTTAAAACTTGAATTCAGTCAAAAGGCTGCAACCAGTGACTTAGAAGGCCACATGTGGCCTCGAGGCTGCAGGTTCCCCACCTCAGTCTGTGAAACAGGAATTTGTATATTTTTTTCTTTGTATTCCCAGAACTTAGTATTGTGCTTTGCATACAGTAAGTGCTTAATAAATGTCTTTTCCTTCATTCATCTCTGTAGGGGCAGTGTGACATAGTGGATGGCCTTCTATACTTGAAATCAGGACACCTGAGTTTGAATCTGACCTTAGTTATTTGCATTGGCAAAGCAAACCTGTCAAAACCTCAACTTCTTCATTTATAAACTAAAGATAATACTACTTGTCCAATCCACTTCTCAGGATGTTATGAGGAAAGTGTTTTGCAAATATTGCAAAGTGCTACAGAAATATAAATGATTATTTATATCCCCAGAACCCACCCTTAGACGTAGTTGGTGCCTAAGAAATGTTTGCTGTCTTTGTTATGATGGAAGTTCTTTTGCTACTTTAAATGAACCTTCATTTCCAATGCCATTGTCCTATTACAGATCCTTATCACCTTACCTAAACTACTGTATTCTCTTAGCTGGTCTCACTGTTTCCCTACTCTCCCACTCCAATTTATCCTGCACACTGCTGCCAGATTAATCTTCCTAAAATACCACTCTCATTACATCACTCTCCAAACCAAAAACCTCACTGTGTACAGGAAAAAGTCAAGACTTCTCATGCTGGCATTCGAGGCCCTCTGCAATCTGGACCCAATCTGTATTTCCAACTCTTCCTCCTATTATTCCCCAATAAAAAAAACCTTCCACATCAACCAAACAGATCTTCCTGGCTCCCACATGGGTATAATGTCTTCTTGCCTCTGAGTAATTGTCCTTACCAGTGGTCCCAGGGGTAGGATTGTAGCCTGCTTCCCCCTCCTAACTCTCTACATTCTATTCATTCTTCAAATGCAAGCCCACTGGTTCCTTCAAGCCTTCCTTAGGGACACCAGCCCACACTGATCACTCTCTCTTCTGGAGTCCTGAAACACTGTCTCTGCCAGGCCTTGGAGACTTGCTTCCTGCCTTATATTGCCCACTAGCTTTTCATGCACCTTTGTCTCCCCTCTCCAGCTATACTTGAAGCCTGATTACCACTTTCTGACTGTGTGATCTTGGGCAATCACTTCCATCCCCTGGGCCTTCATTTTCGTCATCTGTAAAGCGAGTAGAATTTGTCTCTAAAGTCTTTTCCCTTTCTGAAGTGTATGATTTTATAGCAGACTGTGAGTTCCCTGAAGAAGGGGACTGTTTCTTGCATGCCTCCATCTCCTCCATTGTGCCTAACACAATGGATTGCAGAGTAAAATTTTATCGTACAATTGTCCTCATTTTTCCCCTCTTCTCCTTTTACATTTCTCTTCCTTTTCTTTTTTTCTGATCTCCCTCTTCTTGCTCCTTCTTCCCTTCATCTTCTTTTTTTCCTTCTATTTCTCCTCTGAATATATGTTTTTGACCTGTTCTACCCCAGTTTAGCCTTGATACCTTCACTAGGTAAGAATCCCTATCAGCTAGTCAATCAACCAATCATAGGCTTTAGAAAAAGTATGAAAATTCCTTGAAAGTCGTAGGGAAACATGAAATTATACCAAACCAGAGGTATGTTTGAAGTACCTGAAGATTTCATTATGTCTTCTGGGTCCTATTCTGAGTTCACTTTTTGCTCTAGAAAGTGGAGTAAGAGTGGAATTCCAATTAAAATCCCCAAGAAAGAGCTCCTTGGGGCAGGGCAGGGGGAGAGGAAGGAGAGGCCTTATCTTCAGTCTTGGATTTCCATCCTTCCCCCACCAACCCCAGCTGCTATCCTCCTTTGGCCTGAGGAGGACTTTTCAAGCTTCAAAGGGTCCGGAGGATTTGGGACTTCTTATTCTGAGGAGAAAAGAGTTCATTCCAAGCATGGTGGACATCCAGTGAAAACAATATAGTGTCATTATACAAGAAATATCAAAGTAGGCCAGAATAGCAGGGTGATATGGGATAAGAGAGATATAAAATGCTAAAAAATTTGGAAGAGCTATGAAATGTGAAAGCAGAAGGTTTCATATTTTAGCCTGAAGGTAATAGGGAGCCACTGAAGCTCATTTGGGAGGATAGGTGAAGGGAGTTCTTACTTTCGAAAAATCACCTTGGTAATTGAGTAAAGGATGGGTTGGATTGGGCTGAGATTTGAGACAGAGAGACTAGGTAAGAGGTCTCATCAGTAGTCCATGTAAGAGGTAACAACAATGGTGGTTGCATGAGTGGAGAGAAGGGGGATTATATGAGAAATGTTGTAAAGATACAAAGGTCAAAATTTAGAAATGTATTGGATGTATGACCTGAGTTAGAACAAGAAATTGAGAATAACACCAAGGTTACTGGCCAGAGTGATTGGGATGATGATGGTGTTCTCAATAGTAATAGGGAAGTTTAAAAGAAGGAAGGGTTGAATGGGAGTGAAGGTAGAGAGGGGGATAAAGAGTTTTGTTTTGGTCATGATAAATTTGAGATGATTATAGAAAATAGGGCAGCTAGGTGGCTCAGTGGATAGAGTGCTGTATCTGCAGTCAGGAAGACTCATCTTAGTAAATTCAAATTCAGTTTCAGACACTTACTATCTGTGTGACCCTGAGCTAGTCATTTAACTCTGGTTGCCTCAGTTTCCTCATTTGTAAAATGAACTGGAGAAGGTAATGGAAAACCATTCCAGGATCTTTGCCAAGAAAAATCCAAATGGGGTCATGAGGAGTTGGACACAACTGAAAATAGGACATAAATTTTATGATACCCAAGAAGTAATTGCTGATTTGGAAATTAAGAGATCATTGGTAATTTTGAGAGGACATTTTTGGTTGAATGATGAGGTAGGAAGCCCTACTGAAGAGTTTACAAGAGAGTGAGAGGAAAGGAAGTGAAGAAAATAAGTGTAGATATCTTTCTCAAGTTTAATTGAGAAGAGAGATACAAGATGATGATTAGAGGTTATGGTAGGATCAAGTGAGGGGATTTTAAGGATGGAGGAGACCTTGAATGTGTTTGTAGGCAGCAGAAATATAGCCAATAGCTAGAGAAAGACTGAAGATTACTGAGAGAGTGGGGATGACAGTGGGGATAGTTGGTTGGAAAAGTTGGAAGTGGATAGGATCAAGTGTGATCAAGGAATGGACTCATTCCCTTCCTCTCCTCTTCAAATTTACTTTATATACTATTTCCCCCGGTGCCTCCAAACTTGTCCAGTTCTTTCCCATGCTTCAGATACCTTCACTTGGTCCTGTCATTTCTTCAGATTAGCTCTCCCTTTCACAGGCACAATTGTTAGAAAGAGGTCCTCTGCATTCTTGCTTCCATTTGCTCATTTCTCACTTCCCATCTCCTTGAAATGCTGGCTTCTGACTACACTATTCTATTGATACTACTCTCCCCCAGGTTACCAATGATATTGAAACTGCCAAATCGAAAGGCTATTTCTCGGTCCTCATGCCAGCTGATCTCACAGCAGCTTCTGATAGCATCAACCACCCCCTCCTTCTGAATACTCTCTCCTTCCCTTGGTTTCATGACTCTCTCTCAGCTCTCCTCCCACCTGTCTCATGCTTCTCGGATGGATCAGCTATCACCCTTCCATTAAGCTTAAATGTCTCCTTTGGCAACATTATGTGACCTCTCTCTACATACCCTCTCTCTCTTAATCTCATTAGCTCTCATAGGTTCAAAATCAGCTCTATGAATATGACTCCAAAGTCTATACATCCAACCCTAATTTTTCTCTTGAACTTCGTTACCATATCACTAAGTGTCTCTTGAATATCTCTACCTAGATTTTATATAAACAACTCAAATGGGGTACATCTAAAATAGAACACTTTATCTTCTTCCAGCCCTAGGCCATCCTTTTTTGGAGCTGGCACCAAGCCGAAATACCCTTCCCCCTCTCTCTCCTATGTCCCTCAAACCTTACCTCCCACATTTTTGCCAGTTCTCCTTCCCTCTTTTTCTTCCTAGCTGGATACTCACCCTTCCTTCATGTCTACCCCTACCAGAGAGAACCCAGAATCCCCACTTCTCTATGACCCTTAGGCCTACTCCACACCCCCCCCCTTCCCAATTGTGATGTATCAGTCTCAAGAGAAAAAAACTCTCATGTACTCAAAGGATTCCTAAGCCTTTACCACCCATCATTTTCCTGTGCTTTTAGGATCCATGGGCCTTTCTATCCTGCTTGTAGCTGACCATTCCTATAGCTATTATCCGTGTCCCTCCCCCCACCCCCAACTAGAGTGTGAGTACCTTGAGAACAGGGACTACCTTCTTTTTCTATCTGGATCCCCATTGTTTAGCATAGTATTTGGCACATAGTAAATTCTCATTAATTGTTTTTCATTCATTCATATATTCTCACTGTTCCCTAACCCTATCCTTCTCCTAAAGATCCCTATTTCTATTTGGTGTCTCACCATTCTTCTGGTTTCCCAGGTTTGCAGTCTTGGGGTGACCCTTGATTCTTTCCTCTTTCTTTCCCCATATCCAATCAATTGACAAGTCTTGTCAATTCTACCAGTACAACATATCTCACACATATCTCCTTCTCTTCATGCCTCTAACCACCATCCTAGACAAAGCCCTGATCATTTTTCAAGTGGACTATTGGAACAGCTTCTTAATTGGCTTCCAGTTTCTCCCCTCTCCCATCTATCCTTGACAAAGCTACCAAAATAATCTCCCTAAAGCATGAGCCTGATTACGTTGGTCTCCTACTGAAGGATATTCAGTGTTTTCCTATTACCTCTAGAATAAAATACCAACTCCTCACACTGGTATTTAAAGCCATTCCCAGTCAGACTCTAGCTTACTTTTGCAGATTTATTGCACATTGCTTCCTATCCACACACTCTACAGATCAGCCAAACTAACCAGCTAATTCTTCTATGAACTCAACATGTCATCCCCAGTCTTTTCACAGGCTATATGTACTCCATCCTCAGGGGTATACTAAAGCTAGGTAGTACCACTCTCGTAAGTCGATTGTTAAATTTTCAGTGTGAGCATTTATACCTCTGAAATTGGCAAATACTATGATTCAAGGTTTGGTTTATTGTTTTGTTGGTTGTCTAGACTTAAGAAAGTGATGGAGAAAATGCTCACAGTGTGGTGCATACATCTCCCACCCCCCAGAGTCAGTTGTTAAACAGTTGCCAGAATAACCCTGATGGCAAACACTCCTTCATCACCTCAACCTCTGGGAATCCCAAAGCTTCATTCAAGTACCAGGCACTGTAGCTAACTACTAGAAATATAAAGAAAAGTATCGTCATAGTCCCTGGCCTCAAGTAGCTCCAGCCAGAGGAGACAATATATAAAATATAGAGATATATACAGAGATTTAGAGCAGGAAGGGACCTCAGAGGCCAACAGCAAAGGAATAGAGACTAGAGAACCCAGGTCACCTTCAGCCAGGAGCATTGCTCTTCCCACTGCACCACACTGCCTCTCCTCAGTCTCAAATATATCATCATCGATGAGGCTACGCCATAAGATGCAGACAAAAATATTGGTTGAATGAGATGGGAGATCAGGAAGAGGATCCTGGGAGACATAACAAAGGTATTTCTGATTGACTGCCAGTGGAGACCTTGAGATGCTGCTCTTAGAGATCACAAGCTCAAATTTATGCCTATTTTCAGTTTATGTTCCTAATATATCAAACACTGGAGGTTAAAAAAAAAAGCCAAAAATAGTGCCTGTCCTCAAGAAACTTACATTCTTACTACCTTCGCAGGTACAGATAGCAAACTTTCTATGTCTTCCCATGCTGACCTTGGAGTCAAGAAGACCGGAATTCAAGTCCTTCCTCAGATATTTATTAACTATATGACTATATGAGTCCAGAGAAGCCTCAGTTTCCTTATCTCTAAAATGGGGATAATAACAGCACCTTTATGTAATATAGGAGGGAGGAATGACAGGGTCAAGTGAAGGTATCTGAAGAATGGGAGAGACCTGGACAGGTTTTGGAGGCATTGGGAAATAGTATATAAAGTATATTGTCAAATGAGACAAGATTTGTAAATCACTCTGCAAACCTTTAAATGCTAGTTGTACATCCTCTCATAAAAACTCTTTAGACAATCCACCCAATGTACTGGAGTCCTTCCCTGAATTCTCTGAATATTTCCAAGAGTACAGCATTCATACTGTAACAACATTGTTGGAAGTTTTTCCACCAGTGCCATAACACTTGGTGTGTGAATGCCAGGCATCTAATAAAAAAGTCTGTTCACTACACAGTGTCTTTCTTATTCTTGGGAAGTTATCATTCTGTTTATCCTTCTAGGAAAATTTTGTTTGGGGTAAGCATAGAAGCATAGAGATGGAGGGACCTATAAATGATGTCTAGCCAATTTCTCTGGGTTATGGGATGAACTGTCTCGAACCACTCTGCAAAGATGGGGCTCCACCCTGGTTAAAAGCCCTTTTGAGAAAGGGAACCAATTAGACAAATGAATAGTGGCCAAGTACCCGCAGTTCTATGCCCAGAGCTCTACATTTGTGGTTCTCAGAAGGCTAAAAAGTGTTAAACTGTAGCCCTTGCCCTCCAGGAACTTGTTAAAATCTAATTGGGGAAAAAAGGTACATGCACACAAAGAAAACACCAAAAACACTGACTAGTGTGTGTGTGTGGGGGGGGGGGGTGGTGCAGCCAAACAATAGTGTGTCAGATTTAAGAGCAGGAAGAAAACCTCCTAGTATGGCTGTGGGAAACTTCATCAAAGAACTGAGATTTGATCTGGGGTCTTGAAGAATGGATAGAATTAGGGCAAACAGGAAAGGGAAGGACATTCCAGGCAAGAAAATATCTTCCTGATAAATGACCTACCTGCTTGCTCTGCTCTCTTCCCATCTCTTTTGTGTATATCATGTATGTTGCACCTGGTTATTTATACGATATTCCCTGTATTATAACATATGCTTCTTGAGGGCAGGGACTGTCTTTTTGTCTGTCTTTGTGTCCCCATCACTTAGCACAGTGCTTGGCATGTAGTAAACACTTAATAAATGTTTGGTGACTTCTTCATGGTTGACTTGTTTGTTTCACATTAAATAAACATTTTGCTTTAGGAATCTTCAAGTTCCTCCATTCTAACAGGTTTAGATTAGTCGTTGATTTAAGAACTAGGAAAGACTTTAAGAGATTCAACTTCCTTGTTTCATGAAGGAGGCAACTGAATCCCAGAGAGGAAGAACTTGCCACATAGGGTACTTTGGAGTCACCTCAAACCAGTTAAAGTGAAGCAATTTAAAAATTTTCAGTGTAAGCAATTATGTTTTGAAAATGGGCAAATTACACAAATTAGGGCTTGTTAAAAATTTATTATTTTGCTGATGGCCTAGATTTAAGAGTGTGACAGAGAAAACATTAATAATAAAGTTTAAACTTAAAAAGTGAGTTGTACATAAATTTTCCTCCAAAAGGTCTGGTTGTTGAACATGTATTAGTTCACCCCTGTCAAGGGTTACATTGTATTAAGGAACAGCTCTCAGTACAGGGAGTATGAGGCCATGTTTTCTCTCTGGTGTTTGAGTGAGTACTTTCTACAGTTTTAATGGCCCTTTCTATGCAAAGGGAAGGCAATTTGGCACAGTAGAAAGAACGTTGACTCTATATTGCAGAACCTGGATTTTAACCAAGTGACCCTGTGCAAGTCACTTAACTTGGTCTCAGTTTCTACATTTGTAAAATGAGGAGATAGGACTAGTTGGACTCTAAAATCTCTTGTAGCACTAGAGCTTTGATCAAAAGGCTTCTTCAAAAGAAAGAAATCTCTCTGGTCAGATTTAGGTCATCCTGGCAAAGTTCTAAGACAGAGCCTGGGCAATGCAGTGCACTCGGACCTGCTCCTTACCATGCTCCCCAAATATAACCTGCTCCCCCCCCCCATCTTGCCCCAATCCAGAAGTGATCCAAGACCCCATCCTGGTACAGTAGCCACCAGAAGGAAACTGATGGGACTCACCTTCCCTCTTCCCCACTCTCAAGGTCAGAGATGGCTAACCATTGCTGCCTCTGTAGAGAGGGAGGGTGGCACTGTGAGTGTGATGAGCAATGCTTTGGTGTCAGAGGCCCCAGGTGTGAGCCCCCTGTCTACCACATCCCACCTATGTGCCCTTGGACAATTGCTTCTCCGCTCTGGGTTCTAGTTCCCTTCTCTGTTAAAATGAGGGGATTGGAATAGAGAGCTGGTCTCTCCCATCTCTAAATTCTAGGATCCTAAATTATGCCAGGCAGCAGTTTCCTCGGTGCTGTCACTACACCCTACATTGGCTGTTTAAGGAAAGATGAAGGAGAGGTGGCAGAATCTTTGACCCATGCACACAGATGGCCTCACTGAATAATCTCCGAGCACATTGCTACTTTGTAACAGAACCATTGTTGACTCAGAGCCAGCTCAGAGTGTCGGAAGGAGGGGAATTCAGGTATTTTTATTTTCTAGGGAGAACAAAGCACTGATTGTATCTAAAGGCTGTGTCTATTCACTGCCAAACCAGCCAGTTGGGGCAGATTTTGGCTCCAAAAAGGGAAGATTTTCTAGCAACTAGAGCTGTCCAACACTGAACCAGCCTGACTGCTGCAGTTGAGATTTCCTTCTCACTGCAAGTGTTCAAGCCAGGGATGAAGGACCATGTGTCAGAGATCAGAAGATGAGGTTCCTGGAACGGAGCTAAGAAACCAGCTCAACTCCATTTTACAAATGAAGTCCAAAGAAATGAAGAGGAGGCAGCTTTGTACAGAGAAAATAACACTGGATTTAAAGTTAGAAAATTTGGCTTAAATAATCAAGGTCTGGCACTTGCTATCTGTGTTGACTTAATTTCTCTGGGCCTCTGTTTCTTCATTAGTAAAATGAGGGGTTGATCTAGGTGACCACTGAGGCCTCTTCTTCAGCCCTAAATCTATGAAATAAAAAATATTTCCTAAGGTCTCACAGGTACTAAGTAGAAGAACTGGGATTTGAACCCAGAACTTTGGGCTCCAAATTCAAGGCTCTTTCCATTATATTTGCTGCTTCCCTCCTGGGTTGTTATGATCATTGAATGGGAAGTTGATAAAATCATAATATTTTGAACTGGAAGGTCCCTTAGAGATCATCAAGTTTGACCTCCTCATTTTCTTCCTTCCTACCTTCCTTCCACTACCTGAAAGTCATCCTTTGTCCAATAGATATAGGACTGAGTGAGGCTTTGTATAATGTGTGATTGAGGGAATGCAGTGCAGAAGATTGTTGAAAGAGCGAGGACAGTCAGTCCAATGGGTTTGGAATAGGAGGTTGTTGGGGTTTTTTGTTTGGTTGGTTTTTTGCCTTTTTTTGGAGGGCAATTGGGGTTAAGTGACTTGCCCAAAGTCACATGGCTAGCAAGTATGTCAAGTGTCTGAGGCTAGATTTGAACTCAGGTCCTCCTGACTCCAGGGCTGGTGCTCTATTCACTTTGACATCTAGTGGCCCCAAGGTTGTTGTTAATTAGTTGTTTCAATCATGTCCTACTCTTTGTGACCCCAGTTGGGGTTTTGTTGGCAAATATAACAGAGTGGTTTGCCATTTCCTTCTCCAACTCATTTTATAGATAAAGAAATTGAAGCAAACAGGGTTAAGTGATTTATCCAAGGTCACATAGCTAATCTGAGGTCAGATTTGAACTCAGGAAAATGAGTCTTCCTGTCTTCAGTCCTGGTGCCCTATGCACTTTGTCCCTAGCTGCCCCATAAGAGGGTAAGAATAAGAAGACCAGAGTTCAAACTCCAGTTTTGCTACCTATTCCCTTTGAGAATTTGGGCAAGTCACCTCTCTTCTCTGGGCCTCAGTCTCCTTATATTTAAAATAAAGAGGTTGGATCAGATGACCTCTGACATACCTTCCAGTTCTAAATCTATGATACTTTAAGCAATGGAAGAGATTGAAAGTCATCTGTGACCACCACCCCTCCCCTTCGTGAGTCTCCACTCCTCTTCTCCTCCACCCCAGTCAATTTTTATATTGATGGGAGGGGAATGGTGAAAGGGAGGAATAGAAAATGAGCTTTCACGAAGCCCCTGCCTTACAGAATGAGTTGTATAGGATCGGAGTCCAAGTCTTTGTATTTGTTAGGGGTTGATTGTTTTTCTTCCTTGAGATTTATAAACAGTAATAGGGAGGGAGGAGAGGGAGGGAGAGTGAAAAGAGGAGGGAAGGGAATAAGTGAACAATCCCAGAGGCAAAGAAATGCCTTGTTAAGGCACTGAAGAAAGGGAGGGATTTCTAAACCCCCAAGGGGGCAGCAGTTCAAAGGTGAAGGCTCATTTTCTGTGCCAGCGTGTAGGTTAAAAGTGAACATCCTAAAGGTCAGAAGGCTAGTGCTAGAACAATCGATAGGGTGAGGTAACACTGACAGCTGGGATTTGTCCCCATCAATCAGGCCCAGGTTCCATTAAAAAAAAATCAATCCCGATAACCAACATCAAAAGTCAACTTTGTGAATGATGTTACCTGCAAAAATACTGTGTTTGGAGACCCAATTCTGCAGGCCTTACTCGAGCAGAAATGATCTGGAATTGAGCCCAGAGGGAGTAAACTTAACAGCTGCTAGAATTGCCCAGATGCAGAAGGGACAGACTGCTTTTAGTTTCTGTCTAGGGTCCTTCTTCCTTAGTCCTTTTTCTCCAGGACTTGGGGCATAGGGGGTGGAGGAGGGGAGGGAAGGACGTTTGCCCCTGGAGACCAATAGCTCTCCTGGGACTCCATGCATCAGTACGGGAAATGGCCAAAAAGAGAGCACAGCCTGGTTTTGTGGTTTTCCACATCTTAGCTAGGGGAGTGGCAACTTAACACAGTGTGTGAGTGTGTGTGAGTGTGTGTGTCCATGACACTAGGGAGATAGGCGGGAGAGCAGGGAATGTCCATCTATATAATTGTTTGTATATACCTTCCCTTTTTAAAGGCACAGTTGCCCTTAACTAGCTCATTGGTGTGCATCTGATTTCCTATGCATGCATTTGTGTACACAAAGGACTCTCTGTGGATGAGATCTGTAAGCAAGGCAATTTTGCTGTTACTTGCTATGGAATCATGGACAAGTCATCACATGACCACAAAATTCTCTGGCCCTCAGTTTCCTTACCCATAAAATGGGGATCATAAGACCTGTACTACTTTACCTCAGAGCTGGTATGCAGAAAGCACTTCGTAAACCTCAAACTGTTAAGTAAATGTGAGTTATTATTGTTCTCATTATCTCATTCTCATCTTTTGGATGGAACTCAGATGACTTATCCTGTGGCAAGTCACTATCATCTGATCACTCT
>NW_027187344.1:6130952-6161802 GCF_028583685.1 Petaurus breviceps papuanus | reverse complement strand
TCCCACGAGTTATTATTATTAGTGAATGTAAAAGCAGAGACACAGGAGAGTGTGGTGGGAAGAGGCCAGATGTGGGAGGCAGCAGCAGGGGATTCTAGTCCTGGCTCTCTTCCTAAGGTCCTGTGGCGCTGAGCCCTGACTCTAGAATCAGTTATACGGGCTTCAGATCTTCTAATGCTTACTCCTGTGCAACTCTGACCAAGCAGATTAACATCTCTGAACCTTCAGTTTCCTCATCTGCAAAAAAGGAGGGATTTAGATTAGGAAATCTTTCAGGTCCTTTCCAGCTCCTAGATCTATGCTCCTATGAACTTCTGAAACAGTCATTTTGCTCCCCTGCGTCTGTTTCTTCATCTATAAAATTGGGGGCTTGGACTAAGGACTTAGATGAGCTCTACAGGTCTTCCAGATCTGGTATATCACACCCTCAGGAAAAATCCAGTGATTCTTCCACACTTCCAGGAAACTAACTTAATCCCCACTGAGTGGGTTCCAGTCACCGGGAACTAGGAGAATGGAAGGGACTGCTGTGTAGAAGGGTTTGGGTGGAGCAGCAGCTATTTCTATAAATGGGAAAATTATACCGTGTTCAGCACATGCCCGAGATGAAGACCACATCTGTGGTGCCTATTCTATGGTACTGATCACCTGTTTAGTAAAAAAAAAAATCCATTTTTCTCTGTGTAAGGAGTTAAGGGGGTGTGTGTTGGGGAAAGGCAGCTTCCTAGAGCTGATTGTGCACTTTCCCATCTGATTGCCAACATTTTCAATTACTTCACTCATTACCAGTGTGAGCCTCCACGGCTCACCTAAAACCTCCCCCTGCTACCAACAGATCTATTAGAAGGCATATGCACCTGGCAGGAGTGTCTAAGGATTAAAAATATTCCAAAGGAAGAGTGTGCCTGCTTCTTGAATAACTTAGTCTCTTGCTCCCCAAGCTGATAAGTCTTGGAAATACTGCAGGAGAAATGCAAGGGAATGGGTTGAGGTGAGGGGGGAGGACTGCTGGGATAAAGATGGGGTAGGGTGGGGAGGGAGTGGAGAGGATGGAGGCTAGGTGCTCCCACAACTCTTAACGGCAGAGTTTCCATCTGGAGGAGTCTCCCAGGATCTGATCCAAAATCTTTATTTTGGTGAAAGAAGAAACCTTGGTTTAGGAGAAACAAGGACCTAGCATTCTGTTCTATTTCTAGAATTATACACTATTAGAGCTAGAGAGACTTTAAAGATTATCTAATGCACCCACCCCCTCATTTTGTATATGGGGAAACTGAGACCAGAGAGGGTAGAGAAATTGCCTAAGGTCATATAGCTAGTTAGTAGCAGAGCTGGGATTCGAACTCACATCTCATGACTCACCTTCCTGTAGTCTTTCCATCATGTTACACTGTTGATTATCATAGACAATTTGCTAAGGGCAGGTAATAATTTAGACACGTGAATGGAAAAAAAAAAACTAAAGACGCCATTTCAAGGGAAGGGTGGATACACTGGATAATGCAATGTAATCACATTTTTTTTCTGGCCCCCACCTCTCTGGATATTTGGGTGATCAAAGGGACTTTTAAACTTCCTTTATTGAGACAGTTAGAGTGTTACCTCTCAGAACTGGCTGCCTTTCAAAGGGGTCCTAGTGTGCCTGTTTAACCAGTGGCCCTTCCCTTTTGTGTAGATTAGAACGTCTGCAGCTCTTCACTCATACTCCCTAAGGGGACTGGAGACACTGCTTTGGACTAGGTAGATTTTTGTGTATCTGGATGATTGCCTCTGTTCACTGATTTATTCATTTTTGCAAAGTATATATTAAGCACAAAGGAGACATGAACAACTGTGGGGAGAAAGGTGGGTATTATGTTTATAGCATTTTTACTAGAGGGGGGAGAGGGAGATAGAGAAGTAGAGAGAGGGAGGGAGGGGGAAGGAGACAGATAGAAAGTACATTTAAGTGCTTCTGACAGAGAAGAGGAGGCAAGTACTATGCTAAGCACTGGAAATATAAGAATAAGCAAAAACAAAAAAACCAAGAAAATCCCTGCCCTCAAGGAGCTTACATTCTAATGAGAGAAAACAACACAAAAAAGGGAACTGAAAGGGGAGACAGAAGGTATTCCCCAAAGGGCAAGGCCCAGAAGAAGTCTGAGTCATAGGCGATACTAAATTTAGAGTAAGCATGGCTGGCATGGGTGCTTCCTCAAATGGAGATCTGGTTCTGCTGCCCTATGGCTCTGTTTGGGGAATCTTTTCCCCAGGACCTACTTTCTCTTGCTACCACTGCCCAACCCCTCATATCCATTCATGTAAACCTTATTCTTCACCATGTCCCCATCGTAATCAACTCTACCATTCCATGTGCCCTCTGGACAAACTTCTTGAGGACAAGGCTATCTTTACATGCTCTGACCCTACAGCAATGAAATCACTGGTTCAGAACAAATAAAGAATCGTAACTCACATTTCTGTAAACATTTAAGTTTTACAAAGAATTTTCTGGAAAGCTTTGATGTAGGTAGTGTAAATGCTTTTCCTACCTTTTTATTTCTATTTTTTAAATCTAGACTTACAATTTGATTGTTTCAGAGAACTCCCAGTTAGAAAATTTGCTCTACTAATGCATATGGATAATTGTTATAGTTACTTGTAGTAACTATGTAGTCTTTTAATCTTAGGGTT
Organism: Petaurus breviceps papuanus; assembly: GCF_028583685.1. Classification (NCBI taxonomy): domain Eukaryota; kingdom Metazoa; phylum Chordata; class Mammalia; order Diprotodontia; family Petauridae; genus Petaurus; species Petaurus breviceps. The sequence goes on along the minus strand of NW_027187344.1, from coordinate 6,159,129 downwards.
TCCTGGAGTACTGAGAGGTTAAGGGACTTGGCCAGGGTCACACATTTATGTGTCACTTGAACCCAAATCTCTCTGACCCCAGAAGTGTATCTCTATCTACTATTTCCTATCTCTTTATTATAGATGAAGAATCAGAAAAATACTTGTGATTTTGGTCTTGCAGGATTGGTGTGAGGGGAAACCCTTTGTCAACCAAGAAGTGCTGTAAACCTTGTTAACACTGTGATCTTTGAATAACCAAAATGTTGGGGGGACCTCAAGGGCAATGGAGAGATGAACAGCTGTGGAGAGGAAAATGGGTATCCAGAAAGAGAAAAGCATACAGAGGGGCGACAGAGGATTGCCCGTAAAGGAGATATTGAGTGGGACTAGTGTGACAGGTGCACAGGCTTCCAAATCAGCCTGGAAATGAGGCAGCATGAATATGTGGTGGACTAATATGGTTCCATAACTTCCCTGCAAGGGTTGCATTTGCCAGTGGATGGCAAAAGAGCAGCCAAAACAAATTTTAGTGACATCCACCCCCCACCTCAGGCATTATAGAAAGTTTAATACTAGGAAATGGAGGAGAAAAGAGGACTCCCTGGAAAGAATGCCTACCTGTAGGCTGGTTTACTGCTCATTAGTGCAAGAGGGTGAGGAGGGGAAATTCAAATCAGTAAGCTCCTTGTTAGATTGTGCTGGAAGGCAGGAAAGGTGGAAACTCAGCACTTAAGCAGCGGCACAAAGGAGTGCAAACTGGGCTTGGGAACCAAGAGACCTCCAGTCTCTACTCTGACACTTTCTTACTAGGTGACTTTAGATAAATTACTGAACAGCTCTGAGCCCAGTTTCTTCCCCAAGCAAATCAAGGGAGTTGGATTCAGGGGTGTCCTTGTAAATGTTTAACAACCAGCTCTCCAATAAGACAGGAGACAGTTTAATTTGCATTATTGACATTTTCTCTATCACTTTCTTAAGTCTAGAAACCAACAAAATAGTCAATCAAGCCTTGATTTGTAGTATTTGCTGATGTCTAGGATGTAAATGCTTACACTGAAAACTGAACAATTCACTCTCAAGCTGACTCCAGTATATCATTCTGATTAGGTGGCACATACAGTCTCTTCTAAGTTCTATAAGTGTGTACTGTATTGGTGGAGGGGGAACCTTTTCAGTATATCTCGGTGCTTCATCTTTTCCCTTCCCATCCCCCTGACCCAATATCACAGTCCATTAAGAAATGGCTATGCAATTAACTTTTGATTATCCCTGCTAATATCTTGAAATGGAGGATATTCTCTCACAAACAAGGGGTAATGTAAAAAGCATTGATATCTGCCTTTAGAATGCCATTAGAGAAGTATCCCACTATACATACAGTCTGTCTTATATACAATGTGACACACACATATTTCAACATTCATGATGTTTTACTCCCAGCTTCAATTCCCCTCTCTATCCCTCTCTTCATTTCAATCTACTCCCATCCTCACCTGTACAGCACAGTGCAGGAGAAAGAGTATCGACTCTGCAGTGAGGCCTCAGTTCAAATCTTTCCTCTGACTCTTAGTACCTGTGTACTAAGTATGAGTCATTCACCTTCCTAAGCCCCACATCTCCCCGAATCTGCAAAATATTAGACTAAATGACCTATGAGGTCTCTTCCAGTTCTGTGGGTCTAAAGGGTCTATGATCCTTTCTGGGGAAAATTTGGAAAATATTGACCATCTGCTTAGGAATATCAAAGAAATGGCTGAGCTGAGATGGGATACATCAGTGAAGCTTGCAGTACCAATACTGTTTGCCTGCCTCCCTTGGAGAAGAAACAGTTGTTCTCCTTGTCCTTTCAGACCCACAAGGAATTCCAATCTGACTTCCATTCCATGGGGAATCAAATACCTATATATAAGCAGAACTTGCCAGAAGGAGGGAGGTCACTTTCTTTTTATGTTGGGGTTAAGGGAATTATCTATTGCATGTTACCCTTGGGGGTTCACTTAGAAAGAGATGTTTTCCTCGGATTAAGCAGGCCCTCCCTAAAACATTCTTGGAGCTTTTCCCCAGGTTAGCCAAAGGGCTCCTTCCTCCTTGGGAGCTGTCCCTGTCAGCAGGAGCACTCTCCCTAGAGCAGGCAGCTGGTAATTCTCCCTCTTCTATCACTGGTGGAGGACCTGACTCTGCATTCCTTATCTGATTGGAAGGAAACACTCCTGAATGAGATCCAGAAAGGGAAAAAATCTCCACAGGTGGATGGGGGGCAGGGAGGAGGAACAAGGGAATAAAAAGAAGGGCAGAGGCTGGGAAGGGATAAGGAAGGAAAGTGACTAGGGAAGTAATAATCCTGATATAACCATCCAGCCTCGAAGATGCTGCCAACCCTGCCCTAACCATCAGCCAGGATCAGAGCCCTTCCATACTCATACCAGAATCTAGAATCAAAGACTTTCCTAGTTCTCCCCCACTGGAAACAGCTCTGGAGTAGAGGTCACCTGGTTGATCATTGGAAGCTGACAGACCAAATAGGCCCCATACCCATCATAATTACTCAGGACCCCCAGAATTCCTCCAAACCCTGCCTTGACCAGGGACTGCTCATCCAACCTGCTGCTAGTAAATTTGCTTCCCCCCAACTTCCTTCCAACCCAGGAATCATACATCTACATTCCCAGTACTATTGTAAAGGGCACACTAATCTATTGCCTGTTGGTTGCACTCAGCATTCTTTCCCAGAGCCTCCCTTCCCTGGTTACTAATGCCCCCTTCCATGTTAGCCCTCCTCTTCCTATATCCCTCTCATTCTACCTGACCTTTTCACTGTACCCTCTAGAACCTTCATTCCATTGTTAACAGACTCTCCTTCAAATTAGACCAGGGCCCTACTCTGAGAAATTACTTTGTGCATATTTTGTTTTTAATTTTCTATGCACGTGTTGTTACCCTCAAAAGAATACAAAACCCCTGAGGCCAGGACTTGTTTCATTTTTGCCTTTGCATCCCCAATGCCTAACTCAGTGCTTGGCATATAGTAGGCAATTAATAAACCCTTGTTGAATTGGACTGAATAGAAGTAGTGTAGCTCCATGGGCTTTTTGTGCCCTTCTCCTCCCCATCCCTCTTGTGGGTAACCTACAAGTGTCTATGTTTAATCCCACTCCAGTTACTAACTTGGTGAGTGTCTAAAAAAAGTCACAACTTTCTGTGCTTCCATTTCTTCCACCCACAATGAGGGACTACCACTCTAATCACTTCCTGGAATTCATGGGAAGAATTTAATCATAGAGGCTGAAAGGAGCCTTAGAACACAGAAAGTCACGGCCAGAAAGGACCTTAAGGGCAGAAAATGTCAAAGCTGGAAGGGACCTTAGGACACAGAATGTCAGGGTTGAACCTAACATTAGAACATTAAATAGCAGAGCTGAAAGAAGCCTTAGACATCACTGAGCCTAATTGATTCATACTTGAGAGACATTGTGGCATAGTAGAATAAAGCACTAGATTTAAGATCAAAGGACCTGGGTTCAATTTCCAGCTCGCCACTACTACCTGTGACCTTGATCGAATCACTTCACTTTCCTGGGCCTCAATTTTCTCATTTGTAAAATGAGAAGGTTGGACAAGATGGTCTTGAAGGTTCCTTCCAGCTCTACACCTAAGATCCTATGGCTAGATGTCTCTTCTACCTATAAATCTATGTTCCCACTTGTTCAAGGTCACACAGTGACCCATTAGTGGCAATGCTAGGATCAAAATCCAGCTCTTCTGATTCCTAGTATGGTGCTCTCATCAAAGACTAAGCAGAGCCTAGACTTGTCAGCAGGATTCAGACAAAATTATACTGGCAGGGAATGGGACTTCACGTACTTCAGTCTCGTCTCATGAGTAGAGCTCCCAACAGTCTGGCAAGACAGGATGCCTCTCTTGGTAGGAAGGGCCTCAGACAGGCACGCCAGGAGCACCACAGGCCAGGAGAGCATTGCTTTGGCAGAACAACATGTGAAAACTGTCAGTGCCTGGTTCACACAAGGACTATTAGCCCCCTGCCTCCACCCAGAGAAAGTTTATCCAATAAAATTCAGGAGAGAAAAGAACACGTCCTGTTTTATGTCTCTCTTGTTGTAGGCAATGCACATCTTTGGAGATCTGTGGATGAAAGGCACCATATAAAATGCAATCAATTATGTATCACCATTACTGAATTAATCACATGTATGATTAATACGGTAATAATAATTAATGGAAGTATGGCCTAGAGATTAGAGCAGTGGACTAGCGGGGAGGAGTCTAGGATTCTGCTTATCCACTCTGCCATTAACTTGCTTGGTGACCTTGGGAAGGTCTCCTGAGCTCTTTGTGCCTTGGAAAATTTTTCTCTCAGTCCCCCACATCTTGAAAATTAGTATAATGACCCATCGATGCTTTGAAATTCATGGAAAGGACCTAGTAAGAGTAAAGACTGTTGCCATAAATAAGCCTCAGAATCTCAATCGCTTAAGGTCAATGAGATAGGAACTATAGATTTAAAATGAGGAAGGTAATTATAATTCAACTCAACAAACACTTGGTAAGTAATGCCTGGGTATAAGACACATAGTCCTCCTATATTCATCAGTGTTTTCTCAAGTAGGGACCTAAGGAAACAGCTCTACTATAGTGGAAAGAATATTAGATTTAGAGTTAGAAAACTGGGTTCAAATCTTAACTCTGCTAATTCCTATCTGTGTGATGTGGCCCCAGTTAGTGGTTTGTGGAGGGAGTCGGGGTGGAATTGATGGTACTTTCTATAAGGTCCTTTGTGGCTCTTACTTTATACGAATTCTAAGGCTCTTTCTGGCTTCTTTGATTAATAGCAGTTATTCTCATTAGCTCCAGAGGGTAATTGCAGGGGGGCTGGACTAGCTAATCTCTCAGATGCCTTTCAGTTCCAAAGTTATGATGTTGCTAGACTGCTCACTCACTTTGCACCCCTAAACTGGCTTTTTGAATGTGAATTCCTTCCATTTGAATCAAACTGTGGAAAGAATACAAGATCATACTAATTGAGGGATTGATTCTGCTGGTTAGCAGAACAGCAGAGATTTGGGAGGGTATGTTAACACTTTCTGCCCTCTGGGCTGCTATCATTTCACTTCATTTCAAAGCAGAAGTTAATTACCATAAGACCCTTTAATTGACCAAACAGGTTAATGTACCTCCCAAACAGACATACTGACTACCTGTTCGACAAAAAGACCAGGACTGATTTGTTTTTCCATTTATTGCTGAGTGGTACAATGTGCAATAACCTCAATGAATCAGGAATCTGGTAACCATGTCCTATGAAGAATTTTCTTCTCATTTAAGCAGAGCATAATCTCAGTCTTCAGATATTCAAAGGTCTATCATGTGGAATTATGGAGAAGTGGCATAAAATATGAGAGAAATGTATAACTGAACAAAAGATGGGCTCTTCATATTGAAAGAACAGGGGAGTACCCATTGGACTGTCAGTGTCTTCCACTGCTTTCCATATAATGTCAAGAAAACTTGAGGAAGGCCCCCAGCACTTGAATGGCCACTCTGGGGGGGATTTATAGTAGGACATGGATCAGAGTCAACAGGATAGATAGATGATAGATAAGCACGACTTTTGATCTCCATCATTGGAAGGAGTGTCTCCACTGATAAAAGATCACAGGACCAATGGAGTATTGGCTGGAGCCTTGTGCAAATAGAATTCATTGTTTGTTTTATGTGTCTCCAGAAGGTAGAACGAAGACTGACCAGTAGACAGGCTGACACAGGCTCACTGTAAGGAAGAGATTTCTAGCAATTAGAGCTGGTCAGCAATGGAACAGGCTACCCTCAGGAGATAGTGAGTTTTCCATTACCTCAAGTGTATAAGGAGAAACTATATGACAATCTGTCAAAGATATTGGAGAGAATTCCTGCATCTGGTGGGATATTGGATTAGATAACCTCTAAGATCCCTCCCAATGCTAGGATTCAGTGAGTTTATGAATATTTTGATAGTTTTCTAAAGGCCACTGTGGTATCCTATTAATTTATCATAACAAAATACTAGAGCTAGAAGGAACCTTGGAAAACAGAATGATGGGAAGGACCTTAGAGACCATGTAGGAAAAAAAAAACCAAACAACAAACTTCCTGAGTATTTGGATGAGGAAATGAGAAGGTAAACTACTCATTCAGAAGCCATTTTGAGGTCAGTTGACAACAGTTGGGAGAAGGCAGTTTTTTAGGGTATTGCCACAACATTGCATTTTGACCTGTTATGGATAAGAGATCAGCTCTGATCCTTTTGCTACTGTGTTTAGATGAAATGGAAATAAAATGCAAACTCTTCTAGGTCTTGTTTGCTGTTCCTGACAACCAGGCAGACCATGATGATGGAAGAGCAGGGTTTTTCCCCGGGATTAATGATTCTGCCCGAGAAGAGAAAAGAGGCTGAGGGGACCTCAGTCCATCATTTCCTTTGGGAGATGTCTTGAACTATGCCCCCCATTTTTTCTTTACTACCGTGTAATCCAAATACCATGATGATGTTTTCACCTTGAAAGTTGCATCCATCTAAGAAGGTGGTGAGGCCCTGGATTGGGTGACTAAGGGATATGCAAAAATCTAAATCTAAATCCCCAAAGATCTTTATTGGAATAGGTACTTCTGGAGGATGTTTTTTCTGGCTTAGAACTGGAGAATGGACAAAATGTTCTCTAGAGCATTCTTTTCATAGTTGTGTTCTCCCTGGAAGATAAGGAGGGCACTGGAATCACCAATGCCATTTTAAAGGGGAAAAGTAAGGCTTTGAAGGGAAGCGTGATATGTCTAGGGTTAACTAGCAAGTCAGTGACAAAGGAGGGGCTTAGAATGCAGAATCCTTGACTCCCAGGCAGTATTCCCACCCATGCAACAAGTGAGGCTTCATAATTGGACAGCATGTAGATGCTGTTTCACAAGAGGCCTTGAAATAGAACTTGGGGGTGTAATCTCATTTTTCAAAGATGAGGAAACAAGAGAAACTTTGTGATCAGGAATAGGAAAGGGTTAAAGTGGAGAAGCAGTGGGGATAGGGCTTGGAATTCTTAGTGCTTACTCCCAGCATCAGATATGACCTTGGACTAACCCACTGTCTCTTTGTCCCAATATCTCCCTTCTTTAGGAATCTGAAAAACAATGATAACTTCCCTTGAGATATTCAGACCTAGATCCATCCAGTAGAGGAAAGGAGTTATGAATACCCAGACAGCCTCCTAGAAGTCCCTTCTAGAGGACAGAGGAAACTCCTTTTCAACCCACAGAAAAGCTGTACATCAGAGTCTTTCATAGGGGCTGAAGAACTGTGATTCGACTTAACTCATAAACTCTCAGAGGGTCCCCCTTGGTTTCTCTCCCAATTCCTGGAGGAGTTCTCCATCGACCCCAACTCTCTGCCAGTGAGGGTAGGTGCGATGACACCTTTTTGTAGCTACATGCCAATCCCCCTACTCCTCCCGTGGAAAAATCTGGCTTGGCTTAATCAAAAACAGATCCCATCAGGGTGGAGGCGTTGATGTGTCAGCTGATATTCAGTCTCTGGTTATTTGCTCAGTTCTCTTCCCCCCTCCCCATCTTCCCAAATCCACCCACCCACCCCTTTCTCCACTGCTCTGGTCCTTATGTGTAGCACTGAAGGAGAGAAAGAAGCCTTCCTGGATGTTAGAGGGGAGCCCTCCGAGCTGGCTTCAGAGATCAAGGTTCTTCCTGGCATCCTTTCTGGGTTTAGATGGGGGCAGCTCCCACTCCCACGGGCCCTTTGCCAGCCCAGTGGAGCCCCTGCTGCAACCCCAAGGAAAAGAAGACTGCAAGAAAACTCCAGCCAAAACAGTGGCTTATCCCCCAAACATTCATGACTAAACTGAGCTAGGGATGCGCCCTGTTTGTATTGGTGAACTTGACCCCAGGCCCAAGAAAGGAGATGTTTAACCAACTAGCCCTCAGAGCAGCCTCGCTTCATCAGCAACCGACTGCCGCGACCAGGGCACCTCACTGGCCCTGGACCACCCTGCTCTCGGCATTCCCTCCCTTGCTGCGGCTCTTCCCCTGAGTCTGGCTGTATTTCTTTCCTGCAGCTTTAAGAAGACCATTGCTCCGTGGTGGGATGGTGTGTTAAAGCCACACAGAGGAAGTTACGCAGCCTGGATCAGACAGTGAGATAAAAGCTCCGATTGTGATTGAAAGTGATGGCAAAAGGATTTAGCCTCAGTATTAACTTGGAGAGGAGTGGAGGGGGAGAGGGAGAGGGAGAGGGAGAGGGAGATTTCCTAAAGCTCCCAGCCATCTGTCCAGGAGCTCAGCTGGGGGGATGCTGACCGTCCTAGATGAGAAGAGGTGAAACCCACCACAGCCCAGGAAGGACCAGATCCCAACCACTGTGGGTTCCTTCCGTGCTTCTTTTCAGGGAGAGGGGGGGGAAACAAAAGTTTAACTTGCTTGTGACCGACCTCCGACTCCACCCGAGTGGGAGGCGCGGGCAGGCTTGCCTGCCCCCCTCCCTTCATCCAGCGTCTCTGGGACGGCTGCAGGCAGCTCCACATGCATCCTGATTGCTATCCAAGCCCAAACTAGCAGCAGCAGCAGCAACAGCAACAGCAACAGCAGCAGCAGCAGCAGGAGGAGGAGGAGGAGGAGGAGGAGGGAGGAGGAGAAAGGACCAGCTTTCACCCCTACATCCCCCTCACCCACCCAGTCAACAGTCAGAAGAGAAGCAGAGCCCAGAGGGGGTGGTGGTGCTTTGGCTGGCTGACTGACCTGCGCTCCTCGGTGGATTCTGTCCGTCCCTCACTGCGCCTGTTAGAGAGGCTCCAAGCCCGGGTAAGGCGGAGAGGAAGAGAGAGAGGGAGAGAGAGAGAGGGAGAGAGAGAGAGGGAGAGAGAGCAAGGCTGGAGTGGGGGGGGAAGAGCTGCTGCAGCTTCGCAAGGCTGCTTTCATTTTAAAAGGGCTCCGGTGACCATGCAGGCTTTCCCCATGATCGCGCGACGCTTAAAGCAACCTAGTGAATTATCAGATGTAAAAGTTATTTAGTAGCGTCTTCTACTAGGAGAGATCTGGAGTCTCCCCCTTAGAGGGGTGTGTGTATGTATTTGTAGCAAGATCTTAAAGGAGAAGGTTTTCTTTTTAGCTGGCTTGTAAGGGATTGGGGTTGTTGTATTGCCCTATTCGGATTTGGGGGTTTTCTGTTTGTTTTGTGTTTGTTTGAGGGTGTTAGGGAAGGATGTCTTGCATATATCAGTCTGTATTCCCATGCAAAAATAATTAACCCTTCACTTGCATACCATCCATTTCTTCCAATTTAACTCCCACCTGGGAGGGGCAGAAACAATATTCGCCCCTCACTCCCTCCTTTTACCTCCCTATCCAGACTGCAGACTGATGACTATCAAGTTGCAAAGAGCGCCTTCTTTCCAGACATGACTGGGAAACTTCTGTCCTGGTCGGACTCTGCCTCCTAGAAGCAGGGATGGGTAGGTGGGTGGGTGTGTACTGATCGGGTACTGTGTGTGAAGGAGAAACAGGATGTGGTGGGGAAGGCAAGGGAGCAGCGAAGCTTTATATGCAAGTTGCTTGCATTCCCAAGGCTTCTCCAGAAGAAGTTGTTTGCTTAGATATTGGTGCAGCTGCTTTTTTTTTTTTTAATGGTTTTATGCTGGAGAAATGAAAGGAAAAAAAGATGCAACTAATTACTAGGGGGCTTCGAGTGCAGTCTTCTAATTAAAGGAGACGATGCCAAATGAGTAGGGCACCCTCAGTGCTGGCCGGTGCCAGAGGTTTTATTAAGTGCATTATTATTAATTAATAACGTCGCCTGCACACAACTTTCAATAAAATTTGCCATCGGACTGCTCAGAATTAGCCCGTTTTTCTAATGCAGGCAGCTTCCATCCCGAGATCAGTTGTAGCATGGTCCTTCCTTAACTCCAGCCCTTATCGAAGTCAGTTACTCGAGGTCACCCACCGGCTCCCCTCACCTGCTCCTGGCGCCCACGAAATGGCGAGAAAGATCCGTTCAAAACAGCCCCAAATGGACTTTTTGTGCAGGAGCTCCTCCCAACCCTGTGCCCTAGAGAATTCACATTTTTTAAAAAGAAAAAAAAAATTTCAACTACCCAGAACTTTGTGAGTAGTTGGACCAGTCAGGGAACACCTTGGCTTTAATCCCTGTTTTCGGATGTCCTGCCTGCTCGACCATCAGCCTAGGAGTCAGCACCGAGTGCTTGAGAGTGCGGTGAAAAGACACCAGTGTGGAGAAGCAGCCGCCCACCTCCAGCCACGAATGCCTGATGAGGTGAAGGGAGGTGGAGGAGAGACAGCAGAAGCCGCGGACTGGGAGGTCATCCACCTGGCCTCTGAGGTTGGCGCTCCCGTCTTCGTTTCTTCTTGCTTCCTGCTGTACGACTTCAGGACGGCCGGCTTTCTCAGGTCGTCTCAATAGCCTTCTCCCCATGGCCCCGAAAAGTGTGTGTTGGGGTGGAGGGTGGGGCCGGGATCGTGGCGAGGAGAGTGGTTGGGGAAGACAAGTGGACCAGATCCTGTCACCCCAAGAAGAAGACCCTTCTAGGAACAGTGCGCCGGGACCTGAGTAGCAGCTCCAAGTTTACTCATTGTCACTGGAGCTGTCTGCAACTCCGAATATTGCGTTTCTGAGATCCCAACTAGACAGAAGAGGCGATAATTCAATACAATAGGAATCTCAGTTCAGCTGTCCTGGTAAAATCTAATTTGGTGTGTACCCTTCCCCCTCCGCCCTCCCTTCCCTCCCCCCTCCCCATTTTGCTTCTCTAAGACTCTTAAACGAAAATAAAGAACATTGATTCTATTTGTTTCCGAGAGCTGCAGTTTCTTAATAATAGCAGGTGGAGATTTATTTTCCAAGAAGAAAGCAACCTACCAGAATGAAACCTCTGATTATGAATATTTCCCCTTCTCGTTTCCCACCGCCTGATTTATGCTTCGTTATTCAGAAAACTGGTGATCTGTTTTGGTATTGTTGTTCTGACAAAACCAAGCGTAATATTAGAGTACCGAAATCATAATTTCCCCCCATGATGTCTGCAAATGCCCACTTGATTGACTGATTGTAAATATGTTTCCCAGGCAGATTCTGTTGTTGTTGCTTTTGCGCCCTCCGCCCCCATTTGCCCGGGAATGTGTGGCATTTAAGCCAACAGAACTGAGGAGCAATTAATAGATATTTCAGTTTAGCTCCACACAGCTCGCCAGCCCGCCCGCCTGCCTTCTCTCCCTTCTTCCCTCCCGCCGCCAGCCTCACACTTAGACATAGTCCTTCTGCCAGTAATGCCGATGAAAGCGATTGTGTTCTGCAGGTTGAGGAAAGGAATCCCTAAAGTTAACACCATGTCTAGTTCAGGAAGAGCAAGAAAGACAATTGTTTCTGACTGGACTCCGTTCTGAGCTCTACCTGTCTCTGCTGTTCCTGAACAGTTGGACGTCACCCATTTGATGAATTAATTAGGAAGGGGCTGTTTTTGGTGAACACAACAGCTCTGATATCAGCATTCAGACCTTTGCCTGTCACACACTATTTTATTTTTACTACATTTACTCATGCTGTAAAAATAGAACACAGACGGTATTCTTTCTGAGTTTTCTATAAGAGAGCGCATTCAAGGCCAGGCGAGCTAGCTGAGAACAGGCTTTCCCTCTGAACGGCACAGAAAGATGAGGATGTTTTAGGTTCTCATTCATCTCCATCAGGAGCCCTTCATCCTGAGAGAAGGGGAAGGGGGAGAGGTTAATTCAGATGTATGAATGCCCCTGAACAGGGTTCAATGGAACCATCATTTAGGGCTTCACCCAACACCTGATAAGCAGAGTACTCAATCTGGATTGAGCAAAAATGGCTCATCCACTTTGTCATCTTTGGCAGAGGGTGTGTGAGTGAGTGAGTGAGAGAGAAAGAGAGAGAGAGAGAGAGAGAGAGAGAGAGAGAGAGAGAGAGAGAGAGAGTGAGAGAGAGAGAGAGAGAGAGTGTGTGTGTGTGTGTGTGTGTGTGAATTATGGAAATTTAACTCCTTTGGCTTCATGTTAGAAAATTGTCCTTCCCATTTCTATTTTTGGAGATGTAGAACGGGGATCAGAATGATGGTTCACCATCACCTTTGGGGTAGTTCTGATGTCATGTTTAACAAAATAAGAAACAATTAATAATAACTCATGAATCTGGAGTTAATTCACCATAAAGAGGATGGCTCTATTGGCTAAGTACATTACAGAGCTCTGGTTAATTTGGCAAGTGTCCATAAGTATTACATTGTAATATTTAAAATATGTATAAAAAAACAGTGATTATATCATATTATTTAAGTGATCATATATATACTTTCTAATAATTATTATTGATGAAAGTGATGATAGTAATCATGGTGACCCGAACAAATACAGTGAGAATAATTACAGTGTCATTGGCTCTGAACAGAAAACCCAATAGGAGGAGAGGGCATTGTTCTTCTGAAAGCCTTTAATATTGCTAGTTTCTTAAATTTAAAAAAATATATAAATTTTTGTATTCCAAATAAATTTTATTTATGACTCTTAGACCATGTTTTCCAGCTCAGCGTTCTTATTTATTGGCCTATGTTTCTATTACTATCTATTTGTCTCTACCTATATTCATAGTCTAGTCTCTGACTTTTAATAGCTCTGGCATTTTGACTTGCTAGTAAAGCAACTATTAAATCTTAGCTTCTGGGGATCTTTTGGACCCTCCCCCCATGGGGGGAGCTATTGCTGACCTAATCCCCACCACTATCAATGCTAAGAAAACCCATCACTTTTTTTTACTGATGTGCTTTTTCCAGATGCACAATTTCAATATTAATAAAAATAACTCACATTTCTCAGGAGCCCTTGATAGATAGCGCACTCATTTTTTTCACATTTAGTTGGAGATCTTTTGTTCTTGTAAATCTTTATCTCTCTCTCTCTCTCTCTCTCTCTCTCTCTCTCTCTCTCTCTCTCTCTCTCTCTCTCTAATTTGTTGCAGGTGTTGATGCTAATGAGCACTCTCTCCTCCCTTCTTACAATGAAAGACAAGCCAGACCCCAGGTACCTGGATGAATTGGTAGCTGAAGCTTCGGAAACTTCATAATAAGTTGCCTGTGGCTAGAAGCCAGGGTCAGCTGGTCTCCTATTAGTGCCTATTCCCTTTTCAAGTAGAGCAAAACAACCCATCCCCTGATCAACACCTCAGTGGCTTTTTATTTTTTCAGATGAATTACAAGATAGCTGTCACTTTAAACACATATGAAAGTCTTTCTATTTTTTTTTGGTTCAAAACATTGCATTCAGTCCCAAAGAGGAATATGTTTCCAGCTAACATGTACACTACCTGATTTTATTTTATTTTTTTCTAATCCAGGCCTGGGGGGTTCATTTTAAGTTCTTTCCAGCACACCACACTTTAAGAACGCTTTAAACCCTTCATTGATTGGAAGGACAAAAATTGAAAGCAATCTGATCCAGCCTCATGAAAGATCCCTGTGGATTTTCTCCCTGTCCCATTTCCAAACTCTGTCACCATTTGAGAGTGAGCCCGATTTCATCAGCTTCACCTCTAGGAGAAGTCACCCACCTTGCTATGCCAAGAATAGGGGAGTATGAAGTTATGGACAACTTTTTGATCTGCTGGTCAACAGTGTGAGAAGCACTGGCCCCGAGTTTTCCAGATCAGCCGACCAGACTTGCCTTCTGGACAAAGAGGTTCCTTCTTGCCTACAAATCAGTGGTCCTTGGGTCTCTGCAATGCCCCTGGCCACTCCTGTTTGGTAGATGTGGCATCTCCATGTTGATCCCACCATTTACTCCTAACGCAGACGCTGCCTTTCCAGGGCCTCTTCCGGCCTGGAGTCCACCACCTCCACCTGCTGTCATGCTGCTCTTGGCATCCCTTCTGTTGCACTGCCTCCCATTGGCCATGGGGGACTATGACATTTGCAAATCCTGGGTGACCACAGATGAGGGCCCATCCTGGGAGTTCTATGCCTGCCAGCCCAAGGCCATGAGCATGAAGGACTATGTCACGGTGAAGGTGGAACCTGCTGGGATCACCTGCGGAGATCCCCCAGAGAGATTCTGCACTCATGTAAGTGGATGTCTTTCTTCCCTGTTGGTCCATCTGAAATAAAATCCTGGGGGTGGATGACCAGGGTGGGACAAATCCCCAAGACAGGGGATGCTACTAGGGGAGTTTCCAGGTTCTCAGTTCACTGTGGTCCTTTCCCTTCTCTGCCCTCTCTCACCTTCACCCTTGAACATGTGCAAAAGTGCAGGTTACTCACCAGACCATAAGACACAGGGTTACCACTAAGTGAAAACTGGATCCTGATCCAAAGGATGCTCTCACTCCTCAATCCCCAATTGTAATCATCATATCCCTTACCCTTCTTCTTCCCTCCCCATCTCTCCCATTGCTAGTGCTGCTTTTTCAGTTCTACTTAGCTTGATGTCATTAGTATGTTCCTCTGGCCTAAGGCATTGTTCTAGGGTGAGCAGACAAGAGTCTATTTGTAAGGTTTAGGAAATTGTCCAGTCCTCTCTCTTAGATATGCTCTCCCCATGACCTAGAGAAGTGGTCCTCTGCAGGCAACTTGGGTGGTTCCAAATGACTCTGCCAACCAGCTACCCCACTCATTCTCTTTTGGATCATAGCGTCTTAGGTGTAGAGCAGAAAGAGAACTCACAGATTAGCTAGTTCAACCTCTTTCATTTTATAATTGAAGAAAATGAGGCCCAGAAAGGTTATGCCTATTTGTTCAAGGGCACACAGGTATTCAGTAGTGGAACCATAATTGAAACCCAGGTCTGCAGACTCCAAATCCCACTCTCAGTTCATAGTACCATACAATGATCAGAATAAATGGGAACAGTAGTGCTGCTTTTCATTAGATATTAATGAGAAATGTTTTTTTCCTTCAAATCCATGATTTCATTAGTATGACGAACTTCAAATGAGGAAACGGCATAGTAGATAAGGCATGGGAAAGTGAAATCACAAAGACCTGGGTTCATTCACATACTACCTCAGATACTTTCTAGCTGTGTAATCCTGAGCAAGCCACTAAACCACCCTGTGCCTCAGTTCCCTTATCTGCAAAATCAGAGAGTTGGACTAAATGACCTTAAGGTCCCTTCCAACTCTAATGATCCTACTATTGCGGCCATTGTACTTCAAGGTGAAGCTTTAGAGAGTTGCCCTGAGGCACCAAGTTGTTAAGTTACTTGCTCAGGGTCATACAGTCAGTACTTGTCAGAGACCAAAGAGGATTTGAACTCAGGTCCATATGATTCTATCCCACTACTTCATTAATGAAGAACAGCCTGAGAAAACTATGAACAATAGTACTAATCTTACATTTTTATGTTATTCCATAGCATATCAAGCATTTTCACATAAATTTTCTCATTGGCTCTTGCAATAATCCAGTGAATTAAGAAAATGCAGAGATTATTATGCCCATTTGGAAGTGAGAAAACTAAGGCTTACGGAAACTAATTTCTACCTATGATCATGTGATTAGTAAGTGGTAGCCACAGGAATAAAAATCCAGGTATTTTTGACTCCTGATAAAATGTTGTTTCCTCCATATCTGATTCTCTAAGAAATCAGCCTGTAGATCCAGGGGGTACTTGAGTTTCTTCCCTAAATTGTGATGCAAATCTTCTATGACCTTGCAAAGGTCTTTCTGCTTTGTGGTTGAAAATAGAGATGCAATTGCTGATCCATACATATACATGCAGTTACATGTGGCTGCTTTGGTTTCTGGCACATCAAGATCCATCCAAGAGGGCACATGGATGCAGGGAAGCCCGCCCCATGCCTGGAGGTGACTGGGAAGGTCACCTGAGAGCTCAGGAGGAGGGATAGGGGACAGTGCTTTCAGGGCAATGTTGTTGAAGACCTTGGTGTCCAGGCCTTTTCTGGGCAGGAGAGGGGACAGAAAGTCCAGAATGAGAATGCCTCCGAAGTGGCATCCCTCTTCTAAGCATGTGAGAGAACTACTCTTCACCCTCCAAAATGAAAGACAGCCACTAGCTCTTATATTTAAAACCTCGAATGTATTTTTTTTCTTTTAAATATTAATCATTGCCTTTTATTTGGCATACCACAAGGCTTGTTTTGGTGGGGGAGGGGAAATGGCTGATTCATAATTCAAAAGACTCACTTTTGTTTAAAGAGCTTCAGGGGTCAGAGACAAACATAAAAGCCAGGTCAGAAGCCCTCCCCCATCTATATCCAGTTCAGAATAATAACCTCCTTCTCCCCTGATCCCATGCCCCCTTCCCTCCCCTTGATGGGGCCATTGTCCTGAGACTGACAGGTTGTGAACCAGGTATTACCAGCCTCCGGCTGTGATGGGCAAAACTTGGTGCTAGGCAGAATTTCCTCCCCTCTCCCCCACCAATTCATCCTAATTAGTATCCCCAGGTCCCACCCTCACCCCCAGTGTGGGTGAGGACAGGTGGTGGGCAGAATAAATTGGAAGGAGACCAAAACAAAGCATCTCTAAGGTCTCTGTTAGAGTTAGCCTCTCCACCTGTTGGGCCACATTAAATATTTTATCATGGGCTGCCATCTTGGCCTTGGCCTTTGATTACAAATGTGCAGCCTCCAAGAATCAGGCTGTCTGACTTGGGGAGAGTGGCTTTGAGGCGGTGGAGACCACCCTTTGAGGACTTGGCTTCCCCAGGGCTGAAGGGACTCTTCAAGTCATGTCTGCTTTCTTCAAATCCAGTGTTTCTACTACATCTACTAATCATAGCTGCCATGCATGCTATGTGCATGCACTTTAAGATTTGCAAAGCCCTTTATATACATTCTCTCATTTGGGCCTTACAACGGTGGTGAAAGGGAATACAGATCATATTACCCCATTTTATAGATGAGGAAACTGAAGTTCAGAGATGGTAGGGAGATGTTTTTCCCAGGGTTACACACCTAGTAAGTGTCCCAGGTGGGTTGAACTCAGACCTTTGTTCCTCCAAACCTAGTGTTTTATGTAGTGCACAATACCCTGTCTTACTTAAGACTGGAAATAAATAGCAGAACATGTATATTCAGGTTCGATTTTACTAACTAACTCTCCCTAAATGTGATTGACATAAGGATCAGGGCTGCTCTCTAACAACAGTGGGTCCCATGCAACTACATCCTCTGCCCAATTGTTAGCAGTTCTGAAAACATGACGGCTCCATCTTCCCTCGATCCAAAGCCAGGCTATGAAAAACCCATGCAGCAAGAGACCATCCATACTCTGACCATTATGTTTCTACAAATATAGCTACATGGCTGAAACTCTGAGTCCCCAGACCTACTAAAGGAAGGCAGACTAAGGCATGCCGAGGGGAGCAAAGAAGTCATTGCTTTTTCCCGTGTCTGGGGTGAGAATTCTCCCTTTCTGGCGGTCTCTCTCCTTCTTATTGTTCACATCAACGCCCTTCTGGCAAGGCCACCTGAGAAATGAATTGTAAATTTCACTCTGGTGAGGAAGGGGAGGGGGAAGATAGACAAGATAAATGAATAAATAAAAACCTGGATGGTTCTAAATGCACAATGAGAATTAATAGGGAAGAGCTCTCAACCAAGGATGCTTGGGCAAGGGTGAAATTTGAATGAAGGCTGCAGATCTTCAGAAATGGTATCATGCCACCTTCTCAGATTGGGGGAAACACACAGCGCCAGGAGCTACTGTTCCAGTCTAGAGGGGAAAAAGAGAACAAGTAGATGTTACCAGTAGACATCACTGCACTTTCAGCCTCCCTTTGTGGAGGGCGGGAGATGGCTTGGCATAGTAAGTAATTAGGCAGTTCTCTGCAAGCAAGAAAGGTTGCCAGCCAGCTACCTGTGCTGCTTATAAAAAAGGAGGAATAAACTTTCTTTGTGCCTCGGAGACAATAGCCAACCTGAGGAGAGGGATAGTGGAGAGGGGGTAAAAGCCGGTGGTCACATCTGTCCTTTATGTCCCTTTGTCAGTATCCTCATTACCTCAGTAGCTGAGAGACAGCTAAGCATAGTGGATAGAATGCTGAACTCGGAGTTAGGAAGGCCCGAGTAGCAATAATACTTCTGGTCATAAATGTGTATGTGATTTTGGCCAAGGCCCTTCTTTCCACCTTGGTTTCTGCATCTATAGAATGGGAGGGATAATAGCACCTGTCACAGGGGTGTTGAGAGGATCAAATGAGATAGTATATGGATAGTGCTTTGCAAACCTTACGATGCTATGTAAGTGCTACTATTATTATTTATGAATATTGCAAGGCTGGAATGAGGGGGTAGGACTACAAATCCATTTCTCTCATTTAATAGTATTTGGTAGGTATTTGGAGGGATTTTATATACATATATATGTACACATACATACACAATAATATGTTTGATAGCATAGAAAATCCTATATAGGTATCATATGTGTATATTATATATAATGTCATATGTGTGTATACTATATGTGCATATACATATGTATATAGGCTACATGTGTATACACACATTTATATTCATACATATTTCAATTGTTCAGTTGGTTTTTCAGTCATACCCAACTCTTCCTGACCCCGTTTGAGATTTTTTTTGACAAGGGTAATGAAATGGTTTGCTGTTTCCTTCTCCAGCTCATTTTACAGGTGGAAAAACAGGGTGAAGTGACTTGCCCAGGGTCACACAGCTAGTAAGTGTCTGAGATCAGATTTGAACTCGAGAAGATGAGTCTTCCTAACTCCAGGTCTGGCTCTCTGTCCACCATGCCACCTAGCTACATGTATACATATTTCTCTCTAGATATATCTCTATATATAAAGGCAATGTGATTCAGTGGGGAAAGAAAAGTTGGGTTCCAATTCTGGTTCTGCCACTTAAAACCTGTATAAACTTGGACAAGTTGTCTTCTGTCTCTGGGCTTCTGTTTCTTCATGTATAAAATAAGGGACCAGAACAGAGGAGCCAAACATGTGGTCCCAAAATACGTTCAAGTGTGGCCAAACTAGATTAAAATGTAATTGAGAAATATTTTTTAAAATAAATTTTAAAATACAATAAAATACAGGTGCTATGAATATGTGGTTCTCTAAGTCATCATGTGATGACTTAGATCCTCATGTATGACTTAGTGGCCCTCCGTTCTTTTTAAGTTAGTCACCACTGGATTAGAGGATGTCTGAGGACTTTTCCAGCTCTGAAGCTATAATTTCATGATTTCTGTGGCACCAGCAGTGCTTTCCTAGCACTTGGAGCAACTTCTTTCTACTGAGTTTGACCCATTCAAAGGTACCACAGGGCTTCCATTTTCTTGATTATAGAATTTTGAAATTTAGAGCCAGATGGGACGTTGGAGGTCAAGTGTCTCTAGTTTAACATGGCCAAAATCTCTTATATCTCCCAAGCACAATGATTATATCAAAGCTATGCATCACAAAAGTAGTTCAGTCATCCCAGTAGTCAAGGATTGAGAAAGACTCTGCTTGAACACCGGCTTCTTATTTGATTTTAACATCTCTGTGCCTCAGTCTACCCACTTGCAAAGCTTCTATGGCCAGGGCTGTGACATAAATTAACTGACAGGAGCCAGATATAGTCTCAATGCTCCCTAGATCTCTCCTCCTTCACATCAATAAATGTTTGACATTGAATACTGCATGCAAAATTAAGGTCAGAGGCTCTGTGCCTCTCGCCAGAACTCAATATTTATGGAAAAGTTTCCACTTATGGGATGCGAAGCTGCCATGCTGGCTGACTCAGGTCTTTTTACCCACTGAATTCTTTCCCCTCAACCCCACAAATGAGTATGAATACACAAGGATTCAATCGCTAAACAAACATTTACTGAGTACTAACTAAAGTACAAAGTCTCTCTGTTGGGTGCTAGGGGAATAGAATAAAAGAAAAAGACGACTCTTGGTGCAGAAAAGAAAACCCACACGGAATTTGGAGTCAGAAAGCCTGGGTTCAAGGCCTGACTTTGACACTTAACTATCTGTGGAACCCCCATTGAGTTGTTTCACTTTTCTGGGTCTTGGTTTCTTTATCTGTAAGATGAAGGCATTGGACTAATTAGTCTCCAAGATCCCTTCCAGTCTAAAACCACGATTCCATGACTTTTCTCTTGAAAAGCTTACAGTCTAGTTGGGAAAAGAAGACATAAACCCTCAGAGATATGAAAGATAAATAAATGGCTAATATGACAGTTTAGGAGATGTTATAAGGCTGTGACTGGTTAATTGCAGGTTTAGGGGGATGAACAGTGAGTTTAGAAGGAGTTTAGAGGAGGGAGCCATTTTTGTGTTTTGGTGTGGACCTAGAGGAGGATTGTAGAAGGATCAAAGATTTGGACCCAAGAGAGACCTTCAGTGCTGAAAGGGTCTTTAGAAGTCATCTAGCCAAACCCTCTCATTTTATAGCTGAGAAAAGAGGAGCCCAGAAAGGTTTAAGTGATATTCTTGTAGCCATATCAGTAGTATCCAAGACTGGTTTGAACACAAGACCCTCACTTCAAATTCTTTGTTCTTTTTACTACACCATCAAGGGATTTAAGCTACATTTTAAAGTATGGGAAGGATCTGAAAAGAGAGAGGGGAGAGGGAAGAGCATGCGTAGCCCCCCTAAGTCAACCACCCCTTGCCCCCAATTTTCTTCTCTGGTGAATCTTCAAGTCTTGTGGGATCTGAAAGGCCAAAGGATCAGAAAAAAAAATTGCAGGGAGTCTCTGGAAGTCTGGTGCATCTCTGACCCTCAGTTAGAAGCCACTTCGGAGATTGAGTTTCACCCAGTCACTTTAGTTAAAACAGTTCAATGATCTATTTAAATGCCTGAGGCAGGACCCTGCCTAGGATAAGAATAGTTCTGTTTGATGACATCTTGTTATACAGTGAAATCTCCTTCCTGGGGAGCAGGGAACCGAGAGAACTGGGGCAGCAGCTTGCCTTGGTCCAAGAGGCCTGTCAGAGAGGTGCTGGCCTGTGGAGAAACAGAAGGGAAAAATTCTCTACAGCAGGGCTTCCTGACGTCTTGCATGTGTGGAGTACTTGTCAATTTCTAAATATTTCCTGACACACCTTGGAGGAAATCAGTAGGTGTCCCACACCTGACAGAAAAAAACCCCCAAAGAAAATCACATACACACACATACATACTATATATACATATGTATATGTACAAATAGGTAGACAGACAGACATACATACAGACAGATAGATAGATACCAAGGGGCACTGTAGTGGTAGACAGATGTTCGTGTGTGTTAAGGGATGTAGCTGGGGGTAAAGGAGGATAGAAAGTCTTTGGAAGAGCTATCACAGGATCATAGATCTTGAACCTATAGGAGCTGGAAGATCTTTTCTAGTCTAACCTGTTTTCTTTAGGAAGGCAAAGTATAATGTCCTGTTTTTAAGATAAATCAACAGATCAGAGAATTGTAGAAATAGTTAGAGCTAGAAAGGACGTGAGAGGCCATAGGACTGTAGATTTAGCACTGGAGGCATCTTAAAGGTCACCTAGTCCTTCTCCCTTGCATGTTAGATGAGAAAACGGATGCCTGAAGAAGGGAAAGGATTTTCCCAAGGTCAAACAGCAAGTAAAATTGGCAGAGCCGGCACTCAAAGATAGTCTTCTGTCTTCCAAGATTGGAACTTATTTCCAAGCCACTGATGTCCAAAGAGAAGTTACTTGCCCAAAGTCATAGACCTAGTTAGTGGCAGAGGATTTAATTGTGATCATGAAAAGGGAGGAAGGCAGAAAGGCAGAAAGGGCAGATGTAACCCCACAACAAAAAAAAGGGGGGGTGATTTGTCCTCTCTAGGGAAGAGGGATTAGGGATCACAGGCCACTTACACTCAAGGAAGGCAATCAATTGGCAAATATTTATTGAGCGCTTTTAATGTGCTAAAGGTTGAGAAGGATACTAAGAAGATAAGAAAAGAACTCCTGCAGGTTTATAGTCTATATGGATTAACTTGTATGAGTGCATACAAAGATTAATATCAAGTGCCCCACACAGGGACATTTAGAGGACAGAGAGGTCCCTGTAGGTTGGGGTAGTCATGGAAGACTTCCTGGGGGATAGAATCATAGATTTAGAGCTGGAAGGGACTTCTAATCCATCCCTTTTATTTTGCAGATTATGGAACTGAGGCTTCAGGAGGTGACATGACTTGACATATTAATCATCAAAAGCAGGTTTTGAACCTAAGTCATCTGACTCCTGAGTCAGGCCACTTCACACTGTACCACACTACCTTAGGTTGGACCTTGAATTTATCCTTGAGATTTAGATGGGATTCATATAAGTAGAGGAGGAAGAAGAGTAATTTCTTAGCCTCATTGCCCCCTCTCATTCCCTTCCCACACTACCAACAGAGCAGGGCAGGGTTGAATAAAAACCAAAGCGTCCCGGCTGCAGAGAAGGATTCCTTCACAAATGTAGTGGGAAATAAGGTTAGAGGAGTAGTGCAGGTGGGCTATGCCTGGGTGAGGTCAGGGGGGCTTCAGGAGAACTGAGGGAATGAGGGTAACTTACAGTCACTTCCTTCAGTTTCCTTCTCTGCAAAAAGATAGGGTTAAACAGGTAGTTTCTAGTTCTCATCTAACTCCAATATTCTGTGATTCTACATGATTTGTTGTTGTTGTTGTTGTTGTTGTTTGGAGGGAAGGCAGGAAAATTGGGGTTAAGTGACTTGCCCAAGGTCACACGGCTAGTAAGTGTTAAGTGTCTGAGGCCAGATTTGAACTCAGGTCCTCCTGACACCAGGGCTGGTGCTCTATTTCCTGTGCCACCTAACCGCCCCAACATGATTTTTTTAGGGGAGATAAGGGAGGGGGGGAGAGGGGCAGAAGAGCATCATGGGCAGATCTATTCAAGAGCAAGCAGAGGCTGCAGCCCTGACTGAGACATAGCCTGCCCACAGTCAAGAAGGCCAAAGGACAGAGCTGGTAAGAATGCTCCCTCAAGGCTCCCAGCTCCATTCTCAAGGATGAATTGATTTGATTGTGGGAGGTAAGGGAGAAAGGAGTGCATTGAAACTGCTTTAGCTTATCATCTGGGAAGATGCATTGCTGGGATTCTCCACTTGGGTATACTGTAGAGGCATGCACTGACGGCATTTTTGCTGGCCAGCTCACACATAGTCCAGCCTCGATTGTCTCTACTATTGGAAAGGAGCAGGGATGCAGAGAATAGGAAAAAGCAGATTACTTCAAAATCACTTGCCTCTGGTTTGTATTGTTCAATTTTCTTCCCACCCCACCTCCACAGCCAAATCACTTACACATATTAAAACTGGTCCCTTAGCACATACAAACTCCTGGTAGACAGTGGCATGCTGTAGTGGCAGAAGGCATTGTTGTAGAAGATGGGGCTGTGAGACCTGGATTCTAGTCCCATTTTTGCTACCAACCACTTACATGACCTTGAGCTAGTCACTTAGGATCATTGATATAAATCTGGAAAAGACGTTGGTGACTGTCTAGTCCCAACCCTTCATTTTACATATGAAGAAACTGAGACCCAAGGAGGTTGCCCAAATTCACACAAGTGGTATCAGAGGCAGGATTTGAACCTGGATCTTCTGGTTCCCCAACCAGTGCCCTTTCTAGTATATCATGCTGTCTTCACTTCTTCCTCAAGCCTTAATCCTGGGACCTCAGTTTCTTCAATCTGCTTTTTTAAAGAAGAGGGAGAAAGGAGGTAGGGATTGAACTTGATGGTCTTTTCTACATTTTAACTCCTGAAGTCTTGCCAATTCTAATGCCAAATAGTTTTTTTGTGGTGGGAGGAACTGTCCCAATATAAAGTTGGATGATTTGTGTGTGTGTGTGTGTGCGTGGGGGGGGGGGGGGGTGTTGTGGGGTAGGCATCATAGGCCAGTGTTAACAATGGATAATGTTTCTTTGCTTGGGCCAGTTCTGTGATATTTTTCCCTTTTTAATATTTGACTTTTTCCCAATTACATGAAAAACAATTTTTAACCTTCACTTTTTACCATTTTGAGTTCCAAATTCTCTCCCACCCTCCCTCCCTACCCCTATCATTGAGAAGGCAAGCATTAAGTGTTACATGTGCGGTCTTCCAAAGCATATTTTCTTAATACTTATGTTGTGAAAGAAAACACAGACAAAAAAAAGAAAAACTTAAAAAGTTAAAAAAAAAACCCAGCCTGCTTCAGTCTTCATTCAGACACCATCACTTCTTTCTCAGGAGGTAGATAGCATTTTTCATCATGAGTCCTTTGGAATCTTCTTGGATCATTGTATTGCTGAGAACAGCTAAGTCATCTACAGCTGATCATTGTACAATATTGTTATTACCGTGTACTATGTCCTCCTGGCTCTGCCCTGTGAATTTTTTTTGTAAAGATTTACAATTCATCTGACCCTTATAATCTTAGAGAGTTGCCTGAATCACTGAGAGGTTGAGTGACTTGTCTTTGGTCACACAGCTCATATATTCCAGGGACAGGGCTTGAACCTTTCTGACTCCAAGGCCTTATCTCAACTCTGTCCACTAGGCTATGCCACTAGGGGGAAGGGGAGGGAATAAGCATTTCCACAGTACCTCCTAACTGCCAGCTACTATGCTAAGTGTTTTTGTTTTTTCATATATAAATACTATCTCATTTGATAAGTACCAATTCAAAAATCCAAAAGCCGATACTCCGGTTAGTCTCAAGGACCATAGCAGTGAGAAATGAGACTGAAAAGGAAGTCAAATGCCATTTTCTTCTCTTATACTTTTTGTAATGTGGTGTTATGGTAACCCTCAGATGAACAGAGGTAGTGAGAGGTCATCTGGTCCTCAGATACTTTCTTTCTAGTCTCTGCCTCATTATCATCCAATGCTAATCTGACTCTTGGGACACCAAGAGCCCAGAACCAGAATCACCTCATCTCACAGTTCAGGAAGTTGAGGTCTCAGAGGCAGCATGGTACATAGAGTAAATGGCCAGGCTAGGATTTGAACCCAGACACTCAGAAGGGAGCACCTTAACTTTAACTTAGGAGGCTCAATAAATGTGTGATTCAATTCAATTTGGCAAAAACATAGCCAAGTACCTACTGTGTGGAGCTAGGTACTGAGGGAGATGCAAAGCTTGAATAAGACGGGGCCCCTCCCCTCACAGAGCTTACAATTTAGTGGAGGGTTTGTTGTTCAGTCATGTCCAACTCTTTTTGATCCCATTTGGGATTTTCTTGACAAAGATACTAGAGTGGTTTGCCTTTTCCTTCTCTAGTTCATCTTACAGATGAGGAAACTGAAATAAACAGGGTTAAGTGACTTGCCCAAGGTCACACAGTTATGAAGTATCTGAGGATGGATTTGAACTCAGGAAAATGAGTTTTGCTGACTCTAGGCCCAGCAATCTATCTACTGTCCCACCTAGCTGCCCCAGAGGGGATTGGCAAACACAAATAACTATAATTCAAAGACATACTTAGAAGGTACATAATGCCTTCTATGTGCATAAAGAGGTGCCAGCAAAATGAGGTCTGAGGGCCATGTGACTTTTTGGAGCAGGATGATTCATTCATTTATTTATTTATTTGTTCTTTTGTTGCTTTTTTTGTTGTTGTTTCATTGTTTATTACAAAAAACAGCAAAAAAATTTTATTTGTTTCAGTAGAAAATAAGATTGCATTTTCTTCTTTGTATTCCTAGTAGATAGCACCCTGGCACACAAAAGGTGCTTAATGAATGCTTGCTTGTTTATTGACCACAGTACCTTATTTTAAACAATTTACACAGTCATTTCGTTGCAGCAATACAAACAGTGCACTTATATTGCTTCCCATCTTGGTAATCAGTAGTATCAGAAGCCTATCTCTAAGTCCAATATTTCAGGCATGACTCCCTTTTTACTTCCCAAAATTTGGCCCAATTTTGTGAAATATTATTTGATTCCTTCAATTACCTATTTTCTGGTGACCCTGGGATTTTTTTTTTGAGACAATCAGGATTAAGTGACTTGCCCAGGGTCACACAGCTAGTAAGTGTCTGAGGCTGGATTTGAACTCAGGTCCTCCTGACTTCAGGGTCAGTACTTATCAACTTTGCCACCTAACTGCCCCCAAACCTTGGATTTTTAAAAATCTTCATTTTTCACTTTCATTTCTTAAGCATTATCACAAACTTGTACTATTTTGAACTGACTCCTCTTGTTTGGAAGTCTTTTCATTCTCTGTTCCAATGAAGGAAACTATGGTAGGGTAGCATTTTCATCCTCCTCATCATAACCATCTTTGATATCAGAGCATAGTTTAGCTCATTCAACACAGACAAGCATGGAACTTCAGAGTTGGGAGGGTCTTAGATGTGATCTCATCCAACTTTCTCATTTTACTTATGGGGAAATAGGCTTAAATGAAGAGAAATGACCTGCCCAAGGTTATTCTCCAAGGTAGTTTCAAGAATCAACACTAGAACACTGGTGTCCAGATTCTAAGCCCAATGCCCTTGCTAAAAGGGAAGAACGGATTGAAAAGAACTTAGAAAATGTCTTACTGGTATGACAACTGGTGGTTCTTCTAGCTTAATCTCGGACTGAAGCATCAAGGGCCACTTGGTGGGAGAGTGTGGTTGTAGTTCATGATACCAGCCTACAAAAGTTGAGGATATTCCATCAGTCACCAGGTCACCTCAAACCAGGTAACAACCACCCACCGACCAGAGGGACTCTGAGGTTAATGAATTCTCTTTTTGACCTCTTTTGGGTGTTCTCTCATACATGTAGCAAAGCTTACAGTGGTGACTCAGCTCTGCTCCAATGGCTCACCCCACATCTCAAGTTTTCTCTGGGCACAGAGAGGACAGAGAGGACTGTGACCTCCTTAGTTGCATGAACTAGAGGAACAGCAATGAGTACCAATGAATAGGGGTACCATTGGAAAAATGAGGGATGGGGAGCCTGTGGTAACAACCATAAGCATAATATTCCTTGGAACAGTCCTATGAAGTGGAGAGTGAAAGTGTTATTAACCCCATTTTATAGATGAGAAGATTGAGACTTAGGGAAGTGGTGTGACATGCCCAGCATCACAGTTAGTGAGCATCAGAGATAGAGTTCAAACACAGCTCTTGTCTCTTAATTCCAAGCCAATGAGTACTTTGCTATCTCTCTATAGGACAAATAAGCAAAGAAAGGGGGTCTCCCTTCTCTAAAGAGGAGAATAAAATCAGGTTATGAGCAACTATTATTACCACCAAATAGAATTAAACTTTGTTTAATTAATTAATTAACTAAATTAATAATCAATAATGATTAATGATAAATTGATTAATTAAATAAATGATAAAATAAATTAATAATTATAAACAAAATGATTAATAATAAAATACAATTAATTTAACTTAATTAATTAAACTTTTCACACAAATTCAGAGTGGGATTGGTGATGCTTTTGTTTTGTGTTGTCTTGTTTGGTTTTGTTTTACCAGACCTATAATTTCATCACTTCCCAACAAGGAACTCCCTCTACCAATATAGGTCAGCACTTTCTCTGCTACATATACTTGTAGAGTTGGCCCAGCTCTGAAAGGTTAATAATAACAGCTATCATTTATCTAGATTGAACTTTAAAGTTTACAGAGAGATTTACATATATTATCTCATTTGATCTGAACAACCACCCTTCGAAATAGGTGTTTTATCATCCTTATTTAACAAATCAGGAAAGCAATACTGATCGAGATTAAGTGACTTGCCCAATTAGTTTATGTCAGAGTCAGTATGTTAGAGGAACGGCTTGAACCAAGGTCTTCCTGACTCAGACCAGCTAGTTTTCAATCCACTGTGTTACAGTGCCTTTCAGGTCAAGTCATGGCCATATCATCCATCACAACCCCAAATAACTAAGTTGGGCTGTTAAGTAAGTATTACCTTCTAACTCCGACATGAGAGTTATAGTGGGATCCCACTGAATAGAAATGGTATTGAGGAAGGTTGACTTTTTTGTGAGTCTAGGTGTAACTCTTTGTGGGGTTCCTTTGGTGCAGCCTTGATGGAAGCTCCTTTTCTAGAGATGCTAACTAGGTAGGGAGGTGGGAGCTGTGCAGAAATAGCTGAAATCTGAAGACTCCTGACATTACTGTCATAGGGGTATTGTCCCTTACACACACACACACACACACACACACACACACACACACACACACACACACAC
>NW_027187344.1:6064018-6130942 GCF_028583685.1 Petaurus breviceps papuanus | reverse complement strand
CACACACACACACACACACACACACACACACACACACACACACACACGTGCCAGACGAGTTCCAGATGACCTCTAAGGTCTGACACTTTATGATTGTACTGAATACCTAAGAGATTCAGGCCATGCCTTCGATGAACGCACATTCTCTGTCTCAAGCATTCATACCGAGTGATCTAGGGACGAGAGAATGGAAGACCCAGGCCATTTGCTTTATTCTCCATCCTTCCTATTATCTCTGCCTTTTGGCTATTTGATTACAAAAGGTTGGCAGGGGAAATCAAAGGAGATAACAAACATGCCAATCCATTCCTTTACGGTGTGGAGCTCTAGTGAAAGGTTTGGAGAGGAAAGAGGCAGGAAGGAAATCCTCTGGTGGGTTATCTGTGCTAATGGGTAAAAAAGAGAACGTAGAAAATAGAATCTGTAGATAATCTCCAAATCTCATTTTAGCCAAGAGCTTCAACCTCCTTCTGTCACTAACCCCATCTAAGAATGAACAAGGAACAGCATTTGCTGGATTTAAAGTGCCCAACTATTCCTATCCTTCCCCTGACCTCTGGCGGAAAGTACTGAGGAGGAGAGAAATGTCTGAGGAGTAATCACCAGAGAGAAGAGAACTCCAGTTGGAAAACGAACCTTTCCCCTTTTCTGGTTAGCTTGTTCTCACCCAGGGTAGGGGCCATCCCTGAAAAATCTGAGGACTTCCAGATTCCCATTGCACAGGGACACTCAGCATCCACTCTGTCCCATGTCACTTTTATTTTGTAGTCAGTCTTCTTCCCTTTCCCCCACCCCCATCTCCATCAAAGAAACTTTATCAAGCAGCTGTCGGTGTTTGATATGGCATCAGGCCACATGCTCTACAGGGGAAAGGACTTATTTAGGTGAGTCAAGAGACTTTGTTTTTTGTCCTGGCCACTGATTGTCTCTGTGGCCTTGAGCAGATTGCTTCATCTTTTTCAGCCTCAGTTTCCTCTTTATAAATTTCAACAGACATGTAATAAGAATCCAATAGTAGGGGCAGCTAGGTGGTGCAGTGAATAGATCACTGGCCCTGGAGTCAGGAGGACCTGAGCTCAAATCTGGCTTCAGACACTTAACACAAAAAACTAGCTGTGTGACCTTGGGCAAGTCACTTAATCCCAATTGTCCTACCTTCCCCCCTCCAAAAAGAAAAAAAAAGAATCCAACAGTAGAATACTTGCAAGTCCCTTTTCTAAGTGATGTGTACAGAGGCAGGAACCCCAGATATGGCATCAGAAGACCCGTTTTCAAATTCCATTATTGCCACTTATTATCTATGTAACTTTGGGCAAGTCTCTTTATCTCCCTCACCTTCAGTCCTCAGTTATAAAATGAGGGAATTGGACTCACTGATGTCTCTAAGGTCCCTTCTAGCTCCGATCTCATTAAATGGAATTTTTAAAGAGGAATGGCTCCGATCCCTAGAAGCTTACCGTCTACTAGGGGGAGTAAGATAGCAGGGAGAATAAGACAAGTTTTGTTTTTTATTTGTTAATTAGTTGTGTGTGACTCTGGGGTTTTCTTGGTAGAGATACTGGAGTGGTTTGCCATGTTCTTCTCCAGCTCATTTTACAGATGAGGAAACTGAGGCAAACAGGGTTAAGCGACTTGACCACCATTACACAATTAATGTGTCTGAGGCCAGATTTGAACTCAGATCCTCCGTGTTGTATTCACTGTACCACCTAGCTGCCCCATAAGACAAGTACATAAATAAAAATAATATGAAACAGAGTATAAGAGTACAGAGTGCTATGACTTCTCAGAGAGAGTTCATTGTTAATAAGGCTAGTGGGAGAGGCGATTAGAGGAGGTTTCCTGGAGCAAGTGTTTTAAGAAAGGCCTTGAAGAATGGATAGGATTTCATCTGGTGGCTACTTGGGGAGACATTTGAGGTATAGGGAATAGTGTGAGCAAGGGGAGAGAGATGGGAAAGATGTATAAATCTTTAATGTCAAAAGAGGGACTTAACCTCAGTGATTTCTTTTTCAAATTCTTTTTATTTATTTCATTAAATATTCCCCAATTACATGTAAAAGAATTTTTAACAATCAATCTTTAAAAATGTTGAGTTCCAAATTCTCTCCTGCCCCTCCTGTCCCTCCTCCCTCCTTGAGAAGGCAAGTTCTAAAGTCTTTCTCAGTTCTGGGATCCAGATGAACTTGTGACCCCTCTCCCCATCTCTAGGAATGTCTCATCTCAGAGAGACCACCCTGCACTGAGAGATATGGGAAAGACAGACACCGGGCAAAAATAACTGGGCTGGACCAGTCCCTTACAAGATAGTAAAATCTAGAGGGGTTGCTGCCCTTTAGGAGTGTATGGTCTCAGAACCAGCTGTAGCTTGTTTTCCATTTGTTTAATAAACTGGTCCTGTCACCCGAGGGTTTCTAGGATGAATGGGACAAATTGATGTGCAACAAACACTCTGAGCCTCTCAGAAGGTGCCCAATAAATTCAGGGCATTATTTGTCATCATTATGTATGTGTGTGCATAGCTGATTGAGCGTGCTGTCTTTATCAGCTTCCTTCCTTCCCTCTCAATAAACACACACACTCATACACACTCACACACACACACACATACACACACACTCCCTATCTCAGAAGAAGGAGATTGGAAGAGTAGCAGCCTTGGAGTTATCCATGAACCCCCCCCCCTTCCCTGCCCTTTACAATATCACTGAGTTTGCTAATCTACTTATTTGATAATTCATTTATTTCATGTCTGTTTGGCAGAGGGAACTCTCCCACGCACCAGCTCTAGAGGAAGTGAGATGGTTATGTTGGGAGGAACTTGATCTGTTTTTAGGGGAAAGAGAGAAAGACAAAAAATATATATTATGTATATATACACACATATGTATGTATATGTGTGTATATGTGTGTGTGTGTGTGTGTATATATATATATATATATATGCATATGTATACACCCAACAATGGACAACAGTAACGGAACTAAGAATAGGGTAGGGGGGAGTGGGGGTCTAGTAGGAAGGGAGATGTGTGGAGTCTGCTTTCAGATTAGCCCCTTGTCTTTAAAAAGGCAGGGCTGAAGGGCTAGTGGAAGCCATTTGGCTCCCAGGCAGTCTGCCTGGCGGGGGAGGAGCCCTCTCTCTGCCTGGAGGGAGCTTGAGAGCTTGGCTGGGTCCCAACCTGTGGAGGGACTATAGGAAGTGGTGGGCTAGAAGGATCCTTGGGAATTCTGGGGACTTCTAGGTCTGACTGCACAAGGGTGTCCTGAATCCTCTGGGTCTCCCTTGGCCATTTTAGTCCTCTTCCTCTGCCTTTTCCTCCTTATCACCATCAAAAAGTCTTTATTCAGAAGCTATCAGT
The DNA here is from genome assembly GCF_028583685.1 of Petaurus breviceps papuanus. Classification (NCBI taxonomy): domain Eukaryota; kingdom Metazoa; phylum Chordata; class Mammalia; order Diprotodontia; family Petauridae; genus Petaurus; species Petaurus breviceps. Next base: position 6,127,580 of record NW_027187344.1, on the reverse strand, counting down.
GTTTTTGCCAAGAAGGGAGATTTGGCATTTGTGATATCATCCATTAACCTAGTCTCTCTCTACCCCACTGGAGCCTCACTCTCAGAGGACCCTGATCTAGGAATATACAAGCAGCTGGGGGTGGGGGGAGGTGAGTAGGGGTTAAGAGCTTATCAGAAAGGCAAGGAAGGGCTTCAGGAGTTACTAAGTCTTGTAGGGAGGTAGTGTTGTGTAGGGCGATGGTTTTGTTCTTTGTTTCTGTTTTTGCTTTTTGAAGGGCAATTGGGGTTAAGTGATGTGCTCAAAGTCATGTGGCTAGTAAGTGTGTCAAGTGTCTGAGGTCGTATTTGAACTCAGGTCCTCCTGACTCCAGGGCCAGCGCTCTATTCACTACACCACCTAGCCACCCCTGGAGGATGGTTTTTGAAGCCCACAAACCGCATCTGTCCTTGATCTGGCACTTACTATTTGACCTTGGACAAATCATCTGCCCCCACAAGGGGTCTGAGTTTTCTCATTAGTAAAATGTGAATAATAGTACTTCTGCTATCTGTCTTACGGATTGTTAGGAAGAAAAGAAGGGTACTGGAGGTGGCTTTCATTGGTATAGGGGTCTCCCAGAGGGAGAAAGTCTTCTACCACTGTAGATTAGCAAGATCCGATTAAACTCTTAGGAGCTCTCTGAAGCACTAAGAGGTCACACAGCTGACACATGTCAAAGGCTGGATTCGAATACAGGTTTTCCTGACTTGGAGGCCAGCTTTCTGTTCTCTGTCCAAGTAAACCTTAAAAGGCTGTCATTATTAGAAACCTACCTGGATAAAGGACCTTAAAAGTGTCATTTAGCTAACTTTCCTGCTTTCAGTCATCCCAGACTTAGAATTATAGACTATCCAAACTGGGAGTTCTTAGCAGTTATCTGGGTACAAACCTCTCATTTTACAGATGGACAAACTGAGGGTCAGATTTTATCACTGTGTCTTTAAAAAACAACTATGTAGGAAGGTTCATAGAATGGAATCTGATAAGTCACTAGTGCAGCATTCTAATCTACATATGAGTAAACTGAGGTCACACAGGGGAAGAACCAGGATTTGAGCCCAGAGTTTATAATTCCAAACTCTGAATGCAGGGATCCTTCCAAAGGGCTTGCATAGTCACCACTCCTGGGAATTGCTTCATGTCTAACCCAAATCTCTCATAGTATAAGTCTCTTTCATTTTGTTTCCTATCTTGGGAGGGCCAGGCAGCATCGGCTGAGGGTTCCCTCTATGATTGCCCCTCCTGGTTTGTCACCCTTCAATATCCTCCTCTCTAGATGGATTAATCAGTGACCCTTTAACCTTTTTCCTCATGGAGGGAGGCTGGCCTGGTGATGAGAAGCCTGTGTTTGTCCCTGGAGTTGCTAAATGTCAAGGCTCTCCACCATCTGGTCCTGGCTTACCTCTCCAGCCTGATCTCCCACCGCTCCCCTTCACACACCCTCTGCTCCAGCCAAGTCAGGCTCCTTGTTCCCAGAACAAGCCTTGTGCTTTCCTCCCATCTGGTCTTTACTCTCCTGGCCCACCCCACCCCTACTCCATCCCCACTGATTGTCTTTCTAGCCCATCCATCTCACAAGACCCAGGTCCAATCTCACCTCCTCCATGAAGCCTCCCCTGATTATCCCAAACTACTGTGGTGTCTCCCTCCTCTGAACATCTACAGGACAGTATTACAGCTTCAGAATTGGAAGGGACCTCAGAGGTCATCTGGTCCAACCCCTGCTGAGGCAGGTCCCTCCCCTTGGAGGGAACAAGCTGACAAATGTCTACTCCGATGCCTCCAGCCCTTAGTGTTAGCCAGTCATCTATCTGCCTCTTACAATGGACTGGTTTGTGTTCCAATTCTATTCCCTTTGTTAGACTCTAAGTTCTTTGAGGTCTAGGACAGTCCCTAAAGGATCTGTCTCCCACCCAGTGGCCCAGCACAGTACCTTGTTTTAGTTGTGTCCCACTTTCTGTGACCCATGTGGGATTCTCTTGGCAAAGATACTAGAGTGGTCTGCCATTTCCTTCTCCAGCTCATTTTACATATAGGGAAACTGAGACAAATAGGATTAAGTGACTTATCCAAGGTCACACCTATAGTGTTTGAGGCCAGATGTGAATTCAGGTCGTCCTGACTACAGGTCCAGTACTCTATCCACTGTATCACCTAACTCCCCTAAACACAACCCCTGCCCTCACAAAGCTTTCTTTCTGTTGTTGAGTCATTTCAGTCGTGTCCAACTCTTCTTAACTCCTTTTGGGATTTTCTTGGCTAAGATACTGGAGTGATTTGCCATTTCCTTCTCCATTTTACAGATGGGGAAACTGAGACAAATAGGATTAAATGACTTACCCAGAGTCACACAGCTAATCAGTATCTGAGACTGGATTTGAACTCAGGTCTTCCTGACTCCATCCAGGACATCCACTACCCACCATCTACTACCCCACACCTAGTTGCCTTGCAAGTGCTAGAACATATCTGTCAAACAGAGTGAAATTTTATGTGGCCTGACTAGTCTCATCCAAAGATGGGGGTGGGGAGGGGCTGCTAACTGTGTCTTAGGTCATAGATCACAGAATTCAGAGTTTGGGTCCCTTGCAATTTACGACTGCACCTTTCTAGGAGGTAGTAATCTATTTAGAAAGGCAAGAGATTGTATGATCATGGGTTCATAGGATTTAGCTGGAAGGGACCCTAGAGGCCATGTAATCCAACCTCCTCATTTTATTTATGGGGAAACTAAGGCACAACAATATTAAGGAATTTGCCCAAAAGTACATGGGTAGTAAGTAGAAAAGCCAGGATGGATCCTCTGCCTCCAAATCCAGCATTTTCCCCACTGTGCTGTGAGGAAGAGAAGACCTTTCACCTCTATCCCCTGTTTCTCCTTTTGGAGGTTGGTGGCTTCTATCCTTCCACCCCATGACGCATCTCTGGTATTAGAGCCAGACTTAGCCTCAAGCCCCAGTTTCCCCTTATTCTTTTGATAAAAGGGGTTAAAGAAAGCCAGGAGAGGGAAGGGGGGACCTTTTCCCATTTCTGGGTTCTTGATTCCCTAGGAGGGAGGTTGTCCATAAAGACGAGGGCACTTCCTGGCCCCAGTCTCCTTTGGTTTGCTTGGCGTTAGGGGTGTGACTTGATAAGACTTCCCATGCTAGAGAAGGAGAAAGGACTATCCCCCTCTTTTCCTTTTCTGAACAGAACCCTTCACCCCAGTCTCTCCCTGCCCCTCCCCCTTTAAACCAGCCAAGGATTTTTTTTTCTTTAACATAATAAAATATTCATGTCAGCAGAGCAGTCCCTCTTTGCAAAGGCTGCATGTACCCAGCTTATCCTTCGCCCAGGCTTTTAAAGAGCAGGACGTTTTTCCTACTCTCTAAGCATTTTCTTAGTGCGGAATCAATAATGCACTTTACTGGGTGCTCTCTGGATACTGTTTACTGGGCTGCTTCTCTCCTCCTTCAATACCCTGTGTCCTTCCCTTCCCCTCCCCCCCCATTCCCCCCACTCCCAGCATTTCAGTTTTTTAAAATTATTAAATAAAAATGGGTGAGCCGTTTGGGTGGTGAGTCCCAGGTCCTGGATCCAAGGTGGGGGCGGGGGCGGGGCGATGGTGAGGATGGAGCAGAGAGAGAGTGGGGCAGCTGCCAAGATTCCGAGCTCTGGTGGATGAACAGGTTGAGTGTCTGCCATTGAGGTGAAGGAGGGGAGGAATCAGCTATGGGTATTCCCTATTGGCCAAAGTAGAGAGGGAGAGGCACCAGCTGTCTTAGATCCCAGAATGTAATAGTGGAAAGTGGACTCTTTCTAGAGTCAGAGTTGGCCTTGAGGCACAGCTCTTAACTAGCTAAGGAACTGGACAACTCAATTTACCTCTCTGAGCCTCAGTTTTTCTCCTCTGTAAAATGGGGATGCTAATTCTGGCCATGCCTACCTCATTGGGTTATTGTAAGCAAAGTGCTTTCTAAATTACAAAGTGCTATTTATATAAATGTGAGCTCTTATTATTATCCTAGAGAGGGATGGTGCTTAAGTTAACCTCAGCACCATTTTCTCCCTCTCTTGCTCAGTTGGGAGCATTTGCAGTATAGATGAGGAGAAAACATGATGGAAGCTTGAGGTAAATAAGATACATACCCAGAGTACATATAATAAGTGCAAGCTAAGATAGAAGGAAAAATTTTCTAATAATCAGAGTGATCCAATGATGGGAACAGGCTACGGTGAGAGGAACTGAGCCTCTCATCATTCGAAGTATTCAAGCAGAAACCATCCTTTTCAGGGATGCTGGGGAAGGGATTTCTGTAAGAGGCAGGAGGTTGAATTAGATAACCTCTCAGGAACCTTCTGCCCCTAAGAGTCTATTTGATGTGGCAGAAAGAACACTGGTCTTGAAGTTAGAATAATAAGATAATAGTTGACTTTGTCTGCAAAGCACTTTATAAACACTATCTCATTTTAAACCTCATTGTAACCTTGAGAGGTTAGTGTAATCATTATCCCTATCTTAGGGATGAGGAAGTTGAGGCTGAGAGACTGGATAAGTGACTTGCCCAGGGTTGCTCAGCTAATGAAGTATCTGAGACTGGATTTGAACTCAGATCTTCCTGATTCTAAGCCCAACACTCAATCCACCCAGATGCCCAGAGATGTAAGTTAAAGCTCTGGCTCTGACATTTAATACCTGTGTGGCCCTAGGCAAATCTTTTGGTCATCTGGCTTGTAAGGTTGTCATCATATAAACCTTCGAAGTGCTGTAGAAAGGTGTATTCTGATTCAGTACTACTGTGAGAGTGGCTTCTCTTCTGGCCCCTCCCTCATTTCTTGTTCATGCTGTTACAAATTTTAATCAAATTCACAATATGTTATTCTATAAATGTCCTTAAGTCATTCTCCTGGGACTGCGTTGGTGTCTCTTAAACTAGATTATAAATGCCTTTCGGGTAGGGACTCATTGCATGCATTACCACAGTACCTAGCTAGTATGGGTGTGTTTTCATTTAAGAAAACAGTGTCCCCAAATCCAATTTACCAAACTGATAAGTTAGGAACTGTCATAAAAGTCAATTCAACAAGTATTTATAATGTTCCTCCAGTGAGGTCAGCATTGTGCTAGGTTCTATGGGAAATGGGTCAATCAATAATCTTCTAAGCACTGTGTTAGGCACAGACATAAATGAAACAGAAATAAATGAAGTAGTTCTTGCCCTCAAGGGATTTACATTCTAATGCAAGAGCAAACATAAACAAGTATAGGTTAATACTAGAAGCACTAGAAAGAAAACATATAAAGAAATGCAAGCTATCACTTTAAGAAAATCTCTCATAAGCAATTGTCCAATGATGGAATGTAAGAGATACGTGAGATACTAGTTCTTGCCTTTGGAAAACTTAGAGACTAGTTGAGGAAATTAACATACATACAGAAAATAATTGGAGAATAATTTAACATGATTTAAAAATAAACTACCAAAGCGTGGTTCCTACTCAATTCTGCAGCAATTTCAGAAAAGGGGAGTATGATCTGCAGCTGGGGGAGTCAAGGACGACATCGTGAAGGAGATAGGATGTGACGTGGCCCTTGAATGATGTATAAGATTTAGATAGGCAGAGAGGAAAAGGGAAGGCATTCTTGGGAGGGAGAAAAATGTGACCAAAGGTATGCAGATGAGAATAAGCAAGTGGATGGAGTTAGGGGACAAAGGCAAAGCTGATTACAGAAATGAAGTAGAGGCTAGAGCAAGGTGTGGGGATGAAAATTCTTATACCACTTTCTCTTTTTCTTCAGGCAAATTACAGGATTTGGCTTTAGCTGGGAGGGAACTTAGAGGTCATTTAGTCCAGATGCTTCATTTTGAAGAAGGAGGAACTGAAACCCAGAAAGATTAAGGGACTTTGCCTAAAGTCACAAGGATAGTAAATAGCAGAGTCAGGATTTGAACTCAGGTCTTCTGACTCCAGCTCTAGCACTGCGACTCTACCTCTCGCATCTATACTTTCCTCATCTATAAAATGAAAGGGTTAGACTAGATGATCTCTAAGGTAGAGGTGGTTTTAATAATCTATGACTTTGTGAGCCTGGGAAATAATTCTACATTTGTCTATGGTATTCAGTGAACCTTTAGTTTGTAGGAAGACCAAAGACAGACAGAGATAGAAACCGAAGGATAGAGACAGAGAGATGGAGAGAAAAAGAGAGACACACAGAGAGACACAGAAACAGAAAGGAGAGGGAGAGAGAGAGAGAAAGAGAGAGAGAGAGAGAGAGAGAGAGAGAGAGAGAGAGAGAGAGAGAGGAGAGAGAGAGAGAGAGAGAGAGAGAGAGAGGTATTGGTCTTTGGTAAGTTTAGGTGGGGGCTAAGGGAGGCCATGGGGAACAGGGCAGGTGCAGTATCAGCTGGTGATGGGATTATCAGCCCCAAAGAAGGAGTCGTTGGAAAATTATTACATGGAAAAGGGGACTGAGGACGAATTGTATGTGCCCTGGGGCAAAGCAGAGATTATCACTTTAAGAATAGAATTTTTAGCTTCTAGAGAGATTAACCCTTCCCCATCAGGACGCCTGTACCTCTCAGCCAGGTTATTTTGCTGGGGGTGAGGAGTGGAGAGAGGTGGGAGAATCTAATGTCAGTAACTCTGGTGGGAAGAAGTAGATATTCAGAAGGCAATTCTGGAACTGGCATTTTGATGTTGCTCCTCATTGCTAGAACCTCCCTTTTCATCTCACTCCTTCCCAGGAGCTGTGCCTCGATCACAGCCAGATTCCTTTAGTTTCAGGGTTCATGACCTTTTTTGTGTCATGGATTCTTTGGGAAAGCCTATGAACCCCTTTTCAGGATATATTTTTTAAAATTCCTAACTGCAGGATATGTTACGTTTTAGTTAATGAAAATAAAAATGCTTTCTGTTCCCATCCAAGTTTCTTGATCCCCTGGAATGTATCCATGTCCCTTGGGGGAAAGGGGTCTGTAGACCCCAGATTTACAACTCCTGCTCTCGTTGATACATATTATAACCTTTTAGAAAAGGATTGATTGATTGCCAGTCTCTGGTGTTTGCTGATTTGGTATTTTAGAGGACCCCTTCATAGTGGTCAGAAAATGGGCTCACCTTCCCCAAACTGGTATATGAGGTTGGACAATTAATTAGCTTCCTGGGGGCAGGACATTGCCACTCCTGGCAGAGCTCTCCCCCACCCCCCAGGAAAAAAAAAGGCAGAGCAAGTTAGAACCACCAGGCCCACTGAGACAGGTCTTATCCTGGGTACATTGTACTCCAGTAAATCAAACCTTCCCAAGACACCACTGCATTCCAAGTACTGAGATCCTACAGGGATTTACTGAAGTCTTGCAGCTAGTGTGTTCAGGGCTACTGGCCCACTCTTAACCTTTAATGCTGCTTTGCCCAGTCCCACTCCCTCTTGCTTCCTGAAACACTAACTTGAGAGACCTTTAGTAAATACTAGCTGCCAGACATTCTCAAAGGCCCTCTCATACTGGTGGGTATCACTACTGCCCAAGAAATCCCTGCATTTTAGGGAATGGGGGGGGGGGATGGAATGAAATGAGCCTCTCCCTGCAGATATGTTTATTTTGCACTTAGAGGCTAACATTTTGTACTTTGGGGCATGGAATTTAAACTTATAACTCTGCCCATATACATGGTTATCTTACTGTTCACACACACACACATACCCCTCTTTACTTATTAGGTTGAGACATTTTCAAAGGGTATTTGTCAGTGGGAAAGAAGAGAGAGAAAAGATAAAAAAAGCAAGGAGTTAATAGAGGGAGAAGAAACAATGTTTATTGAAAATTTTCCTCATTTGTCTCTTGATTTCTTTGGGACCTCAACACCTGATGTCTTTTCAGCTCTGTCGCGGCTTAGGCCAGGTCCTAGAAAGGTAAACACTTGCTAGCAAACAGATTCAATAAGAGGTAGGAAAAAGAAGGCTGATTGACGTTTCAAAGATCTGTGTCTGTGCTGGATGTACTTATGGTGTTGTATGCACATGGGTATATATACCCTAGTTCCTTATGGAGTGTTAGAGGCAATGGATCCTAGATTCCATATTATTGACTGGGTAAACATATCCTAAAATGCCCCTCAATTCCTTTAATCCAGACTCGTAAAGAACTACGGGAGGAATGCATTAGGATGAATATCATAGCTGTCTGTAGAGTAGGAGGTTTAATCCTGGGGTACATGATCCCATAAACTTGGATTTGAAAAAATTACAACTTTATCTTCACCAACCTTTAACTGAAATTTATCATTTCTTTTAATTATGAATTTAAAAAAAAACACTTTTAGTCTGAGAAAGGGTCCATAGACTTCACTAGACTGCCAGAGGGATCCATGACACAAACATGGTGAAGAAGTTCTACAGTATGGACTCAGTTTACATCCATTGCAATGGAAGGGAAGGATCAGTGGTAGTGTGAGCCATCAGTGTGTCCTGGCAGTCTGGATCATATTCTGTGGGTGCCTCCCGTGAATACTGTCATTCTCCTGAGGAAGCATAAAGAATTTATTCTCTGGTGGATTGAGGCCAAGGGAGGGGGGATACAGTTCTAAGGATCCTCTAGTTCCATCAGGGACATCAAATGGCAGAAGGCTCAAGGAGCCACGTCTCTTTTCCTTCAGAGAGTTCCAGACCCTGCCAATATCCATTTATTCTCATGGCAAGCCTTGTACCACTACCCTCCACCCAAGCCTCAGAAACTTCCTTGAAGAAAATGAAGTTACCTGAGAAAGTCATGAGGCTAAGAACTAGGTATTGAATGGTTTAAAAATAGTTAAACTCTTATGAGTCAGGGCCTTGGTCTCTTCTTTATTTTTCTCTTCACACACCCCTGAGCACCACTTGCCACATAGGTACCCCAAATCCACTGAATCATAGACTGTCACTGCTTAGCTTAGCACATAGGATGTCAGAGTAAGAAGGCATTTAGAACATAGAAAATTAGAGCCTTAAAACATAGAATGTCAGTATTGGAAAGAATTTTAGAACATATAATATTAGAGCAAAACACAATATGATGGTGATTATAATAGTGTTTGTATGACTCTTTAAGGGGTGCAAAGCACTGCTACACATGTTAACTCATTTGATCTTCATAACAACTCTGTGAGGTAGGTGCTATTATTAGGGACCTTAGAATATAGAATGCTAGGGCTGGAAGGGACCTGAGAGATCATCTAATTCAACTTCCTTAATTAACATAATTGCCTGAATTATGGCTTGCTTGGCCAAAGCAGGCTTGGGGGCTGATCTCTCTGGATGATTAAAGCACTTATATAATGAAAATGCAATATATAAGTGTGCTGCTGATATTATTACAGTAGCATTGCCCTAACCAAGCTGTGGGTTGGGAATACCTCAGTCCCATAGAAAATGCACTATAGAGCTCTCTGGGCATTAAGGGTGACACATTATAGTGTGAAAAAGTTCTGAGCTGGAAACAAAGAAACCAGGGTTCTAGACTTGGATCTTAGCACTGTGTGATCCCAGACAAGTCATTTCCCCTAATCCCTTTCTGAGACTCAGTTCCCTACTGTGTAAAATGAAGGAGTTGGACTAAATTTTTTCTAAGATACCTTTGACCTCTAAAATGCTATTTTGTTCTGTATGCTGAGGCAGCCTTCCCTTTCTTGAGTATAGACTGGTCATCTCAGGGGCAAGGTTCAGGGTGAGAAATAAGTGAGTTGGCATCTCTTGGATGGTTTCCACAGTAAGCAGGTCTCTAGGGAAAGAGGCACACCTTACCTGGCTCTCTTGTTCTGCCTAAGTAATTGCTTCAATCCAAGAGGTAAGAATCTCAGAAAAGCAAAAAGCACCTCCCACCCCTCCTAACCCCCCACCCCCACCCCAGATCCTGACTTGTGATTACTAAGGGCTGCTCTGTTAGACAGGGCCGTGTCAGTTTCTGCTGATTCACAGGATCCTGAATGGAACACATCGACACAACAGTTTTCTGCTATCCTGGCTGAGGGGGTCACCTTGCACTAGTGTTCCTTCTTCTTTAAGAGAAACTTAAAAGATAGGGACTGTGAGGGAAGGAGGTTAGGGATGAGGATGGGAGGGGAAAGTGGAGGAAGGTGGGGGGAGGAGAGAAGAATCAATATATCAGCCAGGAGGTGGGGAGGAGAGAAAGGAGACAGGGGGAGGGAAAAGGAGGTGGGGTAGAAATAAGTGGGAGAAGAGAGAAGGAGGAGGGAGAGGGAAATGAAGAAACAGAAGGAAAGGAAAGGGGAGAGAGGAGGAAGGGAGAGAGAAGGAGAGGGGAGAAGGAATAGAGAAAGAGGGAGAAGAAACAGAGACAGAAACCAAGAGGCAGTGAAAGGGAGATGGAGAGAGAGAAAAGAATGAAAGTGGAAGGGAAATGGGAGAGGAGAGGGAGAAGGAACAAAAGGGTAGAGGGAAGAGGGAAGAGTAAGTGGAAGGAGAGAGAGAGAGAGAGAGAGAGAGAGAGAGAGAGAGAGAGAGAGAGAGAGAGAGGAGAGAGAGAGAGAGAGAGAGAGAGAGAGAGAGAGAAAGGGGGAGAGGAAAAGATGTTGGACTTGCTGGAATTAGAAACTCCTCTGCACAAAGGCTCCGTTTCTACTGTGTTAATAATTCATTCCAGCTCCAACTTTTCTTATCAATAAATAGGAAACAGCTTATTAGGAAGAATTTCCCCTGCCCTTTTCTTCATGAATGAAAGACACCCTCCCCTCCACCCCCCCCCCCCAACAGTCTTTCAAATCCTTCCTCAGAAGAGGAACAAAATGGCAGAGGAATGTTGGGGCAGGAGAAACACTTGGGTAACTCCCCTCCATTCACCTCTTTGCCAGTCTGGTTTCCCCATCCATTCTTTTTCCATACCCGGGGCCCAGAATCCTAAAACTTAGAACACAAGCCCTCAGACCACAGAGTGTTAGACTTTAAAGGGGCTTTAGAGCACCAAACACTAGAGCTAGGAGGAACCTTCTCTAGAATCGGGTCTAAGACCATCATTTTTGCTGGAGGAAGCAGAAAAGGTCTTGGATAAGGACAACACACCTGGTGAGTGACAGAACACTAGCTCAGGTCTTCTGAATATCCACTTCGTGTTCTGTCCATTGAAATAAACTTCTGTTAATTTAAAAAAGAATCATTTTAGGACATGAATTTGGCCTTCTTCCTTCTGCTCTGAGTGAGGAAGGAGGGAGACATGGAGGGTGAAAAAGAATCGTATCCTCTCTGCCCCTGTGAAAGATCCTCATCATGGTATGAGTGGAAGATGGAGGTGGGGCTAAAGGACATTCTAGTTCCATTTCCCTGTCCATCCCAAGTCCTGCTTTATACCGACAAGACCTGGTATTCTTAGGCTGTCTTTCTGCCATCCTACAGGCCTACATGAGGTGCAGATGATTTTTCTATTGATCCTCATCTTCTCTTGATTGTCCTCCCTCTACCCCGCTGCCACCCCCAGGGCTTGTCCTTGGCAGCTACTTGCCACCCACCTTAGACTCTGCCAACAGCTGCTTCTCAGCACCCAGTTGAGGTTGGCAGCATTGAAGATGAGACAGGGTTTTGTTGGCAACTCAGTAGACAGGTTAAAAAAAATCTGTTAGCTGCTAAGATGTTCCTTGGCCCTGGCCATACTCCCCCATGTCAGAGCAGTAGGGTGTCTGGCAGTAGGAGTGATGCTTGGTGAAAAAGCATAGCAGAAAGACTGTGGGACTATATTTTCCCTTAAAAAAAGAACTAAACTGGAGATTTTTTGCAGCTTTCTTTTACGCCTCGACTAATTTTGTTCATACTTCAGGCCTGAACTAATTTGGATGCCGTGATAGATACTTTTTGGGCAAAGCATCAAAATATGGTATGGTAGACAGAGCACTGGGCAAGAAGTCAGAAACCCTGAGCTCCAACTGTAGTTTTGCCACCTTATGGTTAGTTTTGCCACCTTATGGTTAGTTTTGCCACCTTACGGATGCAGGTGACTACAAGCCAGCCACTTAGCTTTTATGAGCCTCAGTTTCTTTATTTGTAAAGTAAAAATAATACCTGCCCTTCCTATTTCAAAAGGTTGTTGCATGGATATAATAAAAAAAAGTTAACATTTATATGGCATTGTAAGGTTGGCAAAATGCTTACATACATTATTTAGTTGAAACCTGATAACAGTCTTGAGAGATAGTTACTACAGGTATTATTATCTCCATTTTATAGGTGAGGAAATCGACTCTCAGAGAGTAAGTTGTGCTTGGCCATACAACTGCTAAATGGTGGAGAAAGAATTCAAGCCCAGGTCTTTCTGTTTCCAAATCCAGGATGCCAGACACTAGTCCATGCCAAACCAGATAGTATGACTGCTATGTGTGTGAAGGTGGTGTCTTTTTTTTTCACCTGATCCTATGTTTCATTGGAGTATAGGGAACTCCCAGTGAGGAAAGTCCCTCAACCAATATAGGTCAGAACCTGCTCTGCAACTTAAAGTCTTAAGAGTTGCTGGAGGTACTTTGAGGTTAAGTATCTTGCCTGGGGTTTTGCCGTCAATATATGACAAAAACAAGACTAGAATCTGGGTCTTCTGGGTTCATCCATTATATGATGATGCCTCTCAGGTATCAAAGTGGTAGCATTATAATTTTCAAATGTGACATTTAGTTTTATAAGGAGTATAGAGGGGTGGCTAGGTGGCAAAGTGAATAGAGCACAAGCCCTGGAGTCAGGAGGACCTGAGTTCAAATCTGGCCTCAGACACTTAACACTTACTAGCTATGTGACTTTGGGCAAGTCACTTAACCCCAGTCACCCTGCCTTCTCCCCTCCAAAAAGCAAATAATAATTATTATTATAAGGGGCATAGATCTAGAATATGAAGGAGTCTCAAAAGCCGTCTAGTTCAACCACTTCATTTTATTGATGAGAAAGCTGAGACCCAGGAAAGTTAAATAATCCCATCACTGATACGTCACTTAATTAGCTGTGATCCAGGGTACTTGTTGGTAGGGTATTAGGGATGAGCAGCATTCTAACAGTTCAGTTCAATTAATCTTCCAATTCCCGTACCCAGAAAGGGAAGTGGTTGGGGGGGGAGAAGAAGAAACAGACAGGTAATGAGTGTTTGAGTTAACTTTTGAGTTGAGTCCTCTAACCCCAGGGATAGTGCTCTTTCCATTATACCACAAGTCTAGAATTTCTTCCATATGTAATCTTATAGGAGAAATTAGAGGAAACTCAATTTCTCCTTCCAAAGACAGCCCTGTGGATATTTGAAGACAATGGTCATTTCCCCTTAAACTTCCTCTTTTCTAGACTCAATATCCCCATTTTCTTCCTTACACAATATCATGTCTTACCCACCCCCCATTAGCCTTCCTTTGGATGAGTTCTTATTTGTTGGTGACTTTGAGCTCAGTACTATAGGTGGTCTGAACAAGGGCTTTCACCTTCATCATTTTGAATACAATGGATCTGTTCATGTTTCTCCAAGATGGCAAAGCTCAAAATGTCTTAAGTGATAGAAGCATTATTGGAATAAGTGTCATATCCCCCCAGAAAAGCCAACTTTAAGGGACAACATTCATTGGCTATATAAGTTCTCTGCTGTTTCATTATGGCCTGAATATTCTGACTGCTGCAGTCATACTGCCTATGATTATGTGTATAGGAGTCCCTGTGGACTGATAGAGAGATATCATACTTTCTGTCTTTTGGGGAGCTAAGAACTGGCTTGGGGGAGGGAGAGATGCCTTCATCAGATCTCCTGGTCCTGGTTAGCTTTCGTGTGCAGATTCTGCTCACTCCTGGTTCACAGAAGAGGAAGCACTGAACAAGTCATGGAATAAGTATTCCAGCTTACACCACTCTTCAGTGAGAGCCTTGATCTGTGTCAGACTGCACCAGTGGAATGTGATCCCTTGGGAGGGACTGGAGTTTAATGTGGGTGGGATTTGAGATTCTTCTTTCAGTCTCCCAGGCATCCCCCATCTCTGGGCTTTGAAGAGCATCTGGCTGATGTGTCTCTTTGGATCTGTTGGTCTAGACTAGCTGTCAGCTATACTTTTACACCACTCCCCACCCCTCTCCCCTAGCACCACCTACCTTCTCACCCACCCCCACTGGTTTATGCCTGGATAACCTTTCTGACTATTTGTTGTTGTGTAACTTTAAAATGTTAGCCTTTCAGCTTTTTCCAAGACTGGATATGGTTGGGAGAGGGGCTCTGAGTCAACATTTGGTTAAGGTCTCCCAATCTAATTGCCCCTGAGAAATGGCACTGTGTAACAGAAAGGGCTTCACACAGTCTGGAATACTGGGTTCTGGTCTTATATGTTCCACTTATTTATTGCATGACCTTGGGCAGGTGACTTCTCCTACCTCAGCCTTAGTTTCCTCATCTGTCACAATAATAGCTCATATTTTTGGAGCATTTTAAGGTTTACAACATGCTAGCTTCAAAGCAACCCTGTTGGATAGGTAATGTAAATATGATTATCCCCAACTTACAGGTGAAGAAATTGTCTGAGAGGTGGATTGACTTACATGAGGTCACACAGATAGTAAGTATTGGAGGTGGGAATCAAAACCAGATTTCTTGACTCTGTACCCATGGTGCAGTGGATAACATGTTGGCTTTTTCTAGGTTTGAATTCCAGCTTTACCATTTACTAACTTAGGCAACTCACTTGCCTGTTCAGGGTTCAGTTTCCTCATCTGTAAAATGAAGGCTTGGACTTGATCTCTAAATCCTTTTCCTGCTCCTATGAACTAGGTTATCTCTAAAGTCCCTTCTAGCCTTTATATGCTATGATTCTGGTATCCCAAAAGGTTAGAACATAACCCTAACGTAATTTTTCTTTTTCATATTACATCTCATTATTATCATCATCATTTATCTTATTATTCAGCCGTATCTAATGAAAATAAGTGGGAAGCTGCAAAGGAGAGCCAGACTAGGGTGAACCACAGCTGCCCTTTATAAAGATTGGGTCAAAATTCCCATCACTCACACACAATTTAATCAGCTGTGATCCAGGGTAATTGGGGTTGGTGGGAGTATAAGGATTGGCCACGCTTCTAACAGTTCAATTAATTTTCCAAATTTCCTTAAACAGAAAGGAGAGCTGGGGCTGGGTTTGGGGAACAGGGTGGTGTCAGATATAATAACAATTGTGTGTTTGGGACTTTGCAAGACTTGCTCTATGTCAAAAGGATACTTTGCAACTTAAAAAAAATAAAGATCAAATAGTCAAGTCTGAGTTGTCGGTGGGAATGGAAAAGACAGAGAGAGACGAAGACAGAGAAAACAAAAAAGGAAGAGGAAGGGAGAAAGAGACAGAGACAGAGGGAGGGAGTCAGACAGAAAGAGAGAGAATGGACAATAGGAGAATATCATTCTGGTTCAGCCTCTAGATTTATTTATTGTACTTGCTGTTTATTAAACTCTCTCCACAGCAGGAGCAGCCTGGTAAATACACAGCCTGATTCATTAGCATTTCTGGCCATCTGCTTCTCAGAGCCAGGAGCAGGGGGCTGCATTCTGACTCCCCAGGTTAGGTCAGGACCATCTTTGGCAGAGAGGTTAGATCTCAGTGGTAGCAGGGTTTCAGTCTTCCCAGTGATGGACAGACAGTAAGGAGGGTGTGGGGGTGTCAACTATGACATCTTTAGGATTCTTTCAGTTGGGAGTAGGGGAGAATGAACTTGTAGAATGAAAAAAAAAAAGAGAGACTAGGGAGGAGGGTCCGATCTGGCAGCTTCCTTTCCTCTGCAGTAGTCAGCCAGGGGTACTGATCAAGAGTCCACTGTGAGGGGCGGCCAGGTCGGTCAGCGAGTAAGAGCACCGGCTCCAGTGTCGAGATGACCTGGAGATCGAATCCCGGGCTCAGACACTCAGCACCACACCCAGAAATAACTGGCCGTGTAACCTTGAGCAAGTTACTTAACCCCGATTGCTTAAAAAAAAAAAAAAAAGAGAGTCCACTGTGGCCAGTCTTGTGTTGGGTTTTGAGATGATGTAGGACAATGGATTGTCCCTGCCCTTGATACAATCTGTGCAGTATAAAGCATTTTTTATTATACTTAAAGAAATGTTTATTAAGTAGTTGAGAAGGTGCCTTTAGCCTAATGCCAATGTAGAGGGTATTGATATTCCAGGATAGTGGAAAGGCTTTCGGGGACATTATCCAAAATGAAACATTACTCCTTAAAGCCATTCATTGTCTCTCAACCCTTCCCTTACCCTGTGTGCCTTCTCAGAAAAGCCCAAAATGCAGAAGGAAGTGGCAGATCATATATTTAGAGCTTGGAGACCATCTAGTCTAAACCCTTCAGTTTACAGGTGAGAAACTGAGACCCTGAGAGGTTGTAATTTGCCCAAGGTCCCACAAGTGACAGATGCAAGACCTGAACCCATTTCCTCTGAGTCCAGAACCAGTACTCCTTCCACTGGACCAGGTGGAGCTTGTAAAAAAAAAAGAGGGGATTGTAGTTTGTGGAAGGTAGGAAACAGTGATAGGGAGTGTATCTGATATCCTCTGGACATAAGAGTAATAGCGCCTTAATCTCATAAATCCACTTGTACTAACAAGAGAGGGTTAGAGAAGACTGATTATGGATATCTAGAGACAGGGCCATGTCTTTTTCTGCTTAACACATTATGGACTCTATAGTTAGGATGTGGTTTCTGGTCCCCATCTCTACCACTTATTCACTGTATGACCTTAGTCAACTCACATTCCTTCTCTGAGCCCTGGTTTCCTTATCTCTAAAATGTCAGGGTTGGGCTAAGAATCCTTTTCACTCTGATAGCTGATCCTATAAGTCTATGAATTTCAGGCTGGTTAGAAGGTAAGGGATTGGAGAAGGACTATTTCTGCACAAGGGGGCTTTAGGGTGCCCTTTAAAGCATTATTGCTGAGAGAGGGATGAGCAATCATCAGACTTGAGAGCAAATAAAAGCCCTCCTGGGCTACCTATGCCTGGCTATAGAAATTGGGGATTTACCTTTGGCATCTTGCCTCTATCCCATCTAGACACTGGGTCCCATGCTGGTTCCCCATCTCAGGAGTTAATGAGCACCTCTTGCCCCCATATGAAGCAAGCAGCAAGAAGTTTCAATGCTGAGATTCTAGCTGTTCTGTTTCTGACCAAACGAAGGATTTGAAATATTCATCAAATAAGACTGCAAATGGCCTGGGGAGTCAGAGTTTCATGAGTAACCTTTTGAGGATTCCAGTGTGAGTTCACATATATAAAGCAAATAAGAGGAAATAGATTTAAATGGCAACAATAGGGACCAGGGCTAATCTAAGGAGGAAACATACTGCCTGGGACCGTTGTCATATTAGAAATATGCAGCCCATGCTTCCCAGGAAGTTTATAATAGTGTGAACTTCCATATGCTGGGAGATGGTTTTAGAGGCAACCTAAGAGACAATATGAAAGAAAAGGGAGGTAGAAGGTGGAGAGATTTTTTTCTTCATCAGTGCCTGGAGCTGAGGCAATGGGGCATTTGCTAGGGATTGTATGCAGTAACCTGTATTATTGCACTTTGAGAGGGGAGTAGAGGGACTGGTGTTGACCTGCTAACTCTGGAAACTCTGCCCAATACTCTGGTATCTTGGAAATTTTCCCAGTCTACAGACAGACTGTTCCACTCATTTATTTGGTGTCCTCAAGCACTTTCTGTCCCCTTGTGTTGAAGAAATCATTTTCTGGTAGCTTTGAGAATAGTCACACATTAGAGCCAGAGATATTGGAGACAATTTCTGGGATAGAGGCGGGGGGTGATGCTTGTTCTGTTTCTAGGAGGTCCCTCCTAACAAGCCAACAGCTGCCCTTCCCCTTTCCTCTCCCCCCTCCCCCAGGAAAACCCATACTTGTGCAGTGATGAGTGTGATGCTTCAAACCCAGACCTGGCACACCCACCTCGGCTCATGTTTGACAAGGAGGATGAGGGGCTGGCCACCTACTGGCAGAGCGTGACATGGAGCCGATACCCAAGTCCACTGGAAGCGAATATCACCCTTTCCTGGAATAAGAGTATTGAGCTGACTGATGACATAGTGGTGACCTTTGAGTATGGGAGGCCCACTATCATGATGCTGGAAAAGTCACTGGACAATGGGCGGACATGGCATCCCTACCAGTATTATGCTGAAGATTGCATGGAAGCCTTCAACATGCCTCCCCGAAGGGTCCGGGACTTGTCTTCTACAAGTGCTAATCGGGTGGTGTGCACGGAGGAGTATTCCCGGTGGGCTGGCTCCAAGAAGGAAAAGCACGTGCGTTTTGAGGTGCGGGACCGCTTTGCCATCTTTGCTGGCCCCGATCTCCGTAATCTGGATAACCTATATACCAGGCTGGAGAGTGCCAAGGGACTCAAGGAATTTTTCACCGCCACTGACCTGCGTATGAAGCTACTTCGACCTGCTTTGGGTGGCACCTATGTTCAGCGGGAGAACCTCTACAAATACTTCTATGCCATCTCCAACATCGAGGTCACTGGCAGGTAAAGTCTGGGACTGAGGGAGTGGTGGGAGGGAGGGCAGAGGCTGTTATAAGAAGTGAAAGCAAATACTTGATTTAAGGTCTTGCCAATATAAATAGGAGTTGTAATTTTAAGAAGTAGGATCTCATCCCACAACATATTGAACTTTTACTTAGCAACTGAATGGAACCCATAAAGGGATGTCAACTGGATTTAGCTGGTTTGGTACCAAATGGCTTTCTATTCTAGCATCTTGAGAGATTATCCAAGGTATATGTCAATATAGTCTCAATGGGGGCCAAGTCTACTCCTGGGATGTGAGTCATTAATCTAGGAAACTAACAATGTCCTGAATACTGACATATTTCATTAAAGGATTGTGGTTCCAATATACATAGATGTTGGATTGTCATCTGTAATGACTCCATTTCTCACATTGTGCTGTTTAAAAAAGAAAAAAAAACTACAACAAAACCCAAGTAAGGCTTGCTGATTGATGGTTGGTACAGTCAGCTAATTGTTTTTTAATCACTTTTGTAGTTTTGGTACAGCACTAGGTTGATCAGGGGACCCTCCAATCAACTGAACCCCCCCATCCTATTTTGTAAAATTTCGAGATTTAAGGAGCAGGTAACAGAGAAAATTAGATAAGGGCATGTCCCTTTCAGATTGATCTGCACTCTGAAATGTAGTCCAATCCTTCATTTTCCTTCATTACACAGCTAGAAATCTCTTTCAGTAAAGAATAAAGGAGAAAGGGGAGAAATTAACCAACATATCAGCTGAGTTTGACAGTATATTATATATTCCACACTCACAGTCCCCCACTTCTGAAAGAAGAGAAAGAAGTGCACCATTTTCTCATCTCTTTTCTAAGTTGACTAATTAGTTTTTATGGTCACAGGAGAAATTAAATTGACATACTTTGACATTCAGTCAGCATAGATAGTTTCTTGCCCAAGGAAAGGGCTTATGGTGATTTGAACATCTGCAGGAAAACTTAAACAAATTAAGAGTTATTGGAGTAAATTTTTCCTTCCCTAGGCCACTTGACCAAAGTTGCTAAATTGGAAACCCTACCCAAGCGTAAGCATGAACTAGGCAAAGTTTATTCTTTAGTGGTCCCTTCCCCCTTCAGCCAACTCTTGCGTGGAAACTGTATTACTTGCAGCCCATCCTCCCTAGCTTGGCACTATGTTGTTGTTCCCATCCAGGGCAACAGAGTCCTACTAGGATGTCTCCTTTTCCCTCACAAAGCTATTGAAATCCCTCCATCTTGTATCAAAACCCCTCAGGACCAAGTTCTCTATGCCATTCAGGATGACAAATCACTCATCTGAGAAATGTAATCATGTTAATGGAACAGGGTTAGAGGAGACCCTCCCATAGGACTCTCCATCTCTTCCCAGATAAACACATGCATTTAAAGAGGGGCCTTCCACCCCCCTTTAATTTTTAACACAGAGAAGTGAATCTAATGGGAGGCATTTCATACCAAACATGGATCACTATGGTTGATCCATGGTTAGAATTGTAGGAAGAGGAAATGAAATAAAGTCAAGAAAATAGAATCCCTGTCTTGAGGTTTAGCTGGGCTCTACATCATACCAGCCAGGTCAGAATGGGGGACCAGTGATGGGCAAGGTAGACAATATCAGGAAGGACATTGGTTAGAGTAGGCAGCAGGTATAGGAAGAGTCGAGTTGGACAATATTCAGTGTTTGTAGATGGCGATTAAGTCAGGCACACAGAGTGCAAGCCAAGGTAGTGTGGTACCTTGGACAGCTCTAGAAATCTCTGTAGTCTATCACGGAGCCCTGAAGAGGAATATTAGGACAAAGACCAGTATACTTATGGAGAAGTGGAGAAGGGGAAGGGAAAGTGGTGTGACATCTATTTATAAAGAAAAATGGGTCTAGACCTTTAACATTATGTTCCAGCTTTTCCCCTACCAATTAAATTTTGTACGAGTCCCTTCTCTCTGAGATTGTTTCCTTGTCTGTAAAAGAAGGGGATTAGCCTACGTGATTTTCGCTATCCATTCTACCTCTCAAATTCTGTGATAACTTTGTTAGGCTAGTAGAGCCCTCCCTACCCTTGCTGCGCTGGGCCTCACCTGGACCTGGAGGTTCTCATCTCACACTTGGCAGGAAGGCCCCTGTGGGCAGCTGGTATTAGCGGTAATGGTGGCAAAATTACAGCAATCAATTCACAAATAAAATAAGTACTCTTCCAGTGGCTAGTTGGCAACACAAGATTGTAGCTTGGTGTATTGATTAATTAGGTCTGGTTAGATGATTCGGCATAAGGCTGTGATTTTCTTTTTTACCCTGCTTCTGGTGGGGAATGCACCACTATCCTAGTTGATATTTGGAGTCTTGCTTGCATCAAGAAGCCAAGGGAATGTCAAACCCAGAAAAATAGAGAAGATATAATCTGACCTACTATAACCATACTGTACTTGATCCTTTCCCAGAACCACTGAGTAATGTCCCATAATGAAGTCTGGTTGGTCCAGGACCAGGTATTCCCAGGTACTATATTTCTAAGAATAGACATGTTCTATGGGTCCCTTCGCAGATGCCTGTCCCTTTGGACACATTTGTTATAACATGATAAATATAAATCAAGGAAATTTGGATTGTTTCTCCAGTTTAGATCCTCCTAATTCACCTATGTGATCTCGGGCTAATTCAAGTAAGGAACCTGGCAAGAGCATTGGATCTGGAGTCAGAGAACCTAGGTTCAAATCCCACCTCTGTCCCTATCTACTACCTGTGTTACCTTAGGCATTTCGCTTCACTGCTCTAGACCTCAGTTTCCCCATCAGTAAAATTCAGTGCTCTCTAAAATCACTTTAAGCAATAACAAATGTTTATTTTTTTAAAAATCAGTTCATAGGTTAGAGCTGAAAGACATTAGGACCATCTAGCCCAATCTTTTTATTGTATAGATGAAGAAACCAAGGTCCAAAGAAATTAAGTGCCTTGCACAAAGTAACACGGGTTAGTGACATAAGAGGGATTTGAGCCCAAGTTCTTTCCAGATGCAGTGTTTTTGCCAGGACTTTTCCATTGTGTATTCCATGGTCAGCAGTCCCATAAAGTCTATACTGATAGAGAATAAGTGCCAGGCAAGAGTTATAGCTAAAACCCCTTCATCAGAGCAGAGAAATGTACCCAGAGCCCCATCCTCCTGTCTTCCCTTCCCCTCGATGGTTTCTAATTGAGTACAGCAATTCAGCATTTTAAATGAGCAGTCTGGAGGAAACACCATTATTGTGAGAGTCTTGGTTATGGGGACAAAATGAGTGTGCTCTACATGCCACTTCATTTTGCAACTCCATCCCATTACTGTGTCTCCCATGCTTAGAATGCCCTCCCTCCTCACCTCTACCTCCTGGCTTTCCTGGCTTTCAGGTCTCAGCTCACATCTCGCCTTCTTACAAGAGACCTCTTTCCTGGTCCCCCTTCCTCTCTTCACTGCTGATGAGTTCCTCTTAGACTACCTCCATTTGCAATGTATATGTATTGTCTATACAATTACCTTCCCCATTAGAATGTGAGCTCCCGGAGGGGAGGTATCATATTTTTCTTTTCTTTGTATTCCCAGGGTTTAGCACAAAGCCTGAAGGTTGGTGGTGCTGATCGGGGTTAGTATTACTCAGAATAGTGTCTTATACATACAGTGATATGGAATCACTGGGAGGATTCTGAAATGCATTTATTCAAAGAGCAGAAATTCCCTAGAGTTTTAGTCTGGAAGTTTTGAGGGGTTTTTCCCTTCCTTCCTGAATAGGTGGAGTAGCTTCTTGACCTCCTTCTATCATCATAAGCTTAATGACCACAATGGGATGAAGAAAGGCCATGACAAGAAGTCAGCTCCCACTTCAGCCCTGGCAGTTTCCACTTTGGCTGATCAATCCCAACTCTAAGGATTGGTCAGTAGGGCCAGACATTATTATCTCAGTAACCCTAACCAGATCACCTGGAGCTAGGACTTGGGGGGTATTTTTCTCCAATAAGATAAGAAGCACGAGCTGTCACTGATAGCCACAGGAGCAAGGAAAACAAAGGGAAATATTGAGTGTGAATGACAGAGACTGTACCCTCCTCCACAGCCAGGAGTAACATCCTGTTCTTAAGGCTGGACAGTCCAGGCATGACCATGCCAGAATGCTTCCAAAGAATGGTATTTCCAAGCTCCTCCAATTAAATATTAGCCTCACATATCCAATCTAACTTCCATCCCCAAGGCAGGCACTAGACATTAAAAAAAATGCTTTCAATCAAGCTATTGAGGAAGCTCAGAAGAAATCTTTGCACATTAAAAAAAAACCCTGCCAACCCTGGGGGTGATGCCTGCCCAACTAGGCTTTAGCCATGACCATACTGGCCACCCCGTCTTCTAGGCTCATGTACTAGGGCATCCACAGCCAGAAGAGAAAAGGCAAGGCTAGAAACTATCCCCGGGAGTCTGAGACTTTTGGTTCATCCTCTGCCTCTGTTGTGCTGGTTCCTTTCTCCAGTGCTAAGGTCTTTGGCAGCAGAGTGAATCTGGACTCCAGCTTGTTCTTGTCTATCAGGGAATATAGTAGCAGAACATTGGACTGGGAGTCAGGAGACCTGGGCCCTGCTATTAATGAACTGTTTGACCTAGAGGGGGTGGAACTAGATGAACTTTAAGGTCCCTTCTAGTATTAAATCTATGATCCTTTGTTCTCAAGTCCCTCTCAGTCTTGACCTTCTAGGAATCTGTGGTTCTATGACTCTAAAACCTTATAATCTGATGACTAGGACTAGACTTGAAATCAGCAAAGGGAACAAATCTATTGGTACCCAAAGGATGTGACTGATTTGGAGGCGGTATAGGAGCCTTGGCAAGTGAACCCGTCTAGGAATTGTCCAGGGAAAAGGGGGGAAGGGGAGAAAAACTGGTGCAAACACCAAGAATAATTTCATACTTTCCCCTCACCCACATGCCCTACAGGCCTGGCCAAAGACTGAATGCTGCAGCTGGAAATAGCTCCTGTTCTGTCGAGAAGCTAATTACAGAGGCTGCTTTGGGGGAGTGAGCTGCCCCCAGGTGCCCAGATGAGATGGAGAGGGGCCAGGGGCAGCAGGAGTGGGGAATCAGTGCAAATCAGAGCTTGATGCTCTGTGTGGGGAAGCAGCAAGAGGAAGAGGCAGAGAGGGAGTGAAGAAAGGGCCCAGACCAACAGAGCTAAAACAAAGAAGGAGCCTGGTGTGGGAGACTGAAATAAAGCCAGCACCTTCCTGGTACTTGACCTCCTATATAATGCAATTCCATCTCCTAGCCTTGGATCTCAAATCATTCACCTGATCACATCCCTGGGAAGGGCAAGAGATGATACAGGGGTTGTTTTTCTTTGTTGTGCTGATATTGAAACTCAAGCCCAGAGTGGAGAAGTCAGTGGCTTTGAGCCACTGAACACATCTAGGAGTGAAATGGTGATTTGGGGAGAAGTCTAAGCTGAGTCAAAATTCCCCAGGACAGTTTTCCTTCTGTAAATGCAATACTTTATTCATTCATGTAGTAGAAATAACCAAGAGAATCTCTGATTTATTAGGAGAAAAGGTACACATTTCTTAGCAAGGAGCCAGAAAATATGCCTGGATTCATGGAAGGTAGGTGGCCCCGTCCAGCAAATCCAGGGTTCCTCTGGTCACCCTTGCTGTTCTGTAGTAGGTCCTTAATTCATACTTGTTGAATTAAAGGTAGGGAGAACTCGGGGGAGAAAATATCTGACACAACCTGCATTGAGGTGCTGACATTCAGCACTTCATCTTAGAAAGGAACATCAAGTCCAGTTCTCCTATTTTGTACATGGGGAAACTGAGGCACAAAGAGGTTAAGTATCTGAGGTAGAATTTGAACCCATGTCCTCCTGACTCCAAATCCAGCACCAAGGTAAGCATAATGAGTAGGTTCTTAGGTTTAGACCTTTAGTAATTCCCTCCTTCTTCCCCCCTGCACAAAGTGTCTGTCTGCTGGACACCGCATACTACTATAACTTCTCCTTTTCAGAGAAAAAAGGAGGAACAGGAACAGGGACCCTCAGAAATTCTGCCCAGTTTAGGTGTCCACTCTGCACGATTCAGTTCCAGGAAACCATGCTCTCTGGAGTACCAGAAAAAAAATAACCTCTGCCCAGAGCACCTTATAGAATATCAGACTTGCTCAGATTCCTTCACCTGATATTCAAGGCCTTCCCCAATCCGGCGCCATCCTACCTTTCTCATCCCATCTCATATTACTCTTCTCCATGCATTCAGAATTCCAGCCAGACTGGACTACTCTCTGTACCCCCCCACCCTCCACATGCTCAGAGCTTTTCTGTCTTCCTTCTCTTCAACTACCAAATTCCTACCCACCCTTTAAAGGTGAAATTAAATGCTGCCTCCTCTGTGAAGCCTTCCTTCACATCCTGACGTGGGTAATGATATTCCTTGTTGGATTTCACAGTCTTTTGTTTTTTGGGGTTTTTTTTGGTGTACCTAAGCCACCTTTTTATTGGTTGGAATTTTTTTCTTTTTCTTTTTTAGTTATTATTATTTTGGTCATTGGTGTAAAGGTTTCTCTTGAGATAGGAAGCTTCCCCTTACCGAATGTATGTTGATGCCCATTCTTCCTCTTGTAGTCTCTGAGTTGCCTGGAACTCTGAGAGGTTAAAGTGAGTTGCCATAGATTACATAACCAGCAAGAGTCAGAAGTGACATCTTGCCTGTAATATTGTGTATTGAAGCTATTCATGTTTGCAACCCTTGCTCTCCTCCCCACCCCCACTATAAGCTTTTAGAGCATAGAGACAATCTCTACCTTAGTCTCCAACATCTTCTGGGGGGCCTCAGAGAAAACAAGTGAGGCATCATGGTATGAATGGAAAGAGCACCAGATTTCTAGTTGAGGTCATGGATTCAAATCCTGACCTGTCACTTACTGCCTGTGTCAGCCTCTCTGGGTTGTAGTATATCTAGAAAATATGGGAGTTAGACTAGATCACTTCTAAGATCTCTTTCAGCTTTAAGCCTATGACTCTATGCACTAAACTTCCACCTAACACAGTATCCTATAAATAGTAGACTCTTAATAAATGCTTACTGAATGAAAAAGTGAGTGTGCCTTAAAAATCATCTAGTCTAACCACTTAACAGAGGAGAAAACAAGAGAAGCAGTGACTTGCCCAAGTTCACATAGTCAATTAGAGGGTAGGACTGGACCTAAATGCCAGTTCTCCTGACTCCCAAGTCCAGTGCCTGTCCCTGTTATCTCAGAAGATCCCAGAGAACTTGAAGTGAATCTGTGGGAGAGTAAGCTCATAGCAGAAGTCTGGAAGCATGGATATATGCCTGGTCTTCCTTAGGTTTTGAGCTAGAGAGTAATTTTCTAAGGGGAGGAGGGAAAGAGATTAGCCACCCACATGACTTTGCCCCAGCTTTCTAACTTCCTATTTCTTCTTCTGCCCCTCTCCCCCACCTCACCTTTGCTGCTGGCAGCTACCCCCTTCTCTCTTTTGACTCTCTCTTTCTCTCTCTGTCTCTGTCTCTGTCTCTCTCTCTCTGTCTCTGTCTCTCTCTCTCCTGTCTTTCTGTCTTTGTCTCTGTCTCTTCTCTGTCTCATTGCTGTCTTTGTCTGTCTCTCTGTCTCTGTCTGTCTTCTGCATTCTTTTCTTCATCTTCCATAAATGTACTATTCTTATTGATCAGCTGGGTAATTGGAGATG
Organism: Petaurus breviceps papuanus; assembly: GCF_028583685.1. NCBI lineage: Eukaryota > Metazoa > Chordata > Mammalia > Diprotodontia > Petauridae > Petaurus > Petaurus breviceps. Next base: position 6,101,357 of record NW_027187344.1, on the reverse strand, counting down.
GACGGAACTAGGGCTGAGAATAGAAACAGCTGGGGAAAAAAAATCCTTGGTTTGTGCATGTCAGTGTGGGAGGGAATAGAGTAGGCAGTGGGGAGAGAGAGCCCTTTCTACTTACTGTACTTCTGGGTACACTCCCTGCCCCTTTGCACAGGTACTTTAAGTGGAAGGGAAAGCATTTCTTGATACTGTTCCTGGGACACCTGAGCCCTGGTGGCTTTGCAGAATATAGCCCCTCCCTCTCTCCCCAAACCTCAACCTGAGGTAGAAAGTTGCTATCTCATAGGTGAACCCTTTTCCTCTGATTTTCTGCAGACACTGTTCACACCTCTTACTCTTGTCCAGACTTCAGAATTTCAGGACTACTGCTGCTGACAGTAGCAGTCCACCCAAAGGGACAAGTTATGTAAAGTGAAAAATAACCTTTAGTTCAATTCAGCTCAAGGAATTAAAGTCAATGGAGCAAATATTAAATTCAGTGCCTATTATGTGCAAATCATGATGCTAGGTATTATGTGGGGGATATGAAGATGAATGGCCCCTGCTCTCAGGGAGCTAACAGTCTTATAGGGTTAGTAGTGCAAATTTGAATGCTGACTATGTGTCAGGAACTGCACTAGGAAGATGTAGTATCTTCCCTGAAAGAGCTCAGACCTAGAGGAAATAGAATGCCAGACCTGGACGGAGGAAGACCTAGGTTCAAATCCAGCCTCAGACATTTACTAGCTGTGTGACCCTGGGCAAGTCACTTAACCCTGTTTGCCTCAGTTTCCTCATCTGTAAAATGAGCTGGGGAAAGACATGGCAAACCACTCTAGTATCTTTGCCAAGAAAACCCCAGATGGGGTCAGGAAGAGTCAGACATGACTGAAAGTGACTGAACCACAACTGAGGACCAACCCTTGGGAGTAGGGGCTGGGGAGGGAGGGAGTTTAAAATGTATGCGGGTTTATATGATAAGTCTCTGTTCAGCCTGCTTGACCTGTCTTGATCAGGATAGGAAGTCCCAGAGACATATGGATACATTTGGCAGAATGTCCTCTTGAATTCTCCTTACCTGACTATTCCTTAAGGTACAATGGAAAAAACATTGGATTTAGAGTCAGAGAGCCTGGTTTGAAATCTCAGCTCTGCTATTTACAGTCCCTGGGATCTTGGGGAAGTCACTTCTTTTTTTCTGGGCTTTATCTGAGTTTCCTCATTTGTAAAATGAGGGGGTTGGAGTAGGTGCTTTCTAAGGTGCTGCTCTGATTCTATGATCCCTGGAGCCCCAGCCAGGCCTAATCCGTCCCCTGGGGAGGACAGGGAATGGTGACTATAGTCCTACAAGGCTACTGAACCAAAATGAGATGCCTCTGAAAGGTACTGGGTATGAATGCAATGGAAGCACTTCCCTTTGCAAAAATCCATGATTTTATTCACATGGGCACACGGTCCACCCATGCTGATACAGCTCATCCATGCCTTGGTAGATGATCTTTAGGAGTCAGTGCTGCTAAAAGAGGCACACTCTGATCATAGAAGGACAGACTTGAACCAGGACAGTTTCTGCCCTCAGGAAGCTTATATTCTAGTTGTGAAAACACATATATAAGGACGCTGAAAGGGGATGGGATAGGAAGAAGGTACCTCATAACCTGCTGTTTTTTTGTCCTTCATATGGGAAGAGGACCAATAATATCACAACGTTGGGGTCAAGGTACAGTGTGTTTGACTATGGCTGATCAGTCCAATACAAGCTAGGAAGATTCTACCACAGATCAGGCACAAATAGTCCATTTGAACCTCACGACCTTGAACCTCAATCTAATTTTCTACATCTAGAAAATGAAGGAGTTGGCTAAATGATCTTTCAAGCCCTTCTTGCCTCTGATGCATGATGGTGTTTTTTCATTTTATCCTTACAAGAAATAGGCACGGTGACTAAGGGCAAGTTTTATTCTTTGCATTTAGCAGATGAGGCAAACTGAGGCTTGGAGAGGTTAACTAGCTTACCCCAAATCACACAAGAAATCAGTGGGTAGCACCAGGACTGGAACTCAGGTTTCCTGATTCCTGCTAAGACCAAAATTTCCTCCAGTAGAAAATGTTACCTTTCCCTAGATCCATTATATATGGTTCTTCAGTGAACTGACCATCTGCTGAGAGGATGAGGAATGCAGAACTATAGGGGTAACTAGCTGGTACAGTGATAAGAGTGCTGGACCTGGAATCAGGAAGATCTGAGTGCAAATCTAGACTCAGATACTTATTGTCTATGTGATGACCTTGGGCAAGTCATTTAACCTGTCTCAATTTCTTCATCTATAAAATGGGGGTGATAATAGCACCTACCTCCCACAGTTGTTGTGAAGGTCAAATGAGATATTTGTAAAGTGCTTTGCACACCTTAAAAAGATAGGTAAATGCTAGTCTTCATACAATGATACCTCAATTGGGGAGGCCAAGGATATCCCCTGGAAAATAACTCTTTTGTTTTGTTTTTTGAAATTATTTTTTTCAATTAGCAAAGAACCTATTTTCTCTCCTTCCCACCTCCCCCCCTAAACATAGACACAGCTCTTTTCAAAGTTGCCTGTTTTTTTTTTTAAAGCAAAAATCTTCTTGGTTCTTACATAGCAGTGTTGGCTTCTGCTATAACACCCAGCAGCAGTGTTCCCACTAAGACAAAAATACCTCCACACACAGTTCTGATCAGCCAGCACCCATAGGAAGGTAAATGGGTAGGCCCACAGCCAATCTATGAAGCTTCTGCTGCACTTTCTGGGCTGGTTTTACCCCATCCATAGAACTGGCCCCTGGCTTTGAGTGCTTAGTATCTGTGCTCTCTAGCTCTCCTCCCCCCCCCCAAACTGGAAAGGCTCTTGAACCAATCACAGATTGAGAGGAATGTGGTATAGTGGAAAGAAAGCTGTGCTCAGCCCCCAAGAAGTCTGCATTTCATTCATCTCTGTGCCAATTACTCTGTGACTCGCTAGTTATGTCACCTTGACCTCTCTGAGACTCAGTTTTCTCTTCTGTAAAATAGGGATAATAGCATTTGCATTGCCTCCCAGGTTGTGAAGATGTAGTGAGAGAGTATAGGTAGAAATGCTCCATGTGATAATAAAGAGTCCTATAAACATAAGCTGTTATTATTGATTACTCTTGTGTATGAATGAGGCTTGGCCAACCTGTTATCTCACACTGCTGTTATTTAGTGAATATTTAATGATATTTTCATACTATAAATTCTCCTTTCTGGTATCCCTGTCTCCTGTATTATTTCTACCTCTGATAACATTTCTGCCAACAAAGTGGGATGTGGGTGTGTGCCTTCTTCATTAGCACAGGTATAACTGTAATGAGTAGACACCTGTCCCTATAAACACAACAGTCAGTTCTCAGCCCCCTGTGGATTGCTCTGCTTTACAGAGGATCTGAAGGAAGTGTTTCAGATTGCTTGGTTTCTTCTTTCTATCCCTAGCTCCTCATTGTCACTGTGAGCTCAGGGAAGGGAAGTTTATTTTAATATTAAACTGAACCCCAAAGAATGAGAAAGGTCTATCTGCTTCCAGGCTCCCTCTCTTTACCCTTGCGTCCATCACCAAACCAAACCAAACCAAACCAACTCGCCCACATTCTGAAGTCCCATCAGGGATCAGTGACCTGTGTCCAGGAGGCTCCATCCGCTCTCCATTGTTCTTTGTCTGCTCTCTGTGCCAGTCTCCACTTCTGGCCGATGGAACTCTCTAAGTCTTTTTCATCACATTGACTAACAGGCTGTAATTGAAGCTAATTGGCCATGGACAGGACAGACGGGGATGCTTAAGAAAAATCAAATTTGGGAGGATACAGATCGATTCCAGGCTAATTAACAGGAATTTTCTTCCTCTCCCACCCCATGTTGCCATCCTTGTACACAGGCACAGACAGAGAGAGCCCTGATATGTTATTTAAAAAGCAGCAGATAGACTAAACATGCTTACGTGTCCATCTGTGTACATATCCACCCTTATTCCATACCCCTTTTATATGTGCACACATCCATTCACACATGCTTACATAAACATACACACATGTTCACACATACCCATTCACACACATATATACATATATGTACTATTCCGTATACATACCTGTTTACACACATACTTAAATGTATGGCCATACAAAGAGATAATTATACATGTGTACATTACAGTATGCATGTGTCTTGCTTACATACACACTCATATATGCACACGTCCATATAACTTATTGCACAAGTGTCCATATACATATGCACATATTCATACATTCAGTTACCTATTTATGCTTAACTCAGATATATAGATATAGATGTAGGAAGGAAGAAAACAAGCATTTATTAAGTACCTACTGTGTACCAGGCACTGAGCTAAGTGCTTTGATCCTCACAACAACCCTGAGAGGGAGATGCTATCATTATTCCCATTTTACAGTTGAGTAAATGAGGCAGACAGAGGTTAAGTGACCTGCCAGGGGTCACACAACTACTAACTCTTTGAGACTCCAGTGTAGCTCTCTATCCACTGTACCATATATACATATAATACACATACATAAACCTTTTTTGTTCTGATTACTTTTTGAGACTGAGTCTTCCTATCTCACCCAGGCTGGAAGCATTGTGGCTGTTCATGGGCTAATCCCACTGCTGATCAATAAGGAAGCTTTGACCTTCTCCTGGGCCAGTTTGCTTCTGCTTTAGGCATCCTGGTGGCTCTCTGCTCCTGAGAGCTCCCCATAATTAGTGCCAAACCTAGTGTAGACCGTGAATCTGCTTTAACTCCAGTCTCAGCCTCCACCAGCAAGAGGGTTTATAGATGTGAGCCACTGTGCCCAGCCAGACACAAAACTATTCCTGCACATATAACCACACACAGACATACATACTCATTCATATACATGGGCTTACAAACCCTGAGTTCTTAAATAGTGATCACAGCAGTCTTCTTTGTCATGCCCCAAATTCGATCAGAAGACACAACATTTGATTTGGGGACCACTGAGTTTTGGCAATTTCTCAGTGACTGTTCCCCCCCTTGCAAGTCCCCCATTAAGTCCCTAGATTCCTCTAGGTTTTCTGAACCCAAGAGGGGAAGTGAAATATGTCCTTCCCACTACCATTCCTCCTCTTAACTCCCAGCCGGAATGGAGAATCGCCTCAGGGATCAGCAGTTTAAAAGCTTCAGGGATTGTGTGGGGCAGAATAGCACAGCATCTTACACACTCGATATCTTTCTAGTGGGAAAAAGGACTGGGAAAGAGAGCTGGGAGGAAAGAATGGGACAGGAAGACTCACCATCTTGTTTTTTAATCTCCTTTCACCTCCCTCACACACACTTTTATGTAAATTTTTAAAAATTTAATTTATTTTTTATACCATACTCATTTTCTGATATGCCCTACTTCCCTGATGAACTTATTTTTGTAACAAAGAAAAGGTTTGGAAAACTGATGAACAAAATGCGACATTCTAGTCCCTCAGCCCTATAAGAAGTAGAGACGTGTGTTTCATCATGTGTTATCTGGGACCACGATGAGTCACTGCAATGGAGCTGAGTTTGGCCACCTTTTGGTGTTGTTTCTGTTTATATGATTGTGGTCATTGTGTATATTGTTCTTGGTTTTCTTTCTTTGCTCTGCACCAATTCCTATAAGTCTTCCCATGTTTCTCCGAGTTCCTCAGATCCATCACTTCTCACAGCATAATAGTATTCTATTTCATTCATTTGCCACAGTTTGCTCGACCATTCCGCAATCAATGGCCACCCACTTTGTTTCTGCTTTTTTTGTTACCGCAAAGAGTGCTACTGTGAATATTTCGGTATATATGGGACACCCACCAGTCTTGCAGACAGCCCTTTCCCCACCCACAGTTTTCAAACCCTGGTACCATCCCCAGCACCATCCTGGTTCCTCTGGTGCAGTGAAGTGCCTAGAGCTTGAGTCAGCCCAAGAAGATGGTTAGAATTTTGCCTTTTCTTCTAGAGGAGTGGGGGTGGCCAAGTCCCCAACCTGCTCATCCTGGCAGGGCTCTGGAGGAAAAACGGACTTCCTTCTAAGCCTCAAGCTTTAAGAAAAGTGAGGTGCCCTTCCTGCCCCCATTCACATCTGCAATTCCATGAGACTTCCTGGGTGCTCGTGGCACTGGCCCACCCCCACCCCCCTGACCACCCTCACCTCTCGAAGAGCTGGTGGGTGGAAGGTTGCCGAGGAAGCTGCCTCCGGCTCTGAGCGGATAATAGGATTTCATCAATAGACTGAGGGAGGTGATGTATGTTAAAGCACTTAATAGAAAAGAACTTCGTACAGAAACCCAAATTCAATTTGGCCAATGAACTCAATTGCCAGCACGGCTATGTTTCTGGAGGAAGGCTGGCCGGCATTTATACACATTACCCGGCAACACTTGGGTTATTGCAATGAGACCCAGGCCCTCTAGTCCCCTGCTTTTTTTCAATCTATTTCCCTTTTGTTTCTTCTTTCCCATCATCCACGTTCATAGGACCGTAGGATTGAAAACTGGAAAGGGCCTTTAAGAACAATTCTTCTCATGCCTTCACCCTGCACGCCATGCCCCTGTTGCAACCCCCTCCCAACAAGAAGGGAAGGGAATTAACTAAGATTATGACTTTAGCATAATGTAGTTGGGAGAGTGCTAACCATGTAGTCAGGAGACTTGAGGGTTTGAATTCTGCCTCTGGCATTTATTAGCTGTGTGACTCGATGAATTGCTTCCCCTATTTGAACCTCATTAAACTGTAAACTGGGGCAGCTAGATAAAGCAGTGAATAGAGGCTCAGAAGAACCTGAGTTCAAATCTGGCCTCAGACACCTACTAGCTGTGTGACTCTGGGCAAGTCACTTAACTGTGTTTGCCTCAATTTCCTCTTATCTGTAAAATGAGTTGGAGAAGGAAATGGTAAACCACCTTTGCCGAGAAAATCCCAAATGGTGTCATGGAGGGTAGAAACAACACAACAAAAATGGAACTAGAATTCTTGTACTGTCTACCTAACAAGATTTTTGTTAAAGCAATATAGAAACAGAGGTTATATTATTTTTTTAAGTCAATGAGGTGGTGTAATATGGTGGAAAGTAAACTAGTCTTAGAATCAGGAAGACCAGGATTCAAGTCCTACCTTAGACACATACTAAACTTTGTGACCATGAAGTTAAACCACTTTACCTTGCTTTGTGAAAGGCAACTTCCTATGACTATAAATTAATAATAACAATAGTCGATATTTATATAGTGCTTACTATGTGTCAGGCACTCTTCTAAGTGCTTTATAAATGTTATCTCTTTTGATCATCACAACAACCCTGGGAGGTAGGTTCTATTATTATTATCCCCATTTTACAGATACAAAAACTGAGGCAAACAAGAGGTTAAGTGACTTGCTCAGGGTCACACAGCTAGAAAGAATGTGAGGTCAAATTTGAACTCAGGCTCCAGGCCCAGCTCCCTATCCACTGTGCCAACTAGCAGCCCATAAGTTACAGATTAATTACCAGTCAGCATAAATAGATGGAGTTTCTACACTAGGCGTTCCCTTCACCCATGAAATCACATAGCCAGGTTTTTTTGTGGGTTTTTTTTTTTTAGAAGAAGTCCAAGGAGAGACTGGGTGATGAAAATGGATTTGATTCTTTTGAGAACTGTGATACATCCATAAACCTAAGCTTCCCCATCTGTAAAATGAGGGGGCTGGACTAGATTTTCTGTGAGGCCTCTTTCCAGTTCTAAATTCTAAGATCCTCCATCCACATATTCATACCTGCTGTGACAGCCTCCAAGTTTGATGGTTACAAAGGCCCTGGGAGTTGGGTTCCCCCTCCATTTCAAGCCCCAGGGACAGCTTCCTAAATAGTTTTGTCTCTTTTGAGCTTTGAAGGTGGGCAGACCTAAAGCATCCCAGTACCAGTGCCAAGCTATATGCGCCCTCCTCCTCACCCTTCCTCCCAAACTTACCACTTCCTCTTGCCTCCCCCGGGGAGCAGATGACATCACTATTTTAGGCAGCTAGGAATTGACCTACATTTATACTGCCGTCTGTATCTGGGAGGGACTCCAAACATCTAGCTCCTCTCCTAGAGAGGAAGGAAAGGCCCCAGCTCACGATTTCCCACAAAGACCCTACTTTAGGCCCAGTGCCCATACAGAGCTTCCCCAGCGGCTCCTGGGCACTGCCCATTCCTCCCTGTGGGGCAGGGCACATTGCAGTGTACCATAGGTTGTCATCCCACAGACCCAGCAGCTTGCTTCGTGCTGTTGCTAACTACCCCCAACCAGGGCACTAGTCACTGTAGCCAGGAGGGGGTTAAACCAGTGTGCCAGACCTAGCTTAGGCAGACATTGATGCTAGGCTGAAAGACAGCCTGGGTTGATTCATATTTCCCTGGGAACTCAGATTGGCTGAATTGGGGACTTCCTTAGGGACCAGAAGCAGAGAGCTCCCTTCAAACAAACCCAGTCTCCTGGGGCTTGTTAGAGACTCATCAATTACAGTGAAGCAAACAATTCCGCTAGAAAGTCAGACTGATTGGCTTCTCTGGAGGACGGGCAGCAGGAGAGTTTGCCCTGGGCCAAGGGGTGAGTGGAGCACATGGATGATGGCAGAGGGAACGGGTTTTCCATCAGACCCTGGATCTATGTCCTGTTCCTGGATGGCCCACGTGGGAAGGAGCCTCAGGAGAGATAGTTGGACAGCAGAGCCAAGGAGAGCAGGGAGGAAGTAAGATTCCAGATGGTGTGCAGGCCCTTAGCCTCAGGCCAGCAAGGCCTTGAGAAAGTATAGGTCACTGTCTACTCCAGGGAGCGTTTGGCTTAAGGGGGGCCGTGGATGCTGAGCCCAGTTCTGAGGCAGCCTCGCAGCTGTCCCAGGTGCAGACCCAGACAAGAGCCTTTTTCTGAGCTGGTCAGAACCACCATCCCTGTGTGGCTAAAGGAGAGAAAAGCTCCAAAAGCCTGTCATCTCTAAGGGAAAGTGGTTCTCAAGAGCTAGAAAGGAAGAGCCAGAGGGCTGCTTGAAGAGAAATGCCAAGGACAGCCAAGGTTATGGGCCTTGCTCAGATGGGCCCTCTGCTCCCAATGTCTCTCTCTAACTAGCCCAGCTCTAATGTGAGCCAGGCAAATGCCCTCATGGCTAGGCCACTCAAGGTCGTCTATCTCAACTCTGTCTTTTAACATAGAAAACAAAACAAACAGAAAAACTTGAAGCCCAGAGAGGAAAAGGAATCTGCCCAAGGTCTCCTAGCAGCATAAGGATGGCCAAATGGCCTTGTACTGTGTAATGTAATGCCAAAAGAAAGGCAACTTCCCAGGTTCAAAATACCAGCATAGGTGCTCTCTATTTTATTCAGTAACAAACCCAGAACAGAGAAGATCAAAACATGACATCATTCAAAATACAGCATTTACTAAGTGTGATTAAATCATCTCCAAGGCCTACCCCACCCCAGGACTTTCCAATCATTCAATCAATTACAAAGTCTCTGTTCCAAATACTTCTCCACCCCTAGGCTATACCTTAATTAAGTCCACCACAAAGCCCCTCTTCTCAAATGGAGATTAGTTTCCAAACATAAGTAAAATACATTCATTTGCTCAACCATAGAACACAAAAAGGTCAAAAGTTCCCCACCCCTGGATCACAATTGAATCTACCCCAGAGTTACATCAAGTTTAAACACAGCACTTAATACCCAAATGGAGGTCTTTTCTTCATCTTGACACGAGGCAAGTTCTCAGCAATCTTAGTTCCTGGAGAGACAAGGCTTAGCAAGGCCATAAGATACATTGCCAGTCCCTTCATGAATTTATCCTCTGTCTGTAGAACAGTCCTAGAACCCCTGAACACATTAGCAAAGCCCTCTCCCAGGATTTCTGTAAACATACAACAAGAAAATCCTTCTTCAGGGCTTCTGAACCAACAGAAAGGCTCCCAGACCCCTGCAACAACAGCACTGTCCTTCACCAGTGGACAGTATTCATTCTGTCTGCCGGACAGTCTCCAGACCCCTGCAACAACAGTACTGTCCCTCACCAGTGGACAGTATTCACTCCAGTACTGTCCCTCACCAGTGGACAGTATTCACTCTCTGTCTGCAGGACAGTCTCAGGCCTTCTGAACCAAATGCCAGGTTCCAGGACTTCTTCAACAGGACAGTCTTTCACCAGTGGACAAATCTGGCAAAATAACATCAAAACAGACAGACAAAGTACCAGCAAAACAGCCATGTCTCCTCAGTCCTTGGCAGCTCAGGGGGCAGGTCTCAAAAGTCCAGGGCAATTCAAAGCGGCCACCAGCAATCTCTTAGTCTCTCCCTCTCCACGAGGTGCTGCTTCCAAAAAGAACTTCTGCCTCTCTCTTGTCTCTCCAAATCTACATCACCAGCTCCTCCCACTTCAGGACTTTCTTTTCACATCAACAAGCCCATCCCACAGGTGGGATTAACAAACTCTGGGTTTTAATACAATCAATTTGAAAACCAAGCCAATACAGGGGAATCTTTAATTGCCATTACTATCACATACTGTGCTCCTTCCCCGCAGGAGAGCCTTGAAACTGCCCTTTGAGGGGTACAGAAGCAAGTGCTACATTTTGGGGTCAAAGGAACCAGGTTCAAATGCTGGCTTTGCCACTTAGTACTTGTGGAATGTTGTTTGGCTGCAAGATGACAGGGAGAGGTGAGAGGATCGGAGGTCTCTTCCAGCCCTAAGTCTGTGATACTGTGACCTTTTTATTAGATTTTCCCAAATGGCCTGTGCCTGTCAGCAAATTGATCTTCTGTTTTGAGGCTCCCAACACAGCCTGGTTTCTAGTTCTGGCTTGGTCACTGATTTGCTGTGTGACATTCAGCCAGTTCTTTGCCTTTTCTGGGCCTTTGCTTCCTCATTTGTCTAGGGTCCAACCCATCTTTTAAGTCTAAATGTGTGTGTAGAGTAGTAGAAAGAGCAGTGGATTGGGAGTCTGGAGCCCTCTGCTCTTTAGATACATGAATGACCTTGGGCAAGTCATTTCCTCTGAATGAACTTCGTTTTCTCCATCTGTGAAGTAAAAGAATTGGACAGGATAATCTCTGAGGTCCCTTCTAGTTCTAAATTTGAACCCAGGACTCTTGATCCCAAAAGAGTTCAATGCTCTTCTCTTCATAGAGTTGTAGTACTCAGTAGAAATATTGCAAATGTTTGTACAGAAAAAAAGAAGAAATAAAATAGTGTGGACTCAGGCAGAGGAGCTAAACCGAAGTGAAAGATATAGGGGTGGCTAGGTGGCACAGTGAATAAATCACTGGCCCTGCAGTCAGGAGGACCTGAGTTCAAATCCAGCCTCAGACACTTAACACAAAAAAACTAGTTATGTGACCTTGGGCAAATCACTTAACTCCAATTGCCCTACCTTCCCCCCTCCAAAAAGAAATAAAATAAAATAAAATGAAAGACATTGTCTCAGCAGCAGTAATAGGTCCTGGTGCACAGAATCATAGTTTTTATGGACTTGGCAACTATTTCTTCTGAAGGTGGCATTTCCTAGCATTTATAAGATCACCAGAAAATGTCTAGAGCTATAAGCTTTATCCATTGGAAGGAAGAAAAAAATTTATTAAGCACCTACTTTGTGCCAGGCACAATGCTAAGTGTATTACAAACAATATTTCACTTGACCCCTATAATAACTCTGGGAGGTAGGTGTTATTATTTACCCTGTTTTACCATTGAAGTGCTGGAGAAGGAAATGGCAGACCACTCCAGCATCCTTGCCAAGAAAATACCAAATGGGATCATAAAAAGTTGGACATGACTGAAATGACTCCACAGTAACAACAAAAGTTGGGGAAAAGCTAGGTGGCAAAGTAGAGCAGAAGGTTGGAAGTTAAGAAGCCCTGAGTTCAAATCCAGCCTCAGACACTTACTAGCAGTGTGACCCTGGGCAAATCACTTAACCCCATTTCCCTCAATTCTCTTATCTGTAAAATGAACCGGAGAAGGAAATGGCAAACTACTCCAGTAAATTTGCCAAGAAAGTCCCAAAATGGCATCATGAAGAGTCAGATGTGACTGAAAATGACTAAACAACAACAGTTGAGGAAACTGAGGCAGACAGAGGTTAAATGACTTGCCCAGGGTCACACGGCTAGTAAATGTCTGGTGCTAGGTCTTTCAGATTTGAATTTAGGTCTTCCAGACTTGGGTCCCAGCTCGTTATTCACTGTACCACCTAGTTGCCACTAGTGGTCTTCCCCCACAGGACAAGACTTGAAGTTAGAAGGATTAGTGTTCAAATCCTATCAAATCCCTGATACTTATTAGTTGTGAGAGACCCTAAGCAAGTGACTTAATCCCTCAGTGCCCCAAGAAACTAAGTTGCAGAAAAGTTGTCGACAATTATCTTTATTGGTAGAGAGTGTTTCTGTATCTCCAAACCCAATGAAATTATAGTCACAAGACAAAAGAACTGATCGATACATTAGCATATATCGAATGCATGCTAGGAGCCAGGCACCATGCTAAGCATTGGTATGTAAAGAAAGGCAAAAGGCTTCTGTGCTCAAGGAGCTCACAGTTGTTAAGTCTTGTTTTCTTCCTATCTCCAAAGTATCTCTCTTATATCTCCCCTTCTCTACACTCATATGTCCCCCACCCTAGTTCAAGATCTCATAGCTTCTCACTTGGACTATTACAATAGCCTTCAGATTGGTCTCCCTTCTCCAATCCATCTCTCATACAACTGCCGACATGATTTTCCTAAAGCAGAAATATGATCATGTCACACCCTCCTCCTCTCAAGAAACTCCACTGGCTCCCTATTACCTCTCAGATCTGTATGGCATTTAAAGCTCTTCATAAACCAGCCCCTTCCATCTTTCTTGTCTTCTTACTCATTATTCTCTTCTGTGGTCCAGAAGTATTAGTCTCCATGCTCTTCCTCAAACAATGCTCTCTCTCCTCATCTCGACCTCTTATAATTCCTGGCTTCCCTCAACACTCAGGCCCCATGACACCTTCTGTGTCCTTCCCGATCCCCCAGCTGTTAGTGCCTTTCTCTCTAAGGCTAAGTTTTGTCTTCTCTTATATGCACCTATTTATTATCTCTTCCAATAGAATGTAAACTTCTTAAGGGTAGGGCCAGCTTGACTTTTGTTTGTGTATCCTTAAACTTCAACACGATGCCCGATACATAGTGCATACTAAAATGCTTGTTGATTGATTACACCAGAACCAAGAGCACATCTTGTGTTTCATATAAGTTCAAAATTCCTACCCTTCCCCAGTGCTGGATATTCTGCATACAGTAGTTGCCCAATAAAAGATTGTTGAATAGTGATCATTAGAATAAGTATGGCTCACAGGGCCTCATGCTGTTATAATGAATTAAGACAAAACTCATCTGTGTTATAAAAGTTTTTTAATAGTCATAAAAATTAATGCAGCTTTCTGGAATTTCTCTTAAGACCTTTCCAAAGAGCTCTTCTGCTTACTGTCCTGGGTGAGTCAGAATTCCCTGTGCACCTGGTCTGAAAATGGCCTTGGGAAACTACAATGACCTTGACCATAGCTATCTGGAGCAAATGGTAATATGAAAATATGCTTAGTAGAACCGGTGTTCATTGTCCAGGTAACTTGGAAAATACTTGCTGTCTAGCGTAAGGACGTGGAGTATCCGTGTGATGTCACACTTGCCCTCATCCTGTCTCTGTGAAGGGAGGGTTTTTCTTTTTATGCATTCTTGTGATTTCACTGGTGGAGGAAACTCCCTCCATTAAAGCAAATTGACAATTGCCCTGCAATTTATAGTCCTTAGAGAGTTGCCTGAGACCCTGGGAAGTCAGATGGCTTTGCCCAGGATTATATTCCTGTATCTGTCAGGGCAGACTTGAATCTGTCTTCCTGGCTGCAAGGCCAATTATCTAATACATCTCACTGCCTCTTGTAAAAGGCATGGGGGCAGGATTGGTTTAAACGGGGAGAAAGGGAAGCTCAGATGGTGAAAAGGGTTGCCTAAGGTCACACAGGGCATTCATTCAAAGGATTTCAGGATCATCTAGTTCAATCCCTCCTTATTTTACAAATGAGGAAACTGATGCCCAGAGGACAGTTACAACCGTTAGGGGTCACACATGCTACTCTATAGCATGGCTAACATATAAAGACCTTGGACTGCAAGTCCAGAACCCTTTCCACTATTCTACATTGTCTCCAGTCTTGGCCCTAAGGCTGATTGGGGTCACTCTTGGCCCTGGTACATGGTGCGGTGCCCTTTCCATTGGAGCTGCCCTTGCCAGCTCCCAGAGCAGGACCTTGTGGCCATGGGTTAGGGAGAGAAAGGTGATTGGTGATGGGCTAGGAATTTGTTACTGTGGCAGCCAGGTGTCCTGGTCCATCCAGAATTGCTCCTGTGCTCATTATTAAATAATGCATCCTGATGGATTGGTCTGAAAAGTGCTGTGTTGTGGGGTCAGGTGACTCGGGTTAGCATTTTCTGGTGAGATTGATGGTTCTCGAAGGTCAAATTGAGGAAGCTATTCCTTGAGAAAACTGAGCCTGTGGATGAAGGGAAAGTATTTGGACTGGGGGAGGGGGGAAAGGGGAGAATCAAACTGGAAGCATTAACCCAGGAGAATAGAGAAAGGAGGATCCCGGTCACTTGGAGAGAATGGAGGAATTAAGCAGGTACAAGGCTGTAGGCAGGAACTCAGCAGTAGCACTGGGCAGAGAAATCACCCTGTGCAGTCAGTCCCTTCCTCCCACATAGTTATGCTGGTGAAACCAAGTATAAATGCCTACAAGAGGATACCTGGAAGAGGAATCAGGCAGCATCGTGAGAGGGCAGACTCATTTAGAATCACAAAATCACAGAACTGGAAGACATCTCAGAGGTCATAAGATTTAGTTCTGAAGAAAACCTTAGGAATCATCTGGCACAACTCTCTTAGTTTGCAGATGAAGATCAGAAGGTTAAATTGATTGCTCAAAACCATATTGCTAATAAATATCAGAGCTAGGGTTGGTGAGGCAGTGTGGGACAGTAGAAGGATGGGGTGATATGACCTTGGACAAATCTCTTAATCTCCAAGCCTCACTTTCCTCAACTGTAAAGTGAAATGACCAAATGACCTTGAAAACCTTAAAGCATGAAATAAATGTCTTTTAAAAATTGCTAATAATTGAGGCAGTTAAGGGGCTGTGGATAGTGGATAGAGCTCCAGACTTGGAGTTGGGAAGACCTGAGTTTAAATGTGACATCACATACTTACTAGCTATGTGACCCTGGGCAAAATGATTTAGCATCTGCCTTACAGGGTTTGGGGTGAATCAAATGAGATAATGTTTGTAAATTAGTACCTGGCACCTAGTAGATATGTAATAAATACCTGCCCTCTTCTTCTTCAGCCCCCTGACCCACCATCACCTCTAAATCCATGATCCCATTCTCTGACTCAACTCTATTATCTTTCCACTGCACTACTTTACCCCTCATGGGTTGCTAAGTACTACAGTGGATGGAGCACCAGGTCTAGAGTTAAGAAGACCTCAGTTCAAATCCAGCCTCAGACACGTACTAGCTGTGTGACCTTGGGTGAGTCACTTAACCCTGTTTGCCTCAATTTTCTCATCTGTAAAATGAGCTGAAGAAGGAAATGGCAAACCACTACAGTATCTTTACCAAGAAAACCCAAATGGGGTCATGAAGAGTCAGACATGACTGAACAATAACAAAAGCTTTCCCTCTCTAGGAACCCCTCAGGCTGTCGTGTGAAGCATGATATCCCTTCTATTACATATTTGACAAGGAGTTCTACAGACCTTCAGTGACTGTGCAAAGATTATGAGGAAAGGAAGGACTAGTTGTATGTATAACAATCAATCAATCAGCATTTAGCATTGCACTAGGCACTGGGGATACAAAAACAAAATGGTCCATGACCTCCAGGAGCCTTCATTCCATCAGGGGAGCTTCGGGTCTTTTTTTCAGCACTAGTTGGCAGATAACAATACCAACAATAATAATGCAGCACTAATTTATGAAGCTCTTTAAGCTTTACACAGTGTTTTACATCTATTGGTTCATGAAATCATTAGAACAAACCTATGACACAGGGTCTATTTCTATCCCCATTTTACAAACGAGGAAACTAAGGTTGAAAGAGAATAGGAAATTTGCTCAGTCACAAAGGTAGTAGATGTCTGAAGGAGTATTTGAACTCAGCTCTTCCTAATTCCAGGTCTAGTGCTTTATCCGCTATGCCCCCTAGCTGCCTCTATCATTAACAATTTTTAAAATGACATTTATTTTGTGCTTTAAGGTTTGCCAAGTGTAAGACATTTCTTGTCTCTTGAGCTTTATAACTGCCATAGGAAGTAAATACTAGTGATATTATTATCCTTCTTCTATAGATGAAGAACCGGAGGTTGAATCCCATAAGTAACTAGGAAGTGTCAGAGACGGGACAGTGAACCCGGCTCTCCCCTGACACCAAGTCCTTGGCTCTTCACACTGCACCATGCTTCAGCTTCCCTTTCCCCTCCCTTCTTCCTCCCTGTCTCATTACTGAGGTCTCTAGCATCGCAGGGAAGGGCTGGCCAATCATGCTTCACCAGCAGGGTGACAGGGTTTTGAAGAGCTTCCTTCCCAGTCCTCCTCTGACTACGTTTTTTTCCAGGTTCCTCATGCCGCATCTTTGCTGTTTAGAATAGCATCTTTGTGGTTGAGAACCACCCTACATGTCATGGTCTTTTATTGCGCCCATGCCTTTGGTGGAGTGTAAGAAAGGAAACAGCTAGAACCCAGAGAGCAGCTCCCCATGCCAGTGAAAACTATCCATTTCCCACCTTCACAAAAGAGTCCAATTCCAGGCTGACATTTTACAATGGACATTGACACACTGGAGGACATCCAGAGGAGAGCAGCCGGGGTAGGGAGGGTGCTCAAGACTGGGGCACATGAGGGCAAAATCAAAGGAACTAAATGTATTTAGTCTGGAGGAAAGAACTCTTGTTCAGTTGTGTCCAACTCTTGGTGACCCCCATGGACCGTAGCACACCAGGCCCTTCTCTCCTCTACTGTCTCCCCAAGTCAGTCTGAGATAGTGAAAGGAGATCTAATCACTGTCTTCAGTCATTCTAAGGGCTGATGGGGAAGAGGGAGGGGAAAGGAATAAGTATTAACATAGCACCTACTAGGCGCCACCACGTACCTGCCTAGGGCTTTTTTACAAACATCATCTCATTTGATCTGTACAACAACCCTTCAAGGCAGATATTATTATTATGTCCATTTTACAGTTGAGGAAACTGAGGCAGATAGAGGTTGAGATTAGACTTCTTGGCTTGGCCCCACAGGACAGAGCTAGGATGAACAGGCTGATTTCAACTCAACACAAGGGAAAACTCCCAAACAATTAGAGCTTTCCCTGAGAGGAATGGACTGCCTGGAGAAGTGAGTTCAGGGGGTCACTGACAAGTAGGGAAGCTTTGAAAGTTGTATGTTGAATTTATTCCGTACTTAAAAAGAAAAGCAAGTTCTACATAATAGAGATTTGCAGATTTGTGTACAGGTCCCTTCTTCTGTACTATATAATTGGAAATGCTCGTTTTATTTGGTGTTTGTAAAGTTCAGAATTTAAAAAGAAAATTAAGAGAAGTAGTGAGTTGTTTGTCAGTGTAGGTATTCAAAGGGAGACTAGAAACTCATTTGCTAGGGGTGTTATAGAAGGGACTCTTGCTTCAGGTCTGACTTAGACAATGTAAACTTCTCACATCCTTTCTAACTCTAAGAATTCACCCTAAAAGGGCACTATTAACTTTGTCATTAAAAGAAGCATCTCTCTAAGTGCTGAGTGGGAAAAGGGTGGAGGAAGAGAAGAGTTACTTCCTCTAATCTCATCCCCCTCCCCCCCCCACCCCCACCACTTTTCAACACCTATAGAAGAAATGAAAGAAAGTTAAGCAGGACCTTGGAAGTCAGAATAAAGAGGTATGTGTGTGTGAGGAGGGAGCCATGCAGGGGTGAGCAACTTTGTTCGTAATAATAACTAACATTTCTGAAGCATTGTAAGACTTCTTAAGTTTTTGTACAAAGAACTCTGGGAGAGGGAACTCCTTCTACTCATACAGGTCAGCACTTGCCTTGAAATGTATGAAATTGGGGGCAGCTGGGTGGTGCAATGACTAGAGCACTGGCCCTGGAGTCAGAAGGACTCGAGTTCAAATCCGGCCTCAGACAATTGACACACTAGACTAGCTGTGTGACCTTGGGCAAGTCACTTAACCCCGATTGCCTTGCCTTCCACCTCCAAAAAAAAAAATTAAATGAAAAGAAATGTATGAAATGTATAGCTTTAGAGAGTTGCCAGAGTAAACCATGAGGATTATTGACTTGCTCAGTATCACAGAAAGCGATATTTGCAGTACATTTGGAAGCTTGCAAAGCACTTTATTTTGCTTATCTCACTCGACCCTCATAGTAGCCCTCTAAGTGGCCCCATTTTATAGATGAGGAAACTTGAGGCTTGAGCCTTGCCCAGAGCCACATAGTTAATTAGTACCAGAGGCTAGTTTTGAAACCAAGACTTCCTGATTCTAGGTCCAATTCTATACTTGTAATGAGTTGGAGGGGGGTTGCATTTTTTTTTTTGGAGGGGGGAAGCCAGGGCAATTGGGGTTGTGACTTGCCCAAGGTCACATGGCTAGTTTTTGTGTTAAGTGTCTGAGGCTGGATTTGAACTCAGCTCCTCCAGACTCTAGGGCCAGTTGCTCTATTCACTGCACCACCTAGCCACCCCACCCCTGTAATGGGTTTTACAAAGGCTTTCCCCTATGGCAGCTAGATGGCACAGTAGATAGAGTGCTGGATCTGGAGTCAGGAAAACCTGAGTTCAAATCCAACCTCAAACATTTACTTGCTGTGTGACTCTGGGCAAGTTGTTTAACCTCTGCCTCAGTGTCCTCCTCTGTGTTATTATTCCCATTTTACAGGGGAGAAAATTGAGATTAAGTGACTGGTCCATAATCCCACCTGTAGTGTATGTCAGAGTCAGGATTCAAACCCAGGTCTCCTGGGTCCAAAACTAGCACTCATGTCTTTCTGTATATGAAGATGTTAGATGGGGAGCATAGTCTGGGTTCTTTCTCCAACAAATTTGCTTTTCTATGTGACCTTTGCCCAGTCCCCTGAGGTTTCTGGACCTCATCTCATCCCACCTAAGTGAGACAGGGCAGTAACCTGAATGTCTCCCAGGAAGGCAGATGACAAGACAGAATCACAGGAACCTTTGAGGTAATCAGGTTCAGTCCCCTCATTTTCCAGATGAAATTCCAGAGGCAGACAGAGGTTAAGTACCTTGCCCAGGCTCACACAGCCAGCGAGTGTCTGAGGGAGTATCCAGAGCCAGGTCTTCCTAATTCTAGGTCTAGAATGCACTATATCCAGGACATAGGAGAGGCATCTTCTGTAAGTGGTGGGAGCTGAACTCCTTGAGAGAAGCATGGAGAGTCATCCCTTCACTGGTCTTCCCGGCAGTCACAGAAGGCTTGTGCCAAGGGTGTGGTGATCCTGGACTTCACCCCAGGCTGGATCACTTGGGAGACCTAAGTGGTAGCTAAGGAGCCAGAAGAGAGCTTAGGAATTCAGGCCTGCCTTTACCCTCTGCAGCCCAGGGAAGGGTCAGGGAAGCCTCCTCTCCTTCAGCTTCCATACTCCTTTCCTTCTTTTGGAGGAAAGAATATACTGAGCAGACCTAGCAAGTCCTGACCACTAAATAATTCATGGGACCAATTCTCAATCCCAGAGGGGCAGAGGATCAGGGAGGCCCAGTCACTGGCTTTGCCTGGGACAAAAGGACTAGAACATGGGTAGGGGGAAGGGAGAGGAGAGAGAGAGAGCAGGAGATAGGGGAGGAGGAGAGGAAAGAGAAGAGAGGAAGGAGAAGGAAGAAGTGAGAGAGAAAGGAGAGAGGGAGGGAGGGAGAGAAAAGGCAATGGAAGAAGAGAGGGAGAGAGCAGAGATAGAGAGAGAGATTGAGGAAGGGAAAGAGGAGGGAAGGAAGATTAGGGGAGAGAGAAAGTAGGGAAGCTTAATCTCTTCCAATCTGAGGAAATTCCTTTTTCCCCAGAAGCCTACGGGATGGGTGACATTGTTCTTTTACATGTTTTCTAGAGAGACCAGTTCAGCACCAAAGGACACACTTTAAGAGAGCACTGAGAATCTGCAGGGTACATTTGGAGAAGAGTGGCTGTAACAGTTAGGAGGAATCTAGAAACCATGTCATCTGTGAAACAGTTGAAGAAATTAGGGTTGTTTGCCTTGGAGATGAGGAGGAACCTGAACATAAAGTCACAGATTTAGAGTTAGAAGGGTGCACCCCACCATTTTATAGCGGAGGTTCAATGACTTGCCCAAGGTCATATAGGTAGTAAATGTTCGAGACAAGATTTTAATCCAGGTCGTCTGACTCCACGTCCAGCACTGTTCGCTGACACCAAGCTATCTTATGAGAGGTAGTGAGGAGTAGGGGACAAAGTTGGAGCCCTTCCCATGTAGCTGTGTGCACTTTGCCTCCTTGAGCAGAGACCATAGATGCTTCTGGGGACCAGCCAGAGAGAAATCCCTTCCTCCCTCTCTAGAAGTCTAAAAGAGACTAAATTTGGCAGTGAGACAAACTGACTTCAGTTAGGCCACCTCAAAAGAAATTGAGGGCCATCTCTTTTCATTCTTTATGGCCCCCAGAGTATGTGGCAATTCCTGGCTTGGTTTCTAATCCCCTTTGGCACAGATCCCACCCATCCAAGTGTTACACTGAGGAATCACCCAGGTGCCTCTGGTCTCACAGTCTTTTGTTAGGGACTCCAGCACACGGTCCCCTCCTCGGAGCCAAAGTGCACATGCCCAGTTCCATGAGAATTATTCCAACCCAACCTTGCCACACTTCAAATATCTACAGAGTTGTCATGGAGGTCTGTGTGATTCTAGAGGGGATCACTATGACCAAGTAGGAGGAGTTACAAAGAAGCTGCCTTTGGCTCAGCATAAGTTGGTTTGGGTTTTTTTTTTTTTAATGGGATTGTCCCATAATTTATTTTAAATGATAGTGAGTTCCCTATCACTGGAGGTATTCAAGCCAAGGCCAGATGATTTATTTTCCCAAAGATGCTGAAGGTAGGTTTTCACTGTTGGGTGGTAGATTGGATTAGGCAATTCCTTCCAACGTGGAGATTCTCTTACATCCTATAGCCTGGCCTTTTCTCCTTCCCTTCCTTAGTGCAGCCCCATCTGTTCTCTGAATAGAAAGCTTCTTCGTTTTTAAAGCTAATTTGGTTTATTAGTCTTGTCTCTTCTAGGAAAGGGATCCTCACTAGGGCCAGGGGTGAAACAAAGTAGGGCCAGACTGGGGCATAGCTATAGGAGAAGGAGTCCCCAAGGGCTCAAGAATTAAGGTTTAACAGACATCCTGGCACTAGCAGCCAGAGGGACAGGGCAAGTTGGAGCTTCAGGAATCAGAGATTGTAAGAGCTAGAAGGACCTTAAAGTTCATCTAGTTCAAAGCCCTCATTTTACAGAAGAGGAAACCAAGACCTAGAGAGAAGAAATGATTTCCCTAAGGTTGTTCAGGTAGTGACAGAGTCAAAAAAATTCTTCTATCTCACTTACTGGGCAGGAATGTGCAGACAGAATTCAAGATTTTCTACGGGCAGCAGTTAGAGAATGCAGAAGAAAGGAAGATGTCAAGGCGAGGGTCACAGAGGCCCCTGAGCTGCATGGACAGCCTGGTACCCTGGGGAAGCAGAAGGGGGTTGGGGTCACCTCCAAAGTTTGAGTGATCAAAGAGCCACTCAGCCAATCCCAGCTCCCTCCTCCTGCTCTCCTCCTGTGCCCACAAACTCCTGGGGGGGGGGGGAGCAGAGACTCTCCTTAGAGATGCAAATTCTCCTCATTATGCCCCAAGTGAGTCTGGCTCGGCAAGAGCCTTCTCTTAGTTTCATGCTAACCATGATGACCAGCAGGGGGCCCCCCCTACACACACCCTCCATCTCTGCTGCTCACATCCCTAGGTAATTCCAACAGGGAAAACTGATTGCAAGAAAGAAACTGAAGAAATTCCATAGGGGCCTTGTTGGGTAGTTGCCGTAGAACAGGCAGAGTAGGAGACCTGAGTTACAGCTGAACTTGGCCACTGGTCATCAGCAAATCTAGACTTGTTGCTGGCTTGATATCTGGCAACCAGCCAGGCTCATTATAAGCTTCCTCATTCTCCCTATGGCCTCTCTTGAGTCTCATTGAGTTTTTTCTCAGCATGATCCATAGGATATAATGATCAGGATGGTCAGAATGGAGTGGAACAGAGATACACTAGCTCTAGCATGTATACAGTGCTTTGAGTTTTGCAAAGCACTTAAAAGAATATTTTATTTTATTCTCACAACTGCTCTGAGAGATAGGTGCTGTTATTATCTCCAGTTGGGAAAACTGAGGCAAACAGGTAAAGTGACTCACTCGGGGTTACAGAGCTAGTAAATTTCTAAGGCTGGATTTGAACTCAAGTCTCCCTGACCCAGAATGCCAACATTCTATCCACTGCACCACCTAGCTGCCTTAAGGGGCCATGTTGTAACATAGAAGAGTTGTTTTGTGACCTGCTTTTTGGGGTCTCAAGCAGTGACCCCAAAGTCACTGGACTTTTTAAGCCTGGACTGTGTGCCATGCACAGTGTTAGAGGCTGGGGAGACAAAAACCAAAAAAAAAAAAAAGAGGAAACAGTCCCTGCCCTCAAGGTGTTTACATTCTATGGGGGGGGGGGGGAACAACATTTACACATATTTATAAATGTACCTTGGACACCTACTGGCTGTGTGTCTATGGGCAAGAGATTTTACCTCTCTATAGTCTAGGCCAGAGGCAACATACATGTGACCCATGGACCCTGTGCAGCCCACAACACATCCAGGAACCACATTAAACTGAAATTGGGAAGTTTTTAACAAAAGAAATAAAAATACAATAGAGCAGAGATAATGTTAACATGTGGTTTTCTAAGTCAACATATGCCCTTTGAGATGCTTATGGTTTAGTGGCCCTGTTTCTATTCAAGTTTGACTCCACTACTTTATAAAATGTAAAATATATATAAAGTAAGTGCCAGGTCATTTGAGAGGTACTAGAAGCTGGAGAAAGTCATCAAATCAAGACAACAGGCACATATGGAGGAAAGGTCCCATGTAGGAAATGGCCCTTGAGCCATTGTGCCTGTGAAGGGAGCTAAACATTAATATGGTTTCCCCAAGCTCTTAATGACCATACATTTATTCATTCATTCAAGAAAAACTGATTCTATGTCTACTAAATGCAATCAGTCATTTATTAATTAGCAATAAGCATTTATTGCCTGCTGTGTGTCAGACAAAGTCCTAAACACCAGGGATGAAAAAAGAGGCAAGAGACAGACCCTGCCCTCCAGGAGCTTATAACCTAATGGTGGGGACAACATGCAAATAACTATGTACAGGGTTTATATAGGACCTTGTGCTACCAAGTTGAGATAAGGCATAGTCCCTACTTTCATGTTATTTCATGTCTAATGCTTTCATTAGACTTACTGTCTAAAAGGGGGATAAGACACAGACATAGATGACCGTGACACACAACATTGAAGACTATATGCATTAAATCTGTAAAACAAAGTTCTGAACAAAGTAGGAGGTTGTTACCCATCTGGAGAAACAACTAAGACTTCTTGGAGGAGATGGAATTTGAAATGGTCTTTAAAGAAGAGGGAGGAAGGAAGAAAGGTCATTCCAGGCATGAGGAGCAGCTTGAACAAAGGCACAGAGGTGGGAAAACACAGGGGACATTAAAGGGTGGAGTAGTGTAATTTGGCTGTGGAGTAAAGTGTATGTAGGGGCTAGATCTCTATTTTAATTGGTATTTGGAAGTCCCAAATGGGGAAGCTCCTCCTACCAATCATGTCAACACCTTTTCTACAACTTGTGATCTGTTAGAGAGTTGCCTGGGGGAATAGAGAAGTTAAAGAACTTACCCAGGGTCACATAGCCAGAATATGCCAGATGTGGCACCTGAACTCAAGTCAGCCTGGCTCCAATGCCAGCTGTCTATCCTCTACACCACACTCATTAGGTAGAAGGGAGTGATATTAAATAAGACTGAAGTTAACCTGGGTCAGATTATGGAGGACCCCAAATGCCAAGCACAGAAGCTTGAGTTTTACTTAGGAGGCAATAATGAGCCACCTAAGATCTTTGAGCAGAGGTGTGACATGGCCATATCTGGCAGCAGAATGAAGGATGGGCTGAAGCGGGCACAGGGAAGAAGCAGGGAGATGTGTTAGGAAGCTATGGTAAGAGTTCAGGTAGATGAGAGCAATTACCTGTACTAGAATATTGGGAATAAGAATAGAGAGCAAGAGATAGGCATGAGAGATGTTGTTGAGGTAGAATCAAAAGGATGTGGTCATCAGGTAAGAGGGGAGGGAGAGGGAAGAGTCCAAAGTTAAGCCAGAAAGTAGGGTGGCAGCCTTACCCTGCTGGGCTTCTCCATATATATCTTTAAACTGGAATAGACCCTACAAGGCTGTGGAGTGAGCAGACAGAGAGTTAGCTATTGTCTGCCCAAAGCCAAGCAACCAGAGAATGTCTAAAAGACCAGGTGCCAATCCAGAATGCTGACCCCTTTCCACACCCATGGCAGGCCTTCCTGGGAAGGTCTGGTGCATCTCGGAATCTGGCATTGCTAGACAGATGGAGACAAATGAGGGGAAGTGGAGACTCGAGTAACAGGAATGATTAAGGGGCTGGCAGGATTGATTTATGAGTAGGGGGAAGATTAAGGGAGTTAAATATGTAGAATGTGGATAAGTAACAACTAAAGGAGATATGCTAGTATTTTTAAATCCTCCTATTGGAGAAAGAAGAATCAGTACAATGGAAAAGGTATCACCATGAAGAGAAAGCTGAGCTTAAAGCGGATTAAGTGGGGAAAATGTTGGTTAAATGTCAGGAGAAATTTTGAGTGATAGTAGACACACAGGCATGCATAGAGCGTGAGCATATTCCTCCCCATGCAAGAGAAACTCAGGCATACAGAGATCTTGAGACCTAGACAATGGGATATGTTCAACCTATGACATAATAATAAATAGCATTCATAGAGTGCTTTAAGATTTGCCAAGCATTTTACAAATATTATTTCATTTGCTCTTCAAAACAACCCTGGGAAATGGGTACTATTACTGTCCTTATTTTACAGAAGAGGAAACTGAGGCAAAAAGGTTAAATGACTAGCCCAGAGTCACACAGCTAATACATTTCTGAGGACAGATTTCAGCTGAGGTCTTCTTGACTCTTTTAAGTCCAACACTCTATCCACGGAACCACCAGGCTGTCTTAAAGACAGATTGGAATTTAAGAATGTCTCAAAGGACCAATCTGGACCAACTGACAGTGCATTTTTTTATCCATTAGGCAAAGAAAATAGAGGTAGAATAAAACATTTTATCTCAAAGTATTTTTATAGTAAATTTTAGGGGTTACATGATGCACCTAGCTTCTAGTTTAAAACAATTTAGCCAATTTCACATCTCCCAAGAGTGATGTTAGGGATGGGCTGGGTCTACACCTGTGGGGAGATACTAAACTGATCAGGAGAAGTCCTGAAAATTCCAGACCACAAGATGCCCAAGCATATTAAGGGTAAGACCCTGGGATTCATCATAGAACCACAGTATTTAGAACTAGAAGGGACTTTAAAGATTATCCAGTCCAATACTCTCATTTTACATGTGAGAAAACTGATGTCCAGATGGGACAATGACTTACCCAAGTTCACACAGGGAATATGTAGCAGAGACTAGCTACATAAAATCTTAGGACTGGAAGAGACTCTGAGAAGTCATTTAGTCCATCCCCTGCTCCCTGGCAAGAAGTCCCATAAACCATCTGGGACCCATAAGTTTTGTCTTTTAAAGACCTCCAGTGTTTGAGAACCATCATGAGCTTAATGCTCTTCCTCTTACTGAATATCAGTCATTCCAGTCATGTCCAAATGCCCTGGTTTCTTTGTTCTCCTTTGTTACTGTTTGATTGGGAGAGTAAAGGTGACCATGCTAGTGAGAGGAGGGAGGATGATTGGGGGTGGTTAGGGGAAATTGACATAGACCTCATCCTTAGCTATCATAAGACCTAGTCTTATGAACAACCAAAGATAAACACTGTCTGTCTATTAGGGAATGACTGAACAAGTTGTGGTATATGATTGTGAAGGAATACTATTGAGCTGTAAGAAATGATGAAGGGAATAGTTTCAGAAAAACCTGGGAAGACTTATATGAACTGATGCAATTTTGTGAACAGAACCAGTACAACAATTTATACAGCAATAGTAATATTGCAAAGACAATCACCTCTGAGTTAATAATTTTGGTTAACACAATGTTCAACTACAGTTCTGAAGGGCTCATGATGAAACAAGTTATTCCCCTCCAGGTAGAGAATTAATGGATTCAAAGTACAGATTGAAGCATATCATCTTCTCTTTCCCTTTTTTTTTTGGATATGACTTATGTAAAAGCTTGTTTCACAAGACTCTACATATTTGTAATAGATTGAACAGTGGGGAAAGGGCAGCAGTGTGGTGTTAAATGTTTAACAACTGGCTCTCTGAAGCAAAAAAAAACCTACAAAAGACACACTTTTTAAAAAATAAGTTTTTGTTGATGTCTTCACTTTTTTATATCATCACAGTTTTCCTTGGTTTTCCTCCCTGCCCTCCCTTCGAGAGAATCATCTCATATAACAAATAGTATTTTTAAAGACAAAAAGAAAGAAAAAGAAAAAATCAGTACAACCAATCAATATATTGATAAAGTCAGAAAACCTGTGCAATGTGCAACACCCATGGAACTCCCACCTCTACCAAGGTGGGGTGGAGGTTGTCTTCTTCTGTCTCTTCATAAATGATACTTGAAAATCGGCATGAGCTGGCTTCAACATACCCCTGTGTTGTAAAAGAGAAAATTCAAAGCATCAAAGAAGACTCTGCCCCCTTCCTAACTACAGCCTGGAAATAACCACACTCTGCATCATACTGGAGAGAAACAATGAAAAGTGGTACAACAGGTTAATCAAACATTCTGCTTAACAGAGGTCAGATAGGACTAAATCTATCCTGTGGCTAGATAATGGATTTGAGGATAGGGGGATAGGTGAGGAGATAGATGGAGAAGGGTGCTGCATCTAGTACAGACTGAAAAAAAAAATGTTAGAAAGCCCTTGCCTCCCAGATAGTGAAAGCTGGTAGAGAAATTCTTAGACAGACAACTTTCAACATTTGTTGGATCCCTCTCATCTGAGACTTTCTAAATGCTTCATGAACCTTTCCTTATATTCTTCTCAGCTGAGGTTGCATCCATAACCTTGAGGGCCCTGGGGAATTCCAGTGAAATTCTGCCCTGTTAGCTCAAGGGGTCCCTAATGACTCACATGATGTCTCCTGTCTTGTGTCCTCTCAGGTGTAAATGCAACCTCCATGCCAACCTGTGTTCCTACAAAGAAGGCGGCCTTCAGTGTGAATGTGAACACAATACCACCGGCCAGGATTGTGGCAAATGCAAGAAGAACTTTCGAACCCGCTCATGGAGAGCAGGGTCCTACCTGCCTCTCCCTAATGGCTCCCCTAATGCATGTATGTATAGGAAGGAGCTAACCCTGAGGCTGGGGATGGCCCTTAGAAGGTCATTGTGTTCATCCCCCTGCCTCTGGGCAAAACCTCATCCTTAGCCATCTCTAATAATAACATTCACATAGAAATTTAAAGTTTTCCAAACACTATGTTATCTCATTTATGATTTAAGAAGGTATTTTAATTATACCTCTTTTGCAGATGAGGAGACAGGCTGAAAGGTTAAGAAACTTGCTCAGAGTTATATAGCTAGTAGGTAGGTAGGACTGAATGAGATAGGATTCAAACTCATGACTTCCTGACTCTAAGTCCAGCATTGTATCCACTCTGATACCAAGATTCCCCAACATTTCATATAGACAATGCAGGGTCTCCTGACTGTAAGATGTCTTCAAGCCAAGAGGCAGGTCGGTACAGTCAAAGGAACAATGGCTTTGGAGTCTGAAGGCCTCAGTTCAGATCTTTGGTGACATTGTTCAGGTTATTCACAGTCCCTGAATCTCTGTTTCTTCATCTGTAAAACAAGGGAGTTAGACTAGATACCCTCTGAGTTTTCTTCTGGCTTTAGGCCTATGTTTGTGGGATGTCTCACCCTCATTGGGTTCAGAACATCACTCAGAAAGCATTTCTTGTTTTTTAAGACTAGAATGAAGTCATTCTTCAATCTTCCTCTTTTCTAAGATAGGGCATCTTTGGTAGGATGGGCAGCCCTGGAGGGAAGCAGAACGTGTGGGTGGAAGGGGAGCAGGGTTTGTAGTCAAAAAGATTCACAGCTCTCTCATTTACCTGTGTGACCTTTGTCAAGTCTTTAATCTCCCTGGGCCTCAGTTTCCTTATCTGTAAGATGAGGAGATTGTACTAGAAAACCTCTAATGTCCCTTCCAGCTCAAAATCATATGATCTTGTTAGAATCCCTACCAAGGATCAGAGTCGGCCAGTTGAAAGGGTCTGCAAGTCTCTCCAAAGGTGATCTCAGAAATCTCCACAAAGCAGTGAGTCATGGGACCCCACCTGTGATGAGGGAGAGGGGGAGGAGGCCAAAGTTGGTGAGATCATTTATGGAGGCAGAAAGACCTTTGGTCTCTGGATATCTCACCCCTGGGACCCCAGCCCACTTGAAGGCCTTAAATACAGCTCAGACTTGCAAATGTCACTGCTTGGGTTTCTAATGGCCTTGCCTGGGAAGGGAGGCTTAGCCTTGCTCTTTTGCTTCTCCTCTCAGTGGGTGAAAGATTTATGTGGCTTTAAGATGATCAAAGCTAAAATACAGGCTGCGAGGGCCGTGACAGGAATGTTGTGTGTGTGCCAGGGATGGGAGACGACAGAGCCTTTGAAAGAGAACGAGCTTGTCAGCTGCTGGATAGCACTTGTGGGTCTTCAGAGAGCAAGGAGAGCATTCTGGGGCTGTGATGAGAGCTCCGTGACTGCTGCCTCCTCTTCTGTCTCCCTTTGTCTCTGGTTGTCTCCAGTCTTTATTCTTGCTTACTGTCTCTGTTTCCTTCTGTGTGTGTGTGTGTGTGTGTGTGTGTGTGTGTGTGTCTCTGTCTGTCTCTATCTCTTTGTCTCTCTCTCTGTGTCTCTGTCTGTCTCTGTCTCTTTGTCTCTCTCTCTCTTTCTCTCTGTCTCTGTCTGTCTGTCTTTCTCCCCTCACCCCACTGAAATCATCTTTCTCTCCTTTCCTTCTTTTTCTCTTCTTCCCTTTGTGTTCCACTCACTCTTTTCCACCCCCTTTGTTCCTCTCCTCCTTTTCCTTCCCTCTCTTGCTTTGTCCCTACCTCTTCTTCTAGGAGCATTTCTTCCCCTTTTTCCCTCTCCCCCCTTTCTTTTCTTTCTCTCCTCCTCTCCTTCCTTCTCTCCATGTGCTCAATCTCTCCCTCCTTGTGAAGAGTGTTCTTCTAGGCCCTTTGTCATCCCCAGTCCAAGATGCCTTCCTTTCTCTTATCTGACACCCAGTGCCTGAAGATTCAGCCTTATTTCTTAAATGAGGTCTCTTTTTGCTCCAACCCATGACCTATTTCATATCCCTAGTAAACTTTAAATGATTAAGGAAAGCCTCTTGCCATTTCCTATGTAGCCTGGTGATTTCACAAATAGCCAATGGCTCCTGTGTCATTTCATACACTAAGAGAATTTTAGAATATCAGAGTTGAAAAAGGGCCTCAGATATTACTCTAGTCCAACCCTCTTATTTTTTAGTTGAAAAAAAATGAGAACCTGAGAAGAGGTGTGATTTGCTCAAGACCAGATATTTAATAAGTGGCAGAGCTGAGACTCAAATTTAGGTCATAGGATTGTTAATTTGGAAGTGGAAGGAACCTTAGAGGTCATAGAGTATGACTCCTCCCTTCTCTCCCTCCCCCCACTCTACCTCATTTTACAGATAAAGTAACTGAGGCCCAGAGAGGTTAAGTGACTGGCCCAGGGTCATTCGGCTAGTAAGAATCTGAGATGGGTTTGAACCAGTTCTCTGGCCCCCAAGTCCATTGTTCTTTCCATTATACCACACCTGCTCTCTTCATATCAGTTTGACAGATATTTAAATGTGTCTGCAAAGCACTACATCGTATACTGAGGACAGAAGGCTAGCTATGACACATGGGTCCTGTTCTCAAGGGACTTTCCAAAGTGTGGAAGTATATGAGTAACAAATATATGAGTAACTATTATACAAGGTGGAGTAAGAAGGAAATTCATGTAACTACTTTGACCATCTTCTCCCTTCCTGCCTTCCCCTATAGGAAGGGAAACCTACCTCTGCACAGGGGAAGGCTCTTTGTAGGGGAAGTTCCTTCACTGGATTTGGGAGGAAGAGTGTGGTAGGGAAAGCCATAGCAGTTACATAGCAGGTAGCTACAGTATGTTTGCAGAAGCTCCCAGATTTTCCTAGGAATCTCCTGGAGTGACCTGAGAGGTTCCTGGGGCTTAGAAAGAAATGTTTTTGATTTTTCTTCTAATATGATGGAGAGTAGTAGAGCTTGGGGGCAGAGGGTGGGGCAGCCAGTGTAGGAGGGGGATCTGGAGTGAATTCTTTCTGGATTCCCCCAGCACCTTGGGAGAACAATGCAAGCCCTTCCTAATCTATATCGCACCCAGTGAAGGATGCCACCTCCCCCTTGTGTCCCTGGAAATGCCTCTGAGCCTAGTTGGCAGCCTTTTCTTTGGGAGCCAGGGTATCCTCAAGCTGGAGGTGGATGCTTCCTCTCCATCTCCCCTCCTCCCCCAGGAGACATGAACCCTCTGCAGAGAGCAAACTCTGTTCCTTCGGCCCCATAATGTGACCTTGTCTTCTCTCTCTCCTCCAGGTGCGGCTGCAGGCTCCGCCTTTGGCAGTAAGTAAAGACCTAGAGAACCGAAAGAAGGTTGACATCCTTTTTGCATGAGCCTGTTTGCACGGGAAAAAAAAACAAAGGCAACAACAAAAAAGAAGGGACTTTAATGTTCTTTCTGTGCCTGCCAGCCATCCATCTCGTTCCTCTAATTGTGTCTCATTTGCTGTCCCCCTCCTCCCTCCCCCAGTCTCTTCTGGTTTCTTTTTTGTTGTTTTGCTGCACCCGGCAGCTTACTGCCTCTTCAGTTTCTCCCCTAGAGCTTCATTAGCACTGCCTTGGAAAAAAAGGAACAAAATGGACTTTTTGCAAGTCCCCTTGACCCCCCAGTGAACTCCTCCCTCTTCTCACTGCCCAGCCTCTCCTCTCACCTGGACTGGTGAAAATGTCCCTCCTGGCTGGCGGACAGTGGCACCCAGAGGGGACTCCACTACTGGTGATCTTCCTTATAACCAGTGACAGATTTAAGTTCTGAACTCTAAATCCAGCCTGGGTAAAGGGTCATTGTTTTTTAGCCTTCTATTTAGGGAAACCTATCTGATAGCCAGACACCAAGTAGTCAAGTGTCAGAGCTGGGGGAAGACAGTCAAGGACCAGAGGGTGGGGGAACTGAGGGGGAATCAGGGAGGCTTTCTGAGGAAATGATGTGGAAGTTGATGTGTGTTCAACTTTTATCATTTCCTATTTTTCTCCATGGGCTGAGAAGGCCATACCATAGCCCCAACCTTTATTCTTCAGGGATGAGTTCTAAGCAACTACCTATCTTGCTTCCCCCTTACCCGGGATGTTGAGTGGGGGGGTGGCAAATGTCATGAGAATGCTCCTGGATCCAATAGGAGACACGTATCCATTTGGTTTTTCCTAATGTCTTGCAAGGAATAGATGTCATTTCTGAAATGGTCATTCCCTTTCCCTTCTCCAATTCCCTTTCTCCATCTGCCCCACTCTTGTTTTCCTCATGTCTTGCCAGGAGTCAGTCGGCCACAGAAGGTCACTATCCCCAAGGCCACTGCCACCTCAATGGCCCCTGGGGTGACCATCACCACTTCTACTCCCACAGCCCCCACCACACAAGCCCTCACCCTTCCCAGCACCCAGCAATCCACAGGTGGGTACTAGAAGTTAGAGCCCCATTTCCCAATAGTGCATAGCAAATCATTTTGGCTGCCCTATCTCATACTTGGATAGTTGTCCTGCTTCCTCTATAGTATCCCTTGTTATATCAGAGAAGAAGTTAGTTGGATCATTGATTCATATGAACCTTAGAACCATTGACTTTTGGAGCTGGATAAGACCTTACAGGTCATCTACTCCAAGCTCCCACCCAGTAGAGGAAGCCCTTCTATAGTAGGCCTTTGTTGTGGGGATTAAACGCCAGCTTGGACAGAAATTTAGATTCTTATCTTCTCAGTTGCTTGCCATATTTTCAGGGGTGGTAGTTGGGAAGACAGAGAAAAGAACCACTGTGTGATGTGCTCCCAAACCTGGCAAGCATCATTGTCTAGACACCTTTTTGGTTAAGTTGACATGGGCTGAGTACCTGGAAGCCTGGCACATGGCTTCCCCAAGTCATGTCAATGGAACCCAATGAATGGAAGTGACTTGATAGGGAAAGGGAGGACCTCTGTAGTTTCTCTTGTCCTTTTAGACTGACTGGGTGGGAGCTGGGCTGTTACTTGACTAGACTAGCCTGCTTTCTCCCCTTCCTATTCCAGCCCAACAATGTGCCCAACAACCTCACACCCATAGCCATTTTAAGACACGAGATTAGATAGAGAACTAGTTTAGTATGATCTCATGGCTCCCAAACATGGGAACTGGATATAAGTAAAGCCTGAATGTTGTTGTTATTATTTTTCCCAGGAAGTGAATTTTCCAGCTATTAAGACTTGAGGTAGATGAGGAACAAGGGACTTGCAGAGTCTTTTTAGGAGGAAAGACAGGAAAGCCTACTGTTTGTTTCTAAATTTCCTAGGGAAAACAGGCTAAGTGCATCCTCATGATGAGGAAAACAGAATTGGGGTAAGGGAGGAGTGGGACAGGAGTGCTGGGAGGGTGGTCCCTAGGACAGGATTATCCTCCAGAACTTTATCAGGGTTGGCCCCAGTTCCTAGCCCACCGGGCAGAGCCATGGCAGTCCTGGGGGGATGGGAGGAACAGGAATCAAGAAACCTTCAATACAAATAAAAAGATGTCTACTCTATATCCCAATCACTCCTCCACTTGAAAGAGTCTTAGCAGGCAAACCCTCCTCAGTTTCTTGGGTTGAATACATCCATCTCAGGGGGGTTAGAAATAAGAGAGCTAGAGCAATCACTCCAAGTTGGGTTTCCTTGTTGCTTTTAGCTGGACTATTCTGTGAGTCTTGGGAAGCCGAAGTAGGGGAGTGGATGGGGTGGTAAGACCACAGGAGAGTTCCCCTCATCCCTAGATGATGTCCTTTGCTTAATATGATTGATGGGTTTTTGTCTTTTGCCAATTGCCTTGCCGCCTCTGCACTCAGGGGTCACTCTCAGTGGGCAGCCTGTTACGAGGGCAGGTGGAAGAACTCAGGGAATTCCAGGTATGTCAAGGGAGTCTCTTGGCCTTGGGGACCTCACTGGTTGTAGTGAGTGAGGTTTTCCAGAGGGTCTGGGAGCCCAAGAGATTGTGTATGGTCTTAGGCTATGCTTCTAGTTGCTGGTTTCTGCTACATCTTGCAGAAGGATTCTTTGATTTGGAAAGAAGAAAAAGAGAAAAGAAATTAGAGATGCATTTTCTACCTTCAGGGGTCTTACAATATAGTTGGGAAGATGAGATGTGTGTGTGTGTGTGTGTGTGTGTGTGTGTGAGAGAGAGGGAGAGAGAGAGAGAGAGAGAGAGAGAGAGAGAGAGAGAGAGAGAGAGAGAGAGAGAGAGAGAGAGAGAGAGAGAGAGAGAGCTGAGAGAGTATACAGCAAGGGCCAAACAACTACCAAAAGGTGTATAGAAATTCTCTCCGTAAATAAGTGCTGAGAGCATAGGTTCTTAACCTGAGGTTCATAGAGAGCTTTCTGGAGGTCTGGGAATTTGGACAGGAAAAGTTAGATCTTTATTTCAATATGATTGGTTTCTATTGTAGTCCCGTGTACTTTATTTTATGAATTTAAAAACATTATTCTGCGAAAGGGTCTATAGGCTTCAGCAGACTGCCTAAGGGGTTCATGACCACCCCCCCCAAAATGTTAAGAACCCTTTCCTGGGAGAAAGCAAAGGCAAGGATTGATTAAGGGAAGTTGGGCATGATCGGTGAGCTTCAAGAAAGAGGGGCATTTTGAAAAGCCTAGTGCATCCAGCTAATGGAAGTCCTCCAGCTGGTGGGGCTAACAGAGTTGTAAAATTGTCAGCCCAGAGCAGGAAAATCAAATTCTCCTTCTGAAGGAGGTAATTGATGAGATAATAGATCTGGACCTGAAGGAGAAGCCTTAGAGCACATCTAGTCTGACTTCCTCATTTTAAAGATGAGGAAACTGAGTCTAAGGAGAAATAAAGTAATTTGTCTCAGGTCAAAAAAAAAAAAGATGAAACTCCAGTCTTGAAGCTAGACTTCAGTTAACCCACATACAGGAGGATGAGATGGCTGGGCCCACGCAAAATCCTCTTCTCTTGACTATTTTTGTTATCACTGCTCTTCTGATCAGTTCAGGTTCTTCACAAACACTCCTAGAGTACCTGCTGTGTGAGCTCTATTGTGCCTGCCAATGCCTGGGATCTTGGCCTCCCCTGCTCCTGGCACCCCTCTCTGGGAGAGCCCCCAGCACCCCAGCGCCTGGAGAAGTAGCAAGGGAGGCAAAATTGCATCCTCCATATGGCGCTGGCATTTACCTCAGGCTTCCTGAGTGAACACTTTTCAGAAGCACCTGAGAACGTTCCCAGAAAAACATGGGAGCCTGGACTTTGTTTTCTGTGTGCACTTTTTCCTCCCTCCAGCTACCAAGCCAGAAAATTCCTGGGGCCATCTCAGCACCTCTACATACGTAATTCCAGCCTTTTGGCCCAAGTCCGGCTGAGGTCCCAAAATGAACAAAAGATAAAATATCCATTAACAGTGTGCTATGTGCAAAAACCGAATGAACAAAACTGTGCTAAATGCTATGGACACAAATAGGGAAACTCAGAACACCTGGAACATCTGCTTTTCCCTCCTGCCAGTCAGGATGTCCATAGGCGGGAACTCAGAGAAAGCAGAGACAGACCTGCTGGTCAGGATGGACTCTGAAAAACCGCTCTTCGTTTTTCCTGCTCAGCAGGAGGAGGAGGACGGGTGATGTATGTGCATGACTAAAAAACAAAATGCCTTCAGGGCTGGTTTTTATTATGACTCTAATTAAGCCCTTGCCAATTTGAGGAGGGCGGTCTCCTCTCCTCATTGAACACCATATTAATATCAATTTGATATCCAAAGGCTCCCAGTTAAAAAATACCCTATACTTTTTAGGCATTCGATTCTTTTTTTTCATACTCTACTAGCCACTGTTGTTTATAATCCCTCGAAGGAGCGGAAAAATCAAATTTCGACCTTGTCCCCCTGGGTTTATCCTTTGAAATTGAGCAAAGGAGAGATTTCTTTCACCCTCACTCTCTCTTTCATTCCATCTTTTCATCATCATGTTCTTTAGACTCAAAAATGAATAGTGTAGTATTTCGGGGTTTGACTAGAGGACATCCAGGATGATGAAGAGCCTTGAGATTATGTTTTATGAGGATTGGCTGGAGGAAGTGGGGGTGTCTATCCTAGAGAAGGGAAGACCTAGAGGAGGCATGATAGCCATGTTCAAGCAGCTGAAAGGCTGTCATGCGGAAAAGGAAGATTTTCCTTGCTTAGCCTCAGAAGACCAGGCTAGAAGCAATGATCAGATTCTGTAGAGAAGTGAGTTTTGGCTAGATGTGATGAAACACTTCCTAATGAATGAATGAATGATGATTTAGTAAGTGCTTACTACTATGGCAGCTAGGTGGCTCAATGAATAGAGTGCCAGGCCTGAAGTCAGAAGACCTGAGTTCAAATTCAACCTCAGACCCTTTCTAGCTGTGTGACCCTGGGCAAGTTCCTTAACCTTGGTTACCTCAGTTTCCTCATCTGTAAAATAAGTCAGAGAAGGAAATGGCCAATTGCTCCAATATCCTGACCAAAAAAATTTTTTAAACCCAAATGGGGTCAAGAAGAATTGGACATGACTGAACAACAATATTCTTCTGAGAAAACTCAAGGATTAGACAAAGGGATGGAGATCCCTCCATAGTGACTAAGGAGTCATGTCTAAGGTACATATGTATGTAGGACAGACATATGTATTGAAATAATTTTGCTCTTTAGCAAATGTTTGCCAGAAATATTGCTTCTAGTGCTATGTTTCCCCATGAGTAGCTGGGTCTACATTTGGCAGTGTAGATAGACTGTGTTGTATATTGATTAGATGATTTGGGAATTGAACTGCACATTTCAAGAGTTCTATATATCTGGACTTCTAAGTGAGCAAAAGGTCCATCCAGGAGGGTGAAGATAATATGCACCCATCACATCTGGCATCAAATTCACATGTGTGGCCAAAGCTTATAGTAGTGTAGGTGCTGCTATTCATGTGGATTTGGATCCGATCTAGTCAACCAGTGTAGACACAGCCACTCCTGATACATAATGATTTTTTATGTCCTCCTCAGGGTACCTTTATCTGGGAGGTAGGGCAAAAGTGGGCAACCTAGCTTTCTCAGCTAGGGAAGGGGCAGCTGAAGGAGGTTTCTGGGAAAGGAGCCAGTGAGATATAACACCCAAGGTTATATCCATATTGCCAGAAGGGAGCAATTGAGTATGTCACTGGGACCAAGTCCTTATTTCTCCTTGTAACTGGACTTTCCTCTTATTTCTACACAAGAGTGGACCAGGTCATCAACAACTGCCCCTCTGCAGATGGGCACCCCTATGCCCAAGGTTAACACCAAGACAGAAGGTAGGGATATATTTATTGCTGATTACGACATCCCCGGGGTACTATTACTGGGTCTTGCAGGAATAAGAAATTGCCCTGGAGGATAGTCTCCTAGGTTAATACTGTTCTCTCTTGCTCTCTCTGTCTCTGTCTATCTCTGTCTGTCTGTCTTTTTCTGCTTCTGTCTCTAGCTTTTTGTCTCTCTGTTCTCTCTGTCTCTCACTCTCATTCCTTCCTCCTCCCCTCTCTATCTCTCTTTGTCCTTGTCACTATCTCTCTCTCTCTCTGTTTCTGTCTCTCTCTCTGTCTCTGTCTCTGTCTCTCTCTGTGTCTCTCTCTCCTCTCTCTCCTCTCTCTCTCTCTCTCTCTCTCC
>NW_027187344.1:5965500-6063918 GCF_028583685.1 Petaurus breviceps papuanus | reverse complement strand
TCCTTCCATCTCTCTCCCCCTCCACCTCTCCTCCTTTCCTTCCCTCCTCTCTCTCTCTGTGTCTCTCTCTCTCTGTCTCTCTCTGTCTCTGTCTCTCTCTCTTTCTCTCTCTCTCTGTGTTTCTCTCTCTGTCTCTCTCTCTGTCTCTCTGTCTCTCTGTCTCTCTCTCTCTGTCTGTCTCTCTGTCTGTCTGTCTGTCTGTTTGTCTGTCTCTCTCTCTCTCTCTCTCTGTGTCTCTCTCTCTCTTGCCCTCCCTCCTTCCATCTCTCTCCCCCTCCACCTCTCCTCCTTTCCTTCCCTCCCCGCCACCTCAGGTTCCTAATTGCCTCTAAAGCCCCTTTCAGCTCTGAGTCTGTGATCCTAAACTATTCTTCTCCTACCAGATGACCTATTGTATATGAAGCACTTTACAAAGCTTGACATGCTACATGTCCACCATTATTATTATTACCTTCCTAAGGGATAACCAGGTATGAGCTCTGGCCGGGGCACCATGAGAACTTGTCCAGCCTCCTGGTGGAGCTAGTCCAATCTTGGACTCTCTTCCAAGTAATCAGATAAGGGGAGAGCATTCCCTACAGCCTTAGCAGTATGGTGAAGTAGATAGAGGACTACATTTGGAGTTAGGAAGACCTGGGTTTAAATCCTGCCCCCATACACACACACACACACACACACACACACACAATTGCCAGCTGTTTGACTTCTCTCTGCCTCAGTTTCCAAATCTATAAGATGAGGATATTACTATCAGTAGCCCCTTTACTTCATAGGATGGTTGTGAAGACCAAATGAGATCATGTCTGCAAAGTGCTTTACAAAACTTAAAATGCCACAGAAATGTCAGTTGTTAGTGCTATTAGGAATGGAGTTTAAAATGAGAAGTTGTGGAAGGAGATCAAGTCTCTCCAGCTGGGGAGAACATTGAGGATCATTCGTGAAGAGGATTGACATTGAGTAAAACCACCCAGGGAGTGGGGGAAAGGAGAAGGCATTCTGTGTGATATCATGTCACTGAGGGCAGAGTAAGCTGCTCTGGTTCATTCTTCATTCAGTGAGCACTAATGAGTACTTATCTCTTCCAGAGTACTATACATGTGTCTCCCTTTCCCTCTAAGATAAAAGTCAGGAAATTATAAGAGTAACCCAGAAAATCTAAGGTAGGAGTTACTCCTACAGGGATGTGATCCCATGTGCTCTGAGACATGAAGGATCATGGATCTGAAGGGGGCCTCCAAGGCCATCTAGTCCGACCCCCTCATTTTAGAGATGAGGACCCTGAAGCCTGCAAAGATAAAATGACTTCTTCGAGGTCAGACATATAGTATCAAAGTAACATCTGAATCCAGGTCCTCTGATTCCAGAGCCAGGAAGGGCTCTTTCCATTATCAAATTGCCACTTAGAAAAGTTTGCATTTTTCCAGGGGAAGAGTGTGCTACTGATCCATCCACCAAAACTGGGAATTCTGCCTGGCATTTGAGGGATTTACCCAGACAGCTTTGGAGAGGAAAGTTGTCTGGCTGAATGCTCACTGGAATTCCAATCTGACTTTAATCCTTGCAGCCTGGGTAACCCTCTGGTCTGCCCTGGGGATGAGGCCACTCAGAAAGCAATAGGCTGGCTCTGAGAATCTGTGGGTGCTTACTTTGAGATTTTATGGCATGTGGCCTCCCCTTACCAGGAGACACCTGAGGTCACCTAGGGATCTTCCCAGAGCCTCCCACAACCTATTCCCCTTACCTGCTCTGGCCATGATGTTCACCTCGTTACAGAGAAGTGAATACTTGCTGATGGAGATCACTGGGGAGAAGGCAGCAGCTGTCCTGACCTCAGTCGTGATGCTTAGCTAGCCCCAGATTTCACCTGGTGGGCAATGTGTCTGCCTTTCTATATATACTTATGGACAAGAGTTGTGGCCAATGTATGCCTTCCCATTGTGCCCTTTAAATAAAGCACACAATCTTATTGGAAGAAAGTAACCCTTATACATGTGTGTATACACACACACACACACATATATATATATATATATAAATTTGCATATATGTGTACAAGTCAGTTAACAAGTATGTATCACCTGCTGCAGGCCTTTCCTACCAGGCACATAATAGGTGATACAAAGTGAAAGATAAAAAAATATATAAGAGCAAATCTTTAACCCTGGATTTTATGGTTCTGGTTAAGAAAAGGTGGGGTTGGCAGAAGGCCATGGAAAGCTTTGGAGCAGAAGAATGACATGTTCAAAGAGTAAGGATTAGACCATGGGGCATCAACTCTAAGTGCTGTAGGGGTTCAGAGAAGGAAGCTCGATAAGACAAGTTGGGCCTTGAAGGATGGGGAGGATTTCAGTAAGGAACAGGGAAAACAACTTAGTCAGAGAAAGTATCAAGGTCAAGAATAAGCTGCTGTTAGAGGAAGGAAATAATGGAGAAACCAACCAAGAGGGAACAGACAGGTTAGTGTTCTGGGAAGAAGGTCCAGGGCCAGAAAAGCATAAGAAAACTTGCATGCTGCCTACCTTACACACTTATTATAAAGGAAGCGCTTTGTAGACTGGAAAGCACTGGAGAAATAGAAATTATTATTGTTGTTTTAGATATGAGATACCAACCAATGCCAGGACTTAGAATGCTAAGCCAAGGAATTTAGAATTTAGAGTAGAGGATGCCCATCTTTGGAATGAGAGGATTTGGGATGGGATCCTGGCACTCTTACCCACTTCTTGTGTGACATTGGGCAAGGTACTTTGTGAAGTGTGAAGGTCCTTTCCAGGCCCTCCCAATACGGCTCCATCCTCCCTTCTGACTCTACATCTAAGATCCAGTCTCCTGAAGCAATAGGCAATGGGGAATATGAAGAGAGAAGGAGGCAGATGAAGAGATGGAGTCATGTAGACAGGTGGAAAAAAATTTATTCTTCTGATTTTTTCATGGGGGAAGATCAGGTAAACTGAACATATCTGTGATCTTTTTGTACTAAGTAATAATGGAAGGACCCAGATTCAGAGCTAGAAGGCACAGAGGTCATCTAGTCCAAGCCCCCTCATTTAATAGATGAGACAAAGGTCCAAGGAGGTTAAATTACTGGCCCAGGGTCACACACAGAGTGACAGAAGCAGAATTTGAAACCAGATCCTTTGACTTCAAAGCCACAAAGCTCTTTCTACAACACACAAGCACTGCCCCTCTCTCTTCCTCCTGGCCTTAAAGGCAGCTAGGTGGCACTGTGGAGAGAGCATTGGGCCTAGAGTCAGAAAGACCTGAGTTCAAATATGACCTCTGATACCAACTGTATGACCCTAAGCAAGTCACTTAACCTCTCTTTGCCTCAGTTTCCTCAACTGTAAAATGGAGGTCATAATAGCACCTACTTTACAGGATTGTTGTGAGGATGAATGAATTATTTGTAAAGCACACTGGGCATATAGTAGGCACAATGTAAATTCTTATTCCCTTCACATTTTGAATCATGCTTGACAGTTTCAAAAGCACTTTCACATCCATTATCTCATTTTGTCCTCACCGTACTGCCCTGTGAGATGGGGGAAGGCAGGACTTATGACCCCCATTTTACAGATAAAGAAACTAAGGCCCAAAGAAGGGAAATAACTTACCTGCAGAAGTCAGAGGCAGTGCTAGAACCAGAAGCTAACTTTCTCAGCTCTTACTTCCCTGTGCTCTCCCTGCCATTCTTGCTGCTGCCCAGAAAGAACATCCTTAGCCCTAAGAAAGGAGTCTATTCCAAACTGGGAAGTCGTGGAAGGCTGGGATCTCAAGAATCTTGCCAGGCCCACCCTCTCTGCCAGGAATCCCTAGTCTGCTAGAGAATGAAGTCTCTTTGTGTTTCTAAGGGGCTGTAGAGAATAAATCAAGGCTTTCAGCACCCTCTGCTGGTCAACAGCTCCCAGAGCTGGCTGCCAACGTGAGCAAC
Source organism: Petaurus breviceps papuanus (assembly GCF_028583685.1). Taxonomy (NCBI): domain Eukaryota; kingdom Metazoa; phylum Chordata; class Mammalia; order Diprotodontia; family Petauridae; genus Petaurus; species Petaurus breviceps. The sequence continues at coordinate 6,059,987 of NW_027187344.1, read as the reverse complement.
ACAACTGTGATGGGGACCGATAGATGAATGATGGCTCTCTCTGCCTTGGAGAGCACTGAAGGGCAAAGTATGATTTTTTTTATGGGGGCCAATAGTCTAGCTTGGGGCTTCCTCCAATTCTAAAGAGTTGAGATATCGGGACCTAAAAGGGAAACAGAAGCAGATGTCCGAGAGCCCCTTTATCGTCCTGATTTTGGAGTCAGAGGACCTGATTTGGAATCTCAGTTATATGCCTTTGAACAGGTCACATTCCTTCTCTGGGTCTCGATGTTTTCATTGTAAAAAATGAATAAAACCAGATGACCAATGAGGTCCCTTTTAGTTCTATGCTCCATTAAATGTGGGCTGTGTGTTAGGTACTGTGGAGAATATTTAGATAAATAGAACCTGGTCCCTGTCCCCCAAGAGCTTGCAGTTCAGCTGGGGATATGTGTAGAATGCATGGGATAGTATACAATCACTGGACTGGGATTTGAGAGGCCAGTGTTCTAGAAGTCCTGGTCCAGCCACTGCCTTGTTATGTATCCTTGGACAAGTCTCTCCTTCTCAAAGGACTGTGGTTTTCTGCTCTGGAAAATGAAGAGCTTGGACTAGATTATCACTAATTCCTTCCAGCTCTAAGATCCCATGATTCCGTGGTTTGCAGTGGTGTCCTAGGAGTATAGAGGAAGGAGGACTCAACTTAAGTGGGAGAGAAAGTATGCCTTGAACTGAGCCTTAAATGCTTGAAGATAGAGCATATAATTGGAGAAGGCATTCCAGTTCTGGGTTTTGGGTAAGAGTGTGAGAAAAGGCCTAAGGTAGGAAGGAATGTGATTTATTCAGAAGAGAAAAAAATAAACTGGTTGGATTAGAATCTAGTAGCAGATAAAAATAAAGAGGTTTGACTACCTTGAATAGAAGCATTGAATTGCAAAGTTAGGAGTTTGAAATTTATCCTGTGGGAAATAGGGAGCCACTAAAGTTTTTGAGAGGTAATAAAACATATAAAATCAGTGTTTTAGGAAGATTAATCTGGTAGGTCTACCTATGTAGGGTGGATTGGAAGGAAGATCAGGCAAGGCTGGGATCCTCCTTGGCTTTGTTGTGTGATCTTCAGCCAATTATTTAACCTCTTTGCCTGGATGGATTCTTCCAGGCCTCTGATAAGGCCAACAGTGCCCTTTTTGTGGCATCCTATCCTGTATATCCAGAGACCTTAGAGAAAGTGATAAAAGAGCTTGTCTCTTGTTTCTCCAAGCCACCACTACTGTTGCTGTCCCCACTGTTGCTGCCCCCACTGTTGCTGTCCCTGCCAAGATCTCCAAACTTTTCCAGCTCAAGCCTAAGTCTCCTCAAGTGGTGCCCATTGAAGTATTCAAAGGTAAGAGGGAGAAGAGTCCCAGAGGAGAGCATCAAGGCAGGGCTAGGAAGCCAGACCTAATAGGTCATCAGGAGGAAGACAGGAGAGTTCCAAAAGACCATTCCTAGGACCTAACTGGGATCATCTATTTGAATGGCTGAGCCAAAGTCAAACTACTTTCTTCTCTATGGTCCTCCCAACTCTAGAGAGCCAGCCTCAGGTTGGCCAGGCTTGGGTCTGCTGTACTTGAAGAAGAAAAAGGCTTCCTTTTGGAAACCTTTTTTCTTCTTGGGCTCCTCAGCAAAGTAGGAGCTTGGGGACTCTTGGGCTTGGTGGCAGGAAGAAGACTGGGTCTGCCTGCTACCATCTTGGACACACTGCAATGACTATGGGACTCTTAGCAATGACTTTGTCTACAAAACCAGACTGGAGGAATAAGCTGAGATCAAGGTTATATCTTTTTGGTCTCTCTTGGAGGTAAAGAGCATTGCCAAACAGGCCCCTGGTAATGGAGAGGATGGAGCCCTTTGCCTCTCCTTGAGTAGAGCTCAGAAACTGTTCCCTCAAAGACCCTATGTTCCCAAGACACTAAAAATGAATCTTATCTTCTTCAGAGGGAAGATACTTTTTCAAAGACATCTATGTTTTCAAGATAGTGGACCTTTCCTTGCTATGAACCAAAGCACGATGTAATAGAAAGAATATTAGATATGGCATCAGGAGACCTGGGGCTGAGTCCCAGCTCTGACACTCACAAGCTGTGTTCCTATGGACAAATTTCTTTGAAGCTCAGTTGAATTCTCATCCTTAGAATGGGTACAATAGTATATATATATGTATGTATGTATGTACAGATATGCATCTATATATGTACATATATGTGTACATATATAGGGTTTTTAATATAATTATCCTTTATTTTAACATTCTTTTGTAAAATTTTGAGTTCCAAATTTTCTCCCTCCCCAGTCATTGAGAAGGCAAAAAATATGGTATCAATTATATGTGTGAAGGGGACAATAATACTTAATACTAAGCATCACGTATATCTGCTTGGGGGAGAGTACCTTGTAAACCATTTTCATTGTAATTATGTGATATAAACATTGTAATCCGTGTTCAGTGGAGAGTAAGGCTCCCTTGGGGTGGGTCAATCCCAGAGGACATTTGGGCATTTTGCCCAGTGCTTCCAAAGGCAGACCCTGCTTTCCTGAGATAGAGGAAGGGGAGGCTGGGCTCCAGCCTCTTCCTACTCACCTCCCTGTCCTCTGAACCCCAAATCTCTGGCCCTAATGATGTCATCACTAGAAAAACATGACCAGGATCTTCCAGTCCCTAGACACTCCAGTTAGTACATCATGGAATTTGCCTCCCTCTTTTAGCAGATCTAGTCTGATCTTTGACTCTCTTTTAACCCCCCAGAATCTCAAGGGAAAGGATCTAGGGAGTGGGAAAGGGGAGGGAATGGGCCTCTTTACCTCAAACGGTAGGCAGCCAACAAGAATAATTTATTAAGCGCTTACTATGTACCAGACACTGTGCTAAGCACTGAATGTACAGAGAAGATGAAACAAAGACAGTTGTCCTCAGGCTGGAACAAAGACTAATCCAGGGACAGGTGAGATGAAGGTTTATTAAGTTGTCTCCGGTCTGGAAGGGATTCGAGTCTAATGGGAAAGGCTGTCCTAGCTGACATGGATGATGCCCCCACCCTGCTGCTGCCACCTTTCTGGGGAGAATGCATGCTTCCAAGTTCCTGTTTCCAATGCAGCATGGCGGGCGGGGGGAGAAAGCTCCTTGTCCATTCTGTTATGTTTGATGTGTTTTCAGTTCACTGCCCCAACCCTTGCAGATATCTGCCCATCCCATCTATTCCTTGCATGCTTGCTCCTTTCTAGGGTCTACCAGTCCCACCTGGTCAAAGCCTAGTTCCTCACCTTCATTGGATTCTGCTGCCCCCCATCCCTACCATGGGAACTGGCAAGTCAGGGGCCCAGCTCAGCACCAGAAGCCCTGAATTGATGCTTCTTTGAATCCTGTGCTTTAGGCCATATTTTCTAAGTGATATTTCATAGTTGCTTCCCAAGAAGCCTAGGGCACCATGAACATGTCCTCCAAATCCCCAGGCCCAAACAGTGAGTGCAGTGTTTGCTGTACCTAAAAGCTTTCTGGAAGACATTTTTTCTCAAAGGAGAGTTAGATGACCTCAAAACTGGTCAATCCCAAAGAGAATTTGTCCATTAGCCCCAAGGGCTGCCCATGATTTTTGGAAGCTAGTGAGAATGATTATTCCAAATCCTGGACCCCTTTGCCCCTTGACTACCAGAGATTTATGGCAAGAGACCTAGAAAACTACAGGGCAAGAGAATTTGCTTTTGAGGGGGGGATGACAAGGTGATTGGGATTAAGTGACTTGCCCAAGGTCACACAGGTAATAAGTGTGTCAAGTGTCTGAGGTCAGATTTGAACTCAGGTCCTCCTGACTCCAGGGCTGGTGCTCTGTTCACTGTGTCACCTAGCCGCCCCAAGAATTCTTTCGTAGAGACCTAGATGCTTGCTCCATTGGAGAGCCTCTAACTTGCTTAATGACCCTGGGCAAGTTACTTGAATTCTCTGGGTCCAGACTGCTTTTTATTTTTAACCTCTGCAAAATAATAAGGATAGGGGAAGTGACCTCTGAAGTCCCTCCCAGCTGTGGCACACCTGTCTGCCTTGCCCACGGGTGATTCGTCTTCTTGCTCCTTGGCAGACTGCGAATGTTATGGTCATTCCAACCGCTGTAGCTACATCGACTTCTTGAATGTGGTGACCTGTGTGAGCTGTAAACACAACACCCGTGGCCAACACTGCCAGCACTGCCGCCTGGGCTACTACCGAAATGGCTCCGCCGAGCTCGATGACGAGAATGTCTGCATTGGTGAGTGCGCCCACCTGGTGCTGAAGGCCAGATGGGGAGGCCTCCCAGCCAGGGCCATAGGCAAGCCAAGAGGGCCTTGAAGGCTCAGGAAGTCCAGAGGGAAAGGGGAAAGGGAGCAGTCAGTACAAGGAAGTGATATGCCAATAGCATGGTAACACAGAATGCCAAACCAATCCAACAAGCATTTATTAAGTGCCTACAGTGTGCTAAACACAGTGCCAGAAGTTAGGGATACATAGCCAATATGAACAAACCAACAAACCAGCAACAACAATTCCTTCAAGGATTTACATTCTACTAGAGATGCAGAGAGAGAATATGAGAGGTATACAAGCAGATACAGGACCAATTGGGGAAGAGAGAGCAAGAGCTACCAACCACCTTGGCACAGTATCTGCCACAAGACACTGAATGGTACATAACAAATGCTTGTGGGCTGATTTATTGATCAAGAACGGCTTCCCTTTGGAGGGAGCATGGTGAGCTGGGCAGCAGGGCAAGGCAGAACAAACCCTGGCCTTTGAGCCAGGAGACCTGGGTTTTAATCCTGCTGGTACCCCTAAACATCTATATGACCTTGAGCCAGTCCTTTCCATTTTTTTTGCCTCAGTTTCTTCATCTCCAAAAATGAGAAAGCTGTACTCAATAATGTCCAAAGCACCCCTCTCAAATACATTCATTGACTTTTTTTCCTTATAGAATAATCTCTAAGTCTCCTTCAAGCTCTAACTTTTGGTACCAATGAATGATTCTATGCCTGGCAGCCCAGAAAGAAAAAATATATGATATTCTTTAGTTGGAAGTAAAGGTTGGATGCCTCCTGGCTAGGAGGGATCATTCCAGAAGGCCAATAAACGATCAGTTAATGTCTGACTTTTTCTAGGGAGTCTGAGTCCCAGGAAACTCTGCCAGCTGGCAGAGGACCTGAGTTCAAATCCTGTTTCTGCTACCTAAGAGACCTGGGGGAAGTTACTTCCCCTTTGTGAACCTCAGTTTCTTGAGCTGTTAAAAGAAGGGTTTGGATAAGAAGCTTTGGGAGGTCCCTGCCAACTCCAAATCCTAAAAGCCCATGATCATGGGAATGTATCTGGATAGCTTGGCCATGGGTAGAGCCCAGTTTCTGCTGCCCAAAGCCTGCCCTTCATTCTTCCTTTGTTTTGTTTTTAACCTCTACCCAAGGAGAAGACTGATCTCTGCACTGCTGGTGCAGTTCTCCCTCCCCCTAAACACAGAGAGATCTGCATGTACACACCTTTTCTCAATTAGGCTCTTTGGGCCCTGTTTGGCTGGCAACCCTGTCCTCTGGGGGCATCACTTCTAGTGCCTGCAGCCTGTTTGCAAGGAGACTTGGAATCCTCTTGCCATCCTGTCCCAGGCCCTAGGCCTTGAGCTGTCAGTCTGTATTAAGGCTCTGGGTATTCCAGGGTACAGGGATAATTCCATCAGCTTTCAGATGATCAAACATAAATTGTGCTTTGGCTGCCACCCTGGGCCTGGGGTTAGGTTACAGCAGGACAGTCAGAACCTTCTGGTTGGATTACGGTGGACTCAATCCCTTCCTTTTCCCTATGGAACACAGAACAGTGTGTGTGTGTGTGTGTGTGTGTGTGTGTGTGTGTGTGTGTGTGTGTGTGTATAAATGGGTGAATATGGAGCTAATCGGAACCAGACTGACATTATAGGGAAAGGATAAGTAGGGCTTCCTTCAACCAGTCCTGGGAGAAAAAATAGGTGCAAGGTACATAGGAAGGAGAAGGTGAGACAGGAATTACATGGATTGGGGTGGGAAGGTGGGGTAGGGGTGAGCAGAAAGTTATAGGCAGAAAATGATTATAGTTGAATGAATGAATGTCTTAGAATCAAAGTGACCAATTCAGCATCTGTGGCCAGAAACCAGATAGTAATTGGGTGTGAATCTGCAATGACCCAGACAATGTTAGTGCTCCAGAGGAGCTTAGTGATGATAGGATTTAGAGTCAGAAGGGACTCAAAAATCATCCAGTGAAATCCCTCATTTTGCAAATAAAGAAACAGGCCCAGAGAGAGGGAAGTGACTTACCCAGGGTCAGAGAGCAGGGATTTAAATGCAGATTCTCTGGCTCTTGGTTTACTCTAGCTCCCCATACACTCTACTGAATGTTCTTTGGGTGGTGAGGGTTGCCCTATGCAGATAGGCTGGGATGTAGAGGTGTAGCCATAATGTGGCACACCCTGAGGCTGAGGGCACAGCTGTACCCTCATGCCCTTCCCCCTCCCTAGAAAGACCACAGACCCAGGCAAACCTCCAAAGGTCCTCTGGGGAAAGCCTCTATTCTTCAGCTGTAAAGCGGGGATCATACTAGCACCTACCTCACAGTATTGTCGAGAGGATCAAATGAGATTGCAAAGCACTTAGGACAGTGCCAGGCACAGAGGAGGCATACAATAAATGTATCCCCCTGCCTTCCTTCTTGTTCCCGCCTTCTAAAATGGGAGGAGGGTGAGCAGCCAGGTGGCGTAGTAGATAGAACACAACTCAGAGACTTCCTAGCTGTGTGACCCTGGGCAAGTCACTTATCCCTGTTTGCCTCAGTTTCCTCATCTGTAAAATGAGCTGGAGAAGGAAACAGCAAACCATTCCAGTATCTTTGCCAAGAAAACCCCAAATGGGGTCACACGACTGAACAACAAGGGGAGGGAGGGAGAGATGGTTGGTAAGGTTCCATCATTTCTGGGGGCAAGGGTCCTATACCAGTGAATGGAGATGGGGGGCAGGGAGTTGGGGGCAAGGGAATTAAGGAGAGAGGTTATGTGTATTGGGAGAGTTTTAACAGTAAAACTGGGGGTGGCCGGGTGGTGCAGTGAATAAGAGCATCTGCCCTGGTGTCAGGAGACCCAGGATCGGTTCTGGTCTCAGATACTTGGCACCCACACAAAATAACTGGCTGTGTAACCTTGAGCAAGTTACTTAACCCCAATTACTTAAAAATAAAAAACAGTAAAACTGACCATCATCTTATTTTTATTTTGTTTTTTCTTTCCTGTACTTGCACAGAATGTAACTGCAACCAGATAGGATCCATTAATGACCGGTGCAACGAGACCGGTCACTGTGAGTGCCGAGAAGGGGCCGCGGGTCCCAAGTGTGATGACTGCCTCCCCAGTCACTACTGGCGTCAGGGCTGCTTCCGTAAGTTGGTGGGGATGGGGTATATGGAAGCCCGGGCTCTCTTTTTCCTAATTTTTCCCTCAGACGATGCTGAGGAACAGCTGGGAAATGGGATGAAAATGGGGGCCTGAGAGGGTGTTGCTTCTCTGGGATTCAGTTCAAAAAGTTTTTATTTCAGATTGGAGCACAGTATCACACATCAGTCATGTCTACTGTGTGCAGAGGTTTACAAAGATTACATGAGATGCCATTTCCAACCTCCCTGCTTCCCTCCCTGCCATGACCTGGTAGGGGAAATAACCCAGACACAAATAACTACAATACAACGTAAAACATGGAAAGCACCTTAGAAAGGTATAAACAAAGCGGAACAGCTTTAGGTGGTACAGTGGAGAGAGTGCTGGGCCTAGAGTCAGGAAGACTCATTCATCGTCCTGAGTTCAAATCCAGCCTCAGACATTTACTAGCTGTGTGACCCTAGGCAAGTCACTTAACTTTGCCTCAGTTCCCTCATCTGTAAAATGAGTTAGAAAAGGAAAATGGTAAACCACTCCAGTATCTTTTCCAAGAAGACCCCAAATCAGTCACCAAACAGTGAAATATGGGACAGCTAGGTAGCACAATGGATAGAACACCAACCCCAGAGTCAGGAGGACCTGAATTCAAATGTGGCCTCAGACACAACGCTTACTAGCTGTGTGACCCTGGGCAAGTCACTTAACCCCCATTGCCTTACAAGAAAAAAAATGCATTGGACACAACTGAACAACAAAATAAACCTTACTATGTAAGGTCAAGGGAGGAAACTTATGAGGAAGGTTTGGATTGGGGATGGGAGGAGAGGACATTGATTTGGGCTTTATAGCCTGGGGAGGAACTCAACAGGAAAAGGAGGGAAGAAGAGACATTTCAGGCATAAGGAACAACCCAAGTAAAGGCATGGAGGCTGGAGGGCACGGGGTAGAATTGGAAGGCAGAGAGTTTGTCCAGTTTGACTGGAGCAGAGCATGTTCAAAGGACAGTAATATGAGCTAAGGCTGAAGAGGAAGGTTTGCACTAGATTTTAGAAAACCTTGAATGGCAGGCTGAAGGAGCTGAATTGTACCCACCAGGTAATAAAGCATTCCTTCCATGTGTATAGCCCTGGGCCAGAAAGCACTGTAATGAGCACAGTATATAACAAGGGGCCCGCCATCCCAGTGGATCACTGCCTGAGTGAGAGTGCAAAGCATACCCAGATACACAAAACAATTGTAGAACAATATTAGACAATATAGAAGTCAAGGCCAGATTGTACAATAGAAACTGTAAAGGAGATGGGAATGCAGGGGAGGGAGAGAGGTCAGTGTGGGCTCAAAAAAAATTATAGAAGAGGTTGGGACTTGGATTAGGCCTTGAAGCCTGATGAGGATTTGAACCTTCAGAATGGAGTTGGGAGGGTAATAAACACAAGGGTGTTTAGCATCATGGGAGAAGTATGGTCTAGTAGTCAGGACCCTAGTTTGGCAGTCAGGAACATCTAGTTCAAATCCCATTCAGACACTACTAGCTTTGATACCTTGGACCTCTCTCTCTTTGCATCATTTTCCTTATCTGTAAAACAAGGGGGTTGGACTCAGTTATTTCTAAGATCCCTTCTACTTCTAAATCTGTTGTTATTGTTGGATTGTTCAGTCATTTCAGTCGTTTCCGATTCTTCACGACCCCATTTGGGGTTTTCTTGGCAAAGATACTGGAGTGGTTTGCCATTTCCTTCTCCAGCTCATTTTACAGATAAGGAAACTGAGGCAAACAGGCTTAAGTGACTTGCAAAGGGTCACACAGCTAGTAAGTGTCAGGGGCCAAATTTGAATTCAGGTCTTCCTGACTCCGGCTGGCATTCTATCCACCAAGCCACCTAGATGCCTGATAAATCTATGGTCCAGTCTAGATTATATTTTCAGACTGGGAAAGCACAGACTGACACAGAGCAAGTGCAGGGAGATTAGAAAACAGGGATGCCCACAGGCTGTGTGGATGGGAAGGTCCCCTATCAGGAAAGACCCCGAGGAGTGAGCAGGGGCATTTGTGTAGCTGACCTCCCAGTGGATCCTGTTGGGAAATGAAGATGGGCCACAGAGAAAAGAGGTGGACAGAGATAGAATGGAGGTGTGGGAGCAGGGAAAGATGGAGATGGGAAAAACAGAAAAGTGTATGAATCTGTGTGTGTGTTTTTCTGATTGAACACATGGAGGTATTTGGGGAGAAGGATCTTTCTGGTGAAAAGGTTCTTAACCTGTGGTGCTTGCATGAATAGATTTCAGAGTCCCTGAATATGAATAGGAAAAGAAAGTACATCTTTATTTTCACTAACGCTTGGCTTCCTTTGTAATCCTATGTGTTTCATCTTATGCATTTAAACACATCCTCAGAAGACGTCCATCAGCTTCACCCAGCCAAAGGGGTCTGTGACATAAAAAAAAAAAAGATTTAAGAATCTCTGCTCTAGGGCCAGTCTCCAATGGGGAAGGCTCCTGCACTGTTTCTCCCAAGGTCTCTCCCTGTAACCACCTACCCACTGCTGCTCCCTTCCTTGCATATGGGCAAGGGGGAATTCCATGCACCAGGCTGCCAGGGAGCCTGGGGGACGGGGGGGGGGCGTGGGGGGGGATGCGCTATACATATCAGACCAGTCAACCACCAGCTACTCTGGTCCTCTGGAAAGACTGGAGGTTTGGGGTTTTCTGTAGTGTTTCCACATTCAGTACTCTTACTTCCGGGAGCATAGAGAATGTTAACAAGGACCAGGTTTGGCTCCTTCAGAGTCCAGCTTTTAATTATTTCTCAGGTGGGTAGTAGGTTTTTGCCTTTGAAATCTTTTCCCAGTGACCCTACTTCATCTGGTACCAACTGACCCCAGAGCAATCTGTAGGCTCCCTAGAAGCTAGGTCTCCTGAGGGAACATGAAAGGAATAGGAGTTATTTAGCCTAGAGAAGAGAAGGCTGTGGGGTGACTGAACACCAAGACTGGCGAGCAGAAGGCGAGTACTGCAGAGAGGAGAGCACAAGCCTCCAGAGGACAGAATCAGAAGAAATAGGGTGAGAATATAGCTAAAGGGATTCTGGCTGACTAGAGAAAAAATTCCTTACAGTTTAAGCCTATGAGAGCAAATGGGCAAGAGAATTCCTTTACTAGAGTTGGGGGGAAATAGCATCAAAGGAATAAAGGTCTGGGAAGCCAGATAATAGAAGCTACTTGTCTCCTCACAGCAGAGAGGGCTGGGACCTCGGGGAGAGCCTACCCTATACACGCACTGTCACATCTGAACACTGGAGCGAGTTTTGACTTCATTGCTTTTCTTTGTTACAAGTGGGAAAGTCCAAACCTGTTGGGGTTGGGAGTAGGACTGGGAGAAATGGGGAGAAGCAGGAAATTTCCAGAAATTACTTTTATATAAACACAAAAGTTAGCAATAGGATGGAAGAAAGGAAGAAAAAGAATTGAGAGAAGACTTTTTTCCACCTCTGGGTTGGCTTCATTCAGCTGGGAAAACCCTCTGACCCCTTAGGGTTTCTTCTCTGCCTTATTAATTCCATGCCTCCTTCTCTTTCCCTTTCACCAGCCAATGTCTGTGACGACGAATACTTACTCTGCCAGAATGGGGGAACGTGCTACCAGAACCAGCGTTGCCTCTGTCCCAGTGGCTACCAGGGCGTGCTGTGTGACCAGCCTCTCTGCCAGGGGGAGGAAGGCCAAGCCTGCGACCCTGCTCCCCATGCTGGCCCCCACCTCGCTGTGCTCCTTGGCTCTGGGTTGCTTCTGTGGCTGGCAGGCTGCCTAGGTTACTGACACCGCCTCATCCCCAAAGCTGGGGGCAAGGAGGGGACACTGGGGCAGAGGTCCCCCTTCCCCATCTTCATCCCCAGGGACTGCCTCACTACCAGGACTGTTTACCTCCATTCCATCCTCACTCATGTCCTTCTGAATACCAGGAACAATCATGGAGACCTGGCCAAGGAACATTAATCCTTCCTGCCAGAAGGGTGCCGGTCAAGCCCTTCCTGGGGCTTCCTCAGCAAAGTCTCTGCTCTCCCTTCTTCCATGGACCCTGTCCTCTTTGACCCCTCCTCTCTCCCCAAAGTAGGCCATTGTTCAGGGCCTGGGACCCAGTTTCCCCTGCCAAAGGAAAGTTTTGATTTTACCTCTGGTTTTCTCATTTCCCCAGGGGGTTTTGTGGGGGAGGGAGGGACAGTGACCACTGTCCCCTTTCATACCCCAAGTTCTGACAAGGCAACAGCAGCATCCCTCCCAAATCTTTCTGGTTGACTGAGGACCGGCGGCAAGCATCCATTCAATCTCATCGCACAGCTGGGCAGACGACCTGGAGTTACAGTTGCCTACAAATCTCGATGCTGAATTTATGATGTTTTCTATTCTCACTTTGGTTTCCTTTTGCAAACCACCAGGCCCCTAAGGTCAGCCCTAGGGTTGAGGTGAGGAGAACTTCCCTGTCTCGAGGTGGGGGAGGCTCTGAAGAGTGTAGGGATGGGTACTTTGTTTTGTAGAGAATTATTTTTGTTTGTATTGTGTCCCACATATCAAGGGGACAGGAAGGGAAGAGCCATTCACCATGGGTGTTTGGATGATGGCATATAATCCTACAGAGTAAAAGACCTGTTAACTGCTGTTTCTCCACCCTGTTTTCATTTCTGTGCAGGTGTTCTGTTCTCCCATTTTTATTTAATGTCTTTTGTATTTTGAATCATAAAGAAATAGAGGAACATCTGTTCCCTGATTGTAGGCCAGGGAAGTTCCCTGTGCACAGTCAGTCAGCCAGTCAACCAGCATTAATTGAGTGTTTACAGTACGCCAGACACTGTACTAAGCTCTGGCTGTACAAAGAACATCAAAGACAGTCCCTGCTCCAGAAGAATTCACAAGAGTTCTAATGGGGGAGGCAACCTACAAGTAACTATATACAAAAAAAATATGTACATGGTAATTTGGAGATAATCATAGAAGGAAGGCCTCTTGCAGAAGGTGAGATCGGCACTGAGTCTCAAAAGAAGACAGGGAAGCGAGGAAGTGGGGGTGAGGAGAGAGGGCATTCCAGGCATAGGCCACAGCCCATATAAGGCTCGGAGATGAGAGGTCAGTGTAGCTGATTCATAGAGTACTTGAAAGGGAATAAAATCTAAAGAGATTGGAAAGGAAGAAGGGGCCAGATTGTGAAGAGCTTTACATGCCAAACAGAGGACTTTCTGTTTGATCCTTGAGGTAATAGAGAGTCATTGAAGTTTATTGAATAGAAGGGGGTAGAATGGGCAGGCCTCCCCTGTATTGTTGGTCTTGCCTGGCAAAGCCAGTCTACATCAGAGCAGGCCCCTGTAGCTCAGGAAGGGCGAGGTGCAGATGGGCAGGGTCATCTCAGCACATCCTTGTCTGCACCATCTGACTGACCTCTGATAGGCAGTGATGTCTCAGCCTCATTAGGAGGAAGCTCAGTGCCAACCAGGGCCCCTGTAGGGGTGAAGCAGGTTGTTAAATCAGAAGCCCCAAGGACTCGTCTCATGTGCAGAATTGGCCCCAAACTGGAGCAGAGGACAAGGGAAAGTTCACTGTAGGAGGCTGAAGCCCTTCTACCAGCCACGTTATTGGAACTGTCTTGCTTTGCTTCTGAGGCAGCATCACCTTGTGGGAAGAGTTCTGGATTTGGACTTAAAGGACCTGTGTTTAAGGCCTGGCTTTACTACTTATTATCTGTGGGCCTAGGGGAACTTACTTAACCTCTCTAGACTTCAGTGGGGACAGTTAGGTGGCTCAGTAGAGAGAGTGAAGGGTCTAGAGCCAGGAAGACCTGAGTTCAAATCCAGTTTCAGACATTTACTAGCTGTTTGCCTCAGTTTCCTCATCTGTAAAATGAGCTGGAGAAGGAAATAGCAAACCACTCTGGTATCTTTGCCAAGAAAACCCCAAAAGGGGTTACAGAGAGTTGGGCATGACAAAAACAACTAAACAACTAAAGCCTTTCATTTCCTAATCTATAAACTAAGGAGGTTGTGCTAGAATGATCACTTCCAGCTCTAAATCTATGATCCTATAATCCTCATCTATAAAATGGGTGGACTGGAACTGATAATCCTTTAAGTCCCTTCCAGGGAACTCAGCCATCTTCTAAGAGTGAAGTGAGGAAAGAGAAACCTCAGTTTCCTCCTCTGTAAAATCACAGGTTGGATGAGATAATTTCTGAAGTTCTAACTCTGGCATTCTATAACTGTTCTATAAGCAAGCAAAGAGGAGAAAGGACCTGAGTTCAAATCCTGCTTCTGATACTATTAGCTGTGGTACCCTGGGCAAACCTCTTAACCTCTCTATGCATTAGTGTCCTCATCTACAGAGTGAAGGGGTGGACTCAGTGTCTTCTGAGGTCCCTTTTAGTTCTAAATCTAAATCCCACAATAATAGTCCTTAAACCTAAAAGCAGTGGCTTATAGAAAACAACTCTGATCTTGGGTGGTTGGGTGGCTGGGTGGTTTGTTTTAAATCTGTTTCTGCAGATTTGTTCCTACAAAGCTCATAGAACTCTCACATCTATGAATATTGACCACTCCAATCTGCAAGGTAAAAGGGCCGAAATATGCCTATTTTAGGGATGGGGTAAGTGAGGCCCTAGGTGATACCTGGTAATGGGTGAAGCCACAGTTACCTCCTTAAAGCCAGGCCTAGAACATGGTTCTTTAGGATTTGGGGTCCCTCCCTTGATCCTGGTAAAATCATTGGAGATCGCTGGGGCAGCCCTTGAGAACAGGGCTTAGGAGATCAGCCTGCACCTAGGATGTCCCCCTCGGGAGCCCAGCTCACTTTCAGATTCTGAGTGAAGCTGCCCTCTGGCCCTGAAAGCTTATTCCTCATCCAAATGGCTCCCACTGCCAGGGGAAAATGTTTCCCCTATGTTTAGCGTAATAGGCCTCTGCTTGTTTCCTCTACCTTCTGCCTGCTCCCCCACCCCCATTACCCTGCAACCCCTCTAAATAACCCAGCCTGCTGCATTGGCATTTATGGTCTCTGGGGCCATGGATTATTCTTATGAGACATTTATAGGGGCACAGGGAATGGCCATCAGTTACTCCCCGCTCTCCTAGAGCAGGGACCAGGGACTAATGGCACCTCAGCCCCATGATACTGGGCACTTGTCTCCCTCTCCTCCTCCATTCCCTGTCCCTTCCTTGGCCATCATTCTGACACCCACAAAACAAAGTGCCTCTGTGTTCCTGGAAGTGTTAGGCCAGTGTAAGAGAGTCCAGGGAAAAGGCCCGGAGGGGAACTGTTCTTTGAAATAAACTAATGAAACCACATTTTCTTTCCTTAACATCCTCCCTTCCTCACTTTCCCCTCCTGACCACTGCCACAGGCCCAGAGCTTGTGGTCTGCTGTACGCTTGACTCCAGCTTTCTAAAATTAATTGCCAGTGGTTCAATACACTAATCCCTTTAATGTTCTGGGCTCTGTGGATTTCAGCTGGCCCTGCTTACAGATGAAACATTTCTAGAAGTAAAGAGAACACCATCTACGTATCCAAGAGAAGGCCTGGGTAAAGGGGCAGCTTGAAGGCAAAGGAGGCTCTTCAGTGGCCAGCAGGGACACTAGGTCCCCACTGGGTTGGGGAGGGGGTTATTCCCTGTGTTGACCATTCAAACGGTCCCACTGGTCCCAGTGGTAGCCAGGTAGAATTTGGTTGGGGACAGTGGTCTGCTGGTAAAATTGGGGGATGTACAAAAGACACTTTTAAGTTAATGCTTTTTGTTAAGTCTAGACAACCAACAAAACAATAAATCAAGCCCAGATTGGTAGCATTTTCTGAGATAAAAATGCTCACACTGAAAATTTAATAATAGGAATAGAGAGCTAATTCAAATTGGCTCTAGCACATTCCTGTTGGGGGTGGGGGAGGTGATATTCAACTCAATAAGCATTTATTAAATAGCTGCTGTATGCATGAGAAGCAACTTGGCATAACTAAGAAAAAGCTAGCCTCAGTCTCTGCAGCAGGAAATGCTGGGTTCGAATTCTGCCTCTCCAATATACTGACTGAGTGACCCTGGATAAGGCACTTGATTTCTCAGTGGCCTCAGGTCAACTGTCAAAGATTAGATCGGGGGTGGGGAACTTTTGGTCCTGAGGCCACAAGTGGTCCTCCTGGTGCTCAAGTGCAGCCAGATGTGGCCCCGGGGCTTCAAGTTCTTCACCCCTGGATTCCATTGTAGCTGCACTGGTTAGAGAGAGCTTTCTCCCCAGGATCTTCCAGAACCAACGAAATCATAGCTGGATAATAAAAAGGAAAGTGGGAGGTGAGAGGCAGCTGGTGGAGGTTAGACTGCCGTGTGGGAGCGGAGAGGCTGGCTACAAGCCCTACTTACCTGTCTGACCATTAGCAAGCAAGTCACTTAACAGTCCAGCGTTCAGGCTGTCTTCAGATTATATACGATGAACAAGTTGCTGAACCTGCATCCCTGGAAAGTTTCCAGCCTGGAGAGAGATTTCCCCACTGCAGTGAATTCAGCCCCACAGGAAAACAAAATCAAAAAAATGTGCAAGGCTCCCTGTACTGGGTGTTAGGGATGCAAAGACGAAAACCAGAACAGTCCCTGCCCTCATGGAGCTTACGTTCTACAGGGTAGCTACGACATGGACACAAAGAAGGAAAATTCCAGGTCAACCTGAAGCACGGGGGAGCCTGACAGTGGTCTGGGGTGGTGGAGATCAGGAGACGCTCCCTGCAGGAGTTGTCTTCTACCTTGAAGCTCAGAATGAGCTTGGGGCAGGGAGGAGGAAAAGTGTTGCCTAAATGTTTTCTTTCGAGCCCACATTTCTCTCCTGAAAGCAGACAAAAGTTAAAGTGATGATGAGCAAAGGAAGACTATAAATAGAGGAGACTGGATTATTGTTGTTTTCCAGTTGTGTCTGACCCTTTGTGACCCCATTTGGGATTTTCTTGGCAAAAATACTAGTATTTTTTGGGGCAGTTTGCCATTTCCTTTTCCTGCTCATTTTACAAGTAAGGAAACTGAGGCACCAGGGATAAATGACTTGCCCAAGGTCACACAGCTAGTAAGTGTCTGAGGCTGGATTTGAAATCACAAAGATGAATCTTCCTGACTCCAGGCCCAGAGCTCTATCCACTTCACCACCTAGCTACCTGAGACTGGATTAAAAGAAGCCAAAACTTACATCTACAAATGGGTGGTACATTTCCCAGTCATTCTACTGAGGGCATATGCTTCACCATGAGGCTGCCATTGTTCACACCGTTGCTGTAACTCCTCTTTGATGACAGCCTACAGAGACCAGTTATAGCCTTCCTCTGCCTACCACAACTCCCTTCCCGCCCTCCAGTGAGTCCTGTGACTTCACTGTCATGCGTTGTTTTTTTCCCAAGTTGTTCAAAACTGAGTCCAGAAATTGAATTTTGAGTTCAGGGGAAGATGCCATTAGTTGATGTTGGAAAGAAAGCCCTCAAAAAAGTGGTCAAGAAGCCTAATTTTCACCTGGGTTAGAGTCAGCTCCTTAGCTACATCTTTGGGTTAAAATTCACCACATGCAGGTGTGGGCTAGTAAATGTTTAACAACCAGCTCGGGGGAACAGGGAAGGGTGGAGGAAGTATACTCAATATACTTTTATGTTTACTTTGCATTATTAGCATTTTCTCCATCACTTTCTTAAATCTAGACAGTAACAAAACAATGTCAAGCCCCGGTTTGTAGCATTGGCCAGTTTCCAAGGTGTCAATGTTCACAATGAAAATTTAACAATGAACTCTTTTGAGCTAGTTCAAGGTGGCTCCAGCATACACCTGACCACATGACACATCAGGCTAGGAGAAGGGTGACTGGCTGTGCTGGGGAAGGAGTGAGAGGAATCAAAAGGGATGTCTGCCCTGAGAGTGCAGAGAAGTGGGAGCCTGGAGAGTCAGATTTTGTCACTGTTCATCTGGTCCTCTCAAGTTCTTTGGACAGAAAAGACATTAACTAGAGCGACACAGGAGTACCTTTCAAGCGACTCCCAGATGTGCTCTCTGAACTTAGGTGGGACAATCTGGAAAGATTGCTTCCAGATCCCATGACTAGGAGGCTACTGACAAATGATCATAATAAGTGGATAAATGGATATTCTGGTATAAATCTCTGTGTAGGCAGACAGTCATTGGCCAGATGGTCCTGAGCTTGCTCATCTCCAGGGGAAAGGTAATAAGAACAAATATCAGAGTCTGAAACACTGAGGAGCAGACTTTGAGGTAAAGACATGGGACTAGAAACTCTGGAAGACACCATAAAACACATGGGAGCACAGTAGAAAGAATACTGGCCCTGGAGTCTGGGGCAGGGGATGGGGGGAGAGGGCAGGAATAAGCATTTATATAGCTTCTGTTATGTGCCAGGCACTGTACAGATACTGCATCATTTGATCCTCACAATAAAACCCTGAAAGGTAAGTACTGTTATTATCTCCATTATACAGAGGGAGAAACTGAGGTAAAGGTTAAGTGACTTGTCCAGAGTCACCTAGCTGATCTGAGGCCAGACTTGAATTTTAGTCTTCCTGACTCCAGGCTCTTTTCTCTATCCACTGTGCCCAATTAGCTGCTTCCAAGGTCCAAAGGACCTAAGTTCAAATCTATTCTCTGACATTTATTATGGACCTTGAAAAGCATTTGAACTTCCTGGGCCTCAGTTTCCTCATCTGTAAAGTGAAGGGTGAAATTGGAAGCCCCTTCTAACTTTAGATCTGTGATCTTATGTTTTGCTTTGTGCAAATACATTGAGCATATTCCTATTATGAATGTAGGTTATAGGGCTTGAATTCTAGCCAGATGGTGTAATAGATAGAGTATTGGAATCGGGGAAAACCTGAATTTGAATCCTGCCTCAGACACTTAGTAGTTGTGTGACCCAGGATAACTCAAATTATCTCTCTTAGCCTAGGTAGCTTCATTTATAAAATGGAAATAATAATAATAATAGTATCTACTTCACAGGGCTGCTGTTATAATCAAATGATATAACATGCAAACCCTAAAATGCCTTGGGAGCTCTAGATTATTCTTTTTATTAATATTCATTATTTTATCACTATTCATTTTATTAATATTCCTTCTAAGTGAAGTTAAAAGTGTTCCTAGCCCTGGGTAAAATCACTGGGAAGCCTGGTGCTCACCCAGCTTTCTCCAAGGGGGATGAAACTTGAACCTTCTCCCTTCTTGACATTAGAATCCCCAAATCCCTTTAATGAAGGACACGGACTTCAGCAATGGTCACAGAGGCTGGCAGGAGGCCAAGAATCCCAGAATGTCAAAGCTGGAAGGGACCTTGGAGGTTGTCTAGTCCAGCTTTCTCAAGTTACAGCCAAGGCAGTTAAGCATCTTGTCCGACAGTCTAGGGGCTCGTAATGTGTCCTTGTGGCTTCGTACTTGACATTGCTCAGGTGGGTAGCTTCTCTGGCTATGCATCAGCAGTGAGGGGAGCACAGCTCCCTGAGGAGGAGAACTATTAAGAAATGCAAATGATGATGAGAATGAATGGTTTTTTGAATTTGTAAGAGTACTTTGTACTTTTCACACGCACTACTTTATTTGTGAGGGCATCTGCTCCACTGATCACATCGCCCCCTTCCTTTTTACAATCCCCTAGGCCTAGGAATATGCTCAGGTCTCTCCAGTTCTAAAAAATCCTTCCCTTTTCCCTGAGAATACCAAAGTGGTCGACTCATCTCCCTCCTCTCCACCACTGTTAAGCATATTGGCATGAGATCATACGTGACAAAAATGACATCGACATTCATGATGTTAGTTCTTCTGCACCCACGCATTTCATATCCCTTTCAATCTTGCTCCCTCCTCACCATTCTGGTGACACTGCTTTCTCCACAATCAGCAGTGGCAATTCAATTCAATAAAAAACATTTATTAAGGCACCTCCTAGATGCTAGGTACTGAGCTAGCTTATGGGGAAACAAAGAAAAAATGGAGTAGTCTCTGCCCTCGAGTGGCTTACATTCCACTCAAATTTTACCTTGCCAATCTGGAGCCATAGTCATACATCACAGAAGGTACCCTCCAATCAACTCCCTAATATAAATCAAGTTTGGGGAGAAAGACTTTGGACTTTGGAACACAAGGTCCCATGGGGGAAATTGTTCAGGGCACTGCCCCAGTAGGGGACATCAAGATCCCAGATTACTGTGAGGCTGCCAGTAGAGAGGCTGCCACAGGGAGAAGAAACAAGGTGGGACTGGGGAAAAGTTCATCTGAGGTGCTGCCTAAGGGAGGGAGAGGAAGCACCCCATCTGGAAGTTTCTTATTTCAATTAATTTTTCTTGCTAACTGGGTAATAAGTTCAGTTGTTTCTATGTGCTGAAAGATCCCAAATGCAGTAAGCATCCTTTACATTGGAGGTATCCAACATGCGGCCCTGAACCAGATTAAAATGTGACTGGAAATATTTAACAAAATGAATAAGAACACAATAAAACATAGATAATATCACATTTTAAAACGGAGTTCAAATGAGGCCCACAAGGATCCTTATGTATGGGGATTAGCACCCTACCCCTTTTCTATTTGGGCTTGACATCACTGCTTTAAATTATAGCAGCCTGGAACAAAGCCCCAGTTTCCTGCCCTAGCCATGACTGTGGTTCTACTGTGCTCATATCAAATGGCAAATTGACCTACCTTTGTCCTGAGCACTGCATTCTCCTGATTCTCTCCTACCTCGGGAATTCCTGTTCCGGTGCTTCTTTCTCCTGCCCCCCCCTAAAAAGAGAATCTTCTTTCTCTGTATTCTTGTCCCACTCTTTCAACTATGTTCTCTAAGTTGATGACTACCAAAGCAACATCTTCAGCCCTGAGCTCTTTGAGGTAGGTTTAGAGTCAGAGGACTTGGGCTCAAATCCTCCCTTTGTCATTGACTCATGATGTGACCTTAGACAAGTCACTTAAACTTTCTGAGCCCCAGTTTCTTCATCTGTAAAATGAGAGGCTTTGAATAAATCTAGTAAGGAAGGCCCTTTCTCGCTCCAAATCTATGATCCTATCATCCTATGAACTTTGGTACTACATTTCCAACTGCTGGCTGGACATCCCCTCCCCACCTGGGTGTCTCTCTAACACCTTGAAAACTCAGCATGCCCAAAGGGAAACTCGTTGTCTTCCCATCAGCTCAATGGCTGATGGCACCAACCTCCTCCCCGTCATCCAGGCAAGAAAGCTTAATAGTCATTCATATTTCATATCCAATTAGTCCCCAAGTTTTTCAGGTTCTCCCTCCCAAAGGTCTCCCATATATTCGTCTCTACTCTTACTTCCTCTGTGCTAACCCAGGTCTGACCATCATCTTAACATAGATGAATTTCCTCCCTCCAGGCTCCCATTCTTCATTTTCCAATCTGGCCTATGCACCATTGCCAGACTAATCTTCCTAAAACATTATTTCTAGTATGCAACTTCCTCACTCAAAACCTTTCAATGACTTCCCCACAGGTTTTAAGATAAAATTCAAATTCCTTAGCTTGGCATTCAAAGCTCTCTACGTTTTGGCCCTTGCCAAACTCTCCAACATTGTCTCTTACCTGTCTCCTTCTCAAATACTCCTCGCCATCCATTTCCTTCTTGTCACTGTTCCCCAGAAAAGCCTACCTTCTAGAAGAGGTGAGCACAGGGAGTAAGGTTCTTAGGGCTTTATGGTGGTAAACAGCAACCCCCGATGGCTCAGTATTCTCTCAGCATTCAGATGGACGGGGCAGGGGAGCTGCTGTGTGCTCACATTTGGACTAAGTGATATTAAAGAAATGTTCCAAAGGTTTGAGGAGGATGGAGTCCAGAGGACTGAGGACTGAGGTTGCCATGGGATGGAATGGTTTGGGAAGGCTTCATGAAAGAGTTGGAGCTTGAGATGGACCCTGAAGGATTTGGAGGCAGAAAAGGAGGAGGGGGGCCCTTACAAGTGAGAAGAATCTCAGGGCTAAAGCCAAAATAAGCACAGCTTTGACCAGAAAGCAAGGAGGCATGTCCAGCTTGAGCACAAATTTTTGTTGGAAGAGTGATAGGAAGTAAGAAGGGTAGGTTGAATCTAGATTGCATGGGGCAATCTCCCTGGGCCTCAGTTTCCTCATCAGTAAGATGAGGGGGCTAAATTAGCATGCCCTCTGAGATCTCTCCCAGCTTTAAAGCTTTGATCTTGCGGGTCTGGCCAACTGTCAGCCACTTGGCACACAGCAAAGTGTTCGCGGAAAGAAGGGAAAGCCTCAGTAATGGCAATGATATGCTGGGAATGGGAGTCTCTAATCCATCTGAAGAGGAGAGGGGACAGACTCATCCTTAGCCATTGAACTCCAGAGGCAAGAATTCCCTTGAGGGGATCTGATCATTCCATTCCCCTTCCTCCTCTCCCCTCCTAATAGGTCCTTCACATCCTATTCAGTCCCCTGTGTTGTTTGGTCATTTCAAGTATTGTTCAACTCTTTGTGACCCCATTTGGGTTTGGATTGTTTTTTGGGGGGGAAGGCAAAAATACTGGGGTGGTTTGGCATTTCTTTCTCCAGCTCTTTTTTTTTTTTTTACAGATGAGGAAACTGAGGTAAATAGAGTTAAGTGACTTGCCTAGGGTCATCACACAACTAGCAAGTGTCTGAGGCTGGATTTGAACTCAGGAAGGTGAATCTTCCTGTCTTCAGGCCCAGCACTGTATCCATTGGGCCACCTAGCTGCCCTACCACTGACAAACTACATCCCAGGGTACCAAAAAAACTTGTCTCTGAGTATTGTCTGAATGGTGGATCATCTTTTTATCTCTGTTGTTTCCCCCCTGATTAGACCATGAGCTCCTGGGAGACTGGGCTGGGCCAGGGTCTTTGGCTGGGCCAGGGTCTTTTCCATCTCTGAATCCCCCAGAGCACTGAACATGGGGCTGGGCACGTTGTAGGGGCAGGGCTGGTGTTCCTATGGGTGATGATGCTCCAATCTCCCATTCCTCACAACTCTTCCCCACAGATTTCAGCCTTTCCTTCGAGACACAGGAAATTTGGCAGAGGAGGGATAGAGATAGAAATGAGGAAAGGTAGGAGAATTGAGATGGGGATGGGGATGAGAGCAAAGACAAAGAGAAGCTGGGGAAGGAGTTAGACATGGCATCTCCTGCCATGAGAAGGATAGCACAAGGCTCTGGCCCCAAGAAAGGGAGAGTAAAGGGGCCAGGGGCTCAGGGAAGAGAGTGTAATATGTGTGAGGGAGAAAGGGAATGGGGAGAAAAGTGGTCCTGAAGGCTAGGGGAAAAGAAAAAAAATGGGCATAAAGGATATATAGCACAGGGGATTTTGGTTGAATGAAAGTAATCATTTTCTGACAGTGAGAGCTGGGGAGTCCCCTTCAAAGGTCTTAAAAATAGGAGAAATGCTTTCTGTGTGAGCTGGTGCAAGATCCAGACCTAGCTCCCTGCAGCTAGGATTAGATGTCTGTTCTCAACTAGGGTACCTACAGGGAGAACAGGATAACAGAGCCCTTTAGCAAAAAGCAGAGGGGAGACGAAGTTGGCCGACCTTCCTTGCTTCCCCGAGCAGCCTCCTGTTTGGGGACGTGGAAGTAGGGATGCAGGTTGCTGAGATCTGGAGGGCTGCCAAGAGCTCCAAGTTGGTACAACAGCTTGGGCAACGAGAGGAAGATAGGCACACCTGAATGGAGGGTGTCAGTGGGCAGGTGGCAGGATTTCTCTCAGAAGCTGGTAAGTGGAGAATAGAAATCACAGATTTGGAACAAACTTCAGAGGCCAACTAATTCAACCCCCTCCTTTTACATATGAGGAAACTGAGATGGGGGTGGGGGGGGGAGATTATGTGACTTAGTCAAAGTCACACTGCCTATTATACAGCACAGTACCGGTAGAATTTTACCCCCATCTCCAGAGACAGCGCTTTTAATGTACAAGGATGCCTCCCTGTGGATCCAATGTCCTTTTATGGGTTCAAATTATGCCCACATCCCCCACTTTTAAAGGATAGAGTCGTTTTTAAGCTTTATTTTTCCCGGTACAGGGAGACATTCACAATAGAGCATTGTACCGGAGTCAGTAAAACTCAGAGTTCAAATACCGACACTGATACTTAATAGCCGTGTGATCCTGGTCAAAACGTTTCTCTACTAAATCTCAGACTGGTAGAGCTCTACATAGATGCTAATAGACCTTGCCCCCAAGCGGTTCCCCAAAGCAGAGCATAGATGGAGTCCAGAACTGTAACGGCCAGGCAGTAAAGGGTGTGAGACTGAGGGAGCCTGCTACTCCCTCTTTTCGTAGGAGCAGGTCTTTTCCTTTATACTGTGTGGAAGGAGAGACCCTGGCAGACCAGTGGCTGAACTGCTGCCCAGAAAATTCCCGACTGTGCAGCGGATTTTGAGTTGGGGCGGGGGAAGCTAAGTGGCGCAGTGTTTGGGGCACCAGCCCCGGAGTCAGGTGGACTTGGGTTCCCCCAGCTTCTGTTGGCAACCCTCTCCTCTCGGGTTCCAGCTGTGAGCCCCCCCCCCTCCGCTTCAGCTTATGCAGGAACCCCAGGATTCGAATCCCCAGCTACACGTGGGAAATCTAGCCCAAAGAGTGGCGGCACCTGAGCCCTGGAAGCTCGGGATCCTGGCTCACACCTTCGGACGGAGAGCAAGTTCCTCCCTTTCCCTCACCCTTCCTACAGACTCGGACCTGATCACTTGCAATCTCAGTTCTGGCTTCCTTGGGCAGCCGGAGTTCTCAGCACCGAATTAGTAGTCGATTAGTCAACTCATATTTATTAAGCACCTACTGTATGTCAGTCGTTCGGTTCAGTCGTGTCCAACCCACCCTGTGTACCATGCTGATCGTGGGCGTTTCTTTGCAAAGATACGAGTGGTTTGCCATTTCCTTTTCCAGTGGATTAAGGCAAACGGAGATTAAGTAACTTGCCCAGGGTCACACAGCTAGTAAGTGTCTGAGGTCAAATATGAACTCAGGTCTTCCTGACTCCAAGTCCAGTGCTCCATCCGTTGAGTCAGCTAGCTGCTTCAGAGAGACATGAGGGAGGGGGAAAATATGTGGCTGGAAATATGTGAAAATACAGGGTTGCCTTCCTGTTTCAGATGGGGGGGGGTGTCATAGATTAACACTAAAAAAATTTACAATGTACCCTTTGTCTTAAGCCAACAACCCTATGCAAATATACGGGCAGGACAAATGTGATCAATCCCATTTTGCAGACTAGGATTTTGAGGCTCTAAAAGGTGTTGCTCAAGGTGAATAAATGGTAGAGTCAGGAATTAGAACCCATATCCCCTACATCTAAACCCAGCAGGCCCTTTCTCTATACTGTGCTAAAGCTGACAACACACTCTGCCTGCCAGGCCAAGGATCCCCCAAGTGGTGCCAGGGACTCTGTGGGCCCTGAGGTTAGATTCAGGCCCAGTCTCACCTCCCCAGCCTGTGCAACCCCAACTTAGTTCACAATCTTTGACCATAGCTCTGGGCAGGTCTTTTCATCACAGGTGCCAACCACAGCCACCAAGAGGCAACACATGGGTGGTACCTCAGGGGCAATTCTCCCTGGGGTGATGGGGGTGGGGACCTGAGATAAACAGTCACCCATCAGCTCATTTCTCTGCTGAAGGCTGCTATCCTGATGAGATGCCAACTTAGTGAGATACAATGGGCTGAATTTGGGTTGGTAGTGTTGAGGTTTAAGGGTGCTGGGATCCTGAAATAGCAACATGCAGGCCTGCCTGAATGAATTTGACCCGATTTCTTTCAGACAAAATAAAACAAGGTTTATTAAAAATCCACCATGTTGGGGTGGCTAGGTGGCGCAGTGAATAGGTCCTGGAGTCAGGAGGACCAGAGTTCAAATCCTACCTCAGACACTTAACACTTACTAGCCATGTGACCTTGGGCAAGTCACTTAACCCCAGTTGCCCTGCCCTCCCCGCTCCAAAAAGCAAAAAAAAAACAAAATAAAATTCACCATATTGGCCAGATGCTTAAGGAATTTGAGCACTTGTATCACTAATACCAGTGAACCAGATTGAATCAGAGCACTTTCACAGAGGCAAGATGGAACTTTCATACTGAAGACTGTGGGAACAGAGGAGGGTCTAGATGGAATTGAGGGAGTCTAGGGTGGGGCCAGGTGTTGACAAAGAAAGGGCAGTTAATTAACTGGGAAGGGCCAATTGCCCCAGGTGAAGGCCTGGGACCAGAGTTCAGGGGCTTTTCCTTTTTTGGGGTCCAGATCTCAAAGACATGGCCTTTTCCTTTTGGGGATTCAGATCCTATCCCCATCATTAGTACTGTCAAGGGATGGGGAGGGATTGCTGTCTCTTTGATGAGGTCAGCAGCTTCTCCCCACTGCCAGAGGGCAAAAAAGGGGCCAGTCAGGGACACAATGAACCATCAAAAAACTGCAGTGTGATTATGAAATGTCTTATTCCATCAAAAAATTCATTTCAACAAATTAAGTACCTACCATTTGCAAAGACTACTAGGTCTTGAGGATACAGAGATGATTAAGAAATAGTCCCTGAATTCAAGTAGCTGATAATTTTTTTTTAAAGCAATTGGGGTTAAGTAACTTGCTCAAGGTTACACGGCCAGTTATTTCTGGGTGTGGTGCTAAGCATCTGAGCCCAGATTTGATCCCCAGGTCATCTCGACATTGGGGCCGGTGCTCTTAATCGCTGAGCCACCTGGCCGCCCCTAGTAGCTGATAATTTAATAGGTAGAGGAGACAAATATTTTTTCAAAGAATTTGTCTTATCCTAACATGGAATGGGATACTTCAGGAGGCATTAGATACACACACACACTGGCACACACTGGATATCCATTTTTGGTAGGTGACAATACCTACAGAAAGTGGAAGCTCTTGTTCAGGTTCAGGTTGGGCGACCTGGTTTCTGAAGTCTTCAATTCTGAGGTTCTGTATATGTACAAGGACTGAGTTTGGGGGACCTAACATATACATGGGCCATGTTCTACTTTGGAAACTTAATTCTGAAATAGATGTTTTTTTTTTTGTGCAATCAAAAAAGATGACCGCTGCTGATGCTTTGGTAGGACAGATAACCTTGTGTACAGAAGTCTCTTTTGTAGCACTGCAGTCCACTAATAAATTCCATTTAGGCCAAAGCCAAATTTTAGTTTCCTCTCTGAATTATTTATTTTCCAAACAATGAATGGTGGGAGGTGGTAGAGAAAGAAGGAATGATGTCTAGTTACTTTAAAAATCATGACTCTGGTTGGTGGTGTAATACTACTGTAAATGAAACCTGCAAATAAATTGGCCCTAACAGAGCAATCAACTCTTGTCAGGTCACTTGCTAAATATATTATTCTCTCCGACTCTCAAATAAATACATCATCTCCCCCTTCCATAGCAATTTGCGTGTGCATACCAAATGAGCAAGACACGCCAAGTTATGTACTTTAGGCACATGCTCTGGGTACATTATGAGACACCAAGACTGAGGTCAAGTGCCTTTTAACAGGCAGAAGTGCAGACATCAAAGTCTGACTACATTTCCTGAAGTTATTGCTTTTATAAAATGTGTTCTACTCCTGTAACCACCAGCAATTTAGCTCGGACTTGGACATTCATACCCAGCATCCCCATCACTTCCTCTAGCAGCTTCTTTGAGTAGATGCCATTCATTCTCACTCCTATCCCACCCCAATCTGGCCTAAATGGAAAAGATTCATTTCCTTCTTTAACAGGATAATTGGACTACTTGGTCGGCTGAAATGAAGTCTCATTATCTTATCTAGAGGGAATTTCAAAAGGCTATTGAGCTGATACATGTGTATAACCACAGGTAAAGAATGTGAAAGGCAGAGAAGGATGGAGACCAGTTAGAACCAGTTGGATAAGAAATTTTCCTTATTAGATATGAAAACAAATATTCCTTCTTAACAAATCTAGACATAAAACACAAAACAAAGGCAGGTCAGGCAGACAAATTGGTAGGCACCTTATGACTTACTTCAATAATATTTAATGCCAAATCCAATATGGCAAGTCTCTAACAGCTCTTCTCCTGCCCACTGTGTATGTCCCACCAAGTCACTCCTTGGCCCACAAGAACCTCCACTGGCCCCCTATTGTCTCTAGAATAAAACAAACTACATTTTTTTGTTTTTAAAGCCCTTTACAATCTGACTCCAGTCTTTCAAGCACTCAGAATTCCAGTAAATGGACTTCCATGCTATTCCTTGGCTCCCTTCTCCTTGTCTTTACACAAATTGTCCCTCATGCCAGGAATTTGTGTCTGCCTCACCTCTGACTAACAAAATTTCTAGCTCAAGTAAGCCTATTCTGTTCTGCCAAGTTGCTGGGGCCCTTTCCTCAAATTAGTTTTTATTTACTATATTTCCTGTTTACTTCTTTTGTTTCACTTGTTTTCACATCAATAGATGAAAAGTTCCCTGAGGACAGGGGCTATTTTTGTTTTTGTATTTCCAGGAACTTCATGAATGCCCTTGAATTCCCTTAAGTACCATGTAGGGGAAAAAAAAGAGCTATGGTCTGTTTCCTATTATAGGAATTGGCCCCATAAATCAGTGTGGATTGTGCATGGTCTAACTCTATTATCCCTGCAGTGGGAAGAACAATGGTTAAAACCACAACATATATGTAATACTCCTGTCAGTGAACCTAAATTTCATAGATGATTTTAATGGGTGGGTTCAGTTTTAAACTGCATTATGTTGCAAAAAGGTCAAATGGCCTAGGTTTGCCTTCCTTCTCTTTGCTATTTGTTACATGCATGGATCTGTACAAGTAAGTCACTTAACAGTTCCCATGCACATTTGTAAAATGAGAGAACTGAAGTTAATCATTTATAAGACCCCTTCTAGCTCACTTTTAAAAATTACTTCTAAATACTTCAACATTTAAACAGAACCATAATCTCAACATTGTGAGTACTTCTGCCAACAATAAAGATCATGAGCCTACCATGTCTTCTCATCTTGTCTAAAACTTATTGATAGTCTCTCATAAATATGCCACAGGGAATCCACCCAAAATAAAAGATGACTTTCTCTAGGTCTTTTAACATTAAATTAATAAACCAATAAACTGGAACCAGTGTAACCCCAGGATAGTTGATTATTCTTTGATCTTAATATGTAAACAGGACATTTTCTGACCATTTATTGTCATCTTCATAATAATGATATGTTCTCATTGCCCTTTGGGTCACTTAATATTTTGATTCCTTGAAGGCTGTGATGTTCCAAGAGTTGCAGTTACATAGTATCACTACAAGAATACCAATGTAAAATATAGAGGTTTCTGTTTGGGGAGCAGCTTAGAAGCATTGAAAACACTTCACAATTTCTAAAATACATTCCAATCTACTTTCTTTCCCTTTAATTATGGGCCTAGTTCACTGTTAATCTGCATTGACTATTCAAAATATACAATATATGTGTATATACACAAATACATATATATACACACACAATCATACACACATTTAACTTACTCCAATTCAACTATGTGCTCAGCAAAAATAAGGTCTAAGAAAAAGCTTTATACATAAAACCATCTAGTAGCTCCATACTGTACATTTCCAATGCTTCACTGACAGTTAGCATTGAATTACAACCCTTGCTGGTCGCCCAGACTTAATGGGCTTTGAGATGAGTCTTGAAAGAAGCCAGGGAAACTAAGAGGAGTTTTAAGAGCAGAACGTTCTAGGCATGAGGGACAGTCATTGCAAAGGCATGGTGACAGGAGGTGGAAAGTCACGTGGAAGGAACCCCAAGTAGGCCAGTGTGGCCAGGTCAGTGTGTATGAAGGGCAAAATATTATGAAGTCTGGAAAAGTAAAAAGGGGCCAGGTTGTGAAACTTGAAAAACCAAAAGGACTTTATCTTGGACTTAACAGCAAATGACTGGAACTCAGTGAGCAGGGCAATAACATGGTCAGACCCACCTTTCAGAAAGATCACCTTGGCAGCTAAGTAGAGGATAGATTGGAGTGGGAAGAGATTTGAAGGAAGGAGACCAGTAAGTAAGAAGGCTATGAGGCGGCCATTTGAGAGGTGATGACGGCTTGAACTAGGGTAGTAGCTGTGACTGGAGAAATGAATAGAGATGTTGTGAAGGTAGAAATTAGAAGATTTCACAATGTATTTGATAAGTGGAGATGCCAAGGATAATCCCAAGGTTGCAGGTCAGGGTGACTGGGAGGATGGCAGTGAGTTCAAAAGTGAAAATAAAGTTCAGAAGAAAAGAGGGCTTTGGGGAAAAGATTACTTTTGTTAGGGACATACTGAGGTGCCAACAGAACATCCAGTACCAGACGTCTAAGAGGCATTTGTTGATATATAATTACATAGCTCAGAACAAAGACTAGGCCTTCATATATATAGACCTAGGAATCTCATACATAGAGATAACTGAACCTTTTGAGGTCAGAGTTGGGAGAGCAGGTTCAGATGTGAAAGAATTAACTTAGATGATTTTCTCCTAAACAAGGGGAGCTTTATTCATGCAAAAGCAGTGGGTCTGAGATTTAGCCAGGAGCTAAACAAAGGCCCTGATACTGGAAAAGAACCAGACACAGACAGAAAGCTATATAGCCTGTAGGATGATGACGTAATTTTTAGGGTTTCTAATGGGGAGATTTAGGGACAGGATGAGGAAGCTGGATGATACAAGATAAGGGAGACGGGGGAAATTTTATGACCGAGGATGGGGGTTGGGAGGAAAGAAAAGGAATTTTATGGTCCAGGATAAGGGGGAAGTTTTATGGTATTTCAAGATAAGGGGAAAAGACTTTAAGGTGCCTTTAGGTTAAAGAATAAACCAAGGAAAGAGCAACTCAACCCTTAAGGCGCCTTTGTATCCACATCAAGCCCGTGGGAGTTGCTTAGACCACCAATGAGAGAGTACAGAGGAAAAAGGCCCTGCAAAGAGCCTGGGTCAGGGCACTCAGTTAGTGGGCATGACATGGAGAAAGAATCCTGAAAAGAAACAGATAAAACTAGGTAGGAGAGAGCAGTATCCAACAAGCCTTGAGAGAAGCAGCAAGAGGTGGCCCACAATGTGAAATGATTTAGAGTAAGCCAAGGATGAGAATGGAGAAAAGTCTGCAAGAAGTAATTAGTAAATTTGGAAGCGACAGCTTCAGTTGAATAGTGAAGTCAGAATTCATATTTCAGAGGTTTAGCTATGAGGAAGTGGGGGGCATTGCATGTAAATTATTTTCTCAAGTTCAGCTGAGTAGGATAGGACAGATACATGATTACAGCTAGTGGGGTTGGTAGGATCAAGTCAGAGGTGTTTTTTATTTGTTTTTAGGATGGAAGAGATATGAGCATATTTATAGGCAGAAGAGAAGTAGACAGTAGGTAAGAAACCGTATGAAAAAAATGTAGCCACTATTTCTGGGGTGACAAGGGAAGTAGTATCTCAGTGAGCCATCAGATTGAAAGAGAAAGGCTTAAAAAAAAAAAGACTTAAACTGAAAGAAAACTTATTATGGAGCAGGCATTCCAGAGGGCACAATGGAAGGCTGAGTGGCTCTAAAGTAGGACACTGCAAGAGTAAGACTGAAGGAATCAAGGATGGAGAATGGGGCAGATGAGAATGTAGAAGCAGTGGGATAAAATAAGTATAAGGGGAATGTGTTTACTATTGAACAGAATCCAGGTAGATTAGCACTGGTGGAGAAAAGTTTGCCGAGGGAGGTACAGAGATATATTATTTGAGGCCCTCCCTGGAGATTCAGCTTCACCGTTAAGTCTGCCTGTCCTGAGACTCAAGGAAGCTACGCCTCCCAAACAAGGTGCAGTTGGTTGTTCCAGAGAAGGCTCTAGGGGGCAGGAGATGGAAGAAATCTTGGCCTCTGAGAGTTGTCTGGTATAGGAGTTAGCCCTAGAGCAAGGCCCCAGTGGTGCAAAAGGCAGGCAGTGAGCACCCCCTGCCACTTCCCTTCCAGTCCCACAGCTCCCCCACCTATCAATCAGACAGCAGCCTGGGAGGCCAGCAGGAGCAATGGAGACCGCTGTCATGTGGCCTCATGGTGGAGCTAAACACCTAGATCAATCAAAAGCTCCCCTCTCAGAAAAGCTATCATCAAAGGCAGAATCCAAGCAAAGTTCCAGTGGAAAAGAGATGAAGAGGATAGTTAGATTATAAGCAACATAGTGTGGAATTAGCTAGGTGGTTTCATTCTCTTGATTTCTCCTGAATGTATTGTTAGGCTGAATACTTTTAGGTAGTGGTGGATCTCATGAAGCTCTGAACTGTTCCACGATTTAATATAATCAGCACAATTGCATTTATAAGAATATCTGAGGGGAGGCTAGGTGGCACAGTGAATAAAGCACTGGCCCTGGAGTCAGGAGGACCTGGGTTCGGATCCGGCTCAGACACCACACACACACACACACACACAACTAGCTGTGTAACCTTGGACAAATTACTTAACCCCAACTGCCCTCCAAAAGGCAAAAAAAAAAAAAAAGAATATCTGGAGGACTCTATTATTTATAAGGAACCCTTTCATGTTTGAACTCTGCCCTGGAAATCCAAGGGCAAACACTTTTGATAAGCATATCTATACTGTACATGTAATTGCTACTGTTAGAACCTGAGGATCATCAATCAAATCAATCAGCAAGTATTAAGCACCTACTACTATGTGCCAAGTAGGTGTAGGGGAGGCAACAGTTAAACTCTCCTTGCCCAGAAGGAGCTTACATTCTACCAGGAGAAACAATAAGAACACACACAGCTATGTTAGCTTAATTTGGTCTCACACAGTTTTCCTCAAATGGGTTTTTTCCCTCTACTGCTGAGTTCATACCATTCATAATGTTCCCCTTCTCCTCAAGATCATGCAAAATAAGTTTACATTCTTATATTGACGCTGCTCAGCAAGGAGAGTGTTTGCTAACCATGGCGTTGTCTGTGCTTTTTTAGCCTCATGGTTGTGGCAGTTCATCTGTATTGGTTAAATACATACAGATAATGGTCACAGCCCACGTTAGTGTCTTTTCCATTACCCAGTTTCCATTTTTACCAGTCAAGTGCTTTTTTGAATAAGCCAAATTGAGAACGTTGTAATGGCACGTATTTTCTTCTCATCTTTATCCTTTCTTCTAATTTGGTCCATTTTGACCTTTACTGGATAACAAGTCAATGGTCTCTGCACAGAAAAAGTTGACTGGGTAACCGATTCCTATATTAGTAACCAATCATTTCCTGTCAAAAAGGATAGGATCCAGGGACTGGACCTGTTAATCTTATTATTTTAGGAAATTTCCTTTACCAATAAAATTTAGCATCTTCTTTGCAAATTAGTCTGATATCTTCCTAGAGCACCAAGTGGTTAAATGATTTACCCAATCACCCAAGTCAGTATTGTCAGAGACCATGTCCTGGTTTTGAGGCCAGCTGTCTTTGCTATGCTACTTTGACTCTCATCTATTAGATCAAATTATCTTTCTGTAATGTCAAGTGTGTTCACCATGTCTACTATCTCCAAATTTTCTTCTTAAGCCATTTGTGATAGATAGGCTTGAGGTTTCTATATCACCTTTGGACTCACATTTCCTAACATGGAACCATTATTTCTAATGTATATTTTTTTGACCATTCACTCCATGCTTACCTTTCCATTGAAATTGTCAAAGTACTCAAAGTGTTGACTTAATTTGGAGAATATTGTTGAATTTTTTATAGATTTTCTCAACATCATCATGATGTACATAAAACAATATATAAGCTACAATGGTCTTTATGGCTATCTTTTTTGTATATTTATTATGAGCACTACAAGGCAAGATAATCAATCATATATCCCATGAAATGTTTCTCATTGCCTTTGAGCACCCACTGAAACTAAATCCTCAGAAATCCAACTCCAAAGCCTCACAGTAGAGTGGAGGTGAGGGTACCCTGAGTTCTCAAAGACTATACCACTAGGAGGTACTATCAAGGTAAAAAAGCTTTGAATACAGTGCTACCAATATATGTTGTCCAGTCTAGCTAAATAAATACAGCCTTATCACAAGTAGACTGATTACTAGTTGGTTTCATTGACTATGGCAACACAGGAAACAAAGAAAAATACAAAATGGTTTTGAGCCCTAGGAATCACCACACTTCTTCTGTATCTATTGTAAAGTGGTAGAAAGGGGCTAAAAGGTCTCAATGATCCAATAATTTTGGACTATATTAATAGCAATTTAAGTTGTTGTGCCCTAAATGTGTTTCCTGTCCAACCAATGAACAGTAAAACTACTGAAGGAATTGAACTACATCAATATTGACATTCTCCCTATAAATGAAACCAGAAAATATAATGAAGATGCAGGTAACTGAAAGGACTGCTCATGGGTTCTTATAGTGCCATCTCTACCCTCTCCATGCCCCGCCACCAGCCAAAGGGGGGAAAAAAGTGTTCAGGGAGTTAATTTCTAATAGCATGTGAAAAGAAATTAACTTCCCCAGACCATCTCTGAGCTTCTTTGTTCTTATCTATAAAAAGGATGATTATGAGGTAGAATAGAAGGAGCAATAGATTTGGAGCTAAGAGATCTGGATTCAAGTGCTGGTTCTGTTTCATGTCCTTGGGCAATTTAACCTTTCTCAACTTAAATTTTATCCTCTGTAAAATGAGAGGGTTGAACCAAATAACGCCTAAACTTCCTTCCAATTCTGACATACTATGTGTTCTTAATAAGTCAAAAGTAAAAAAAAAAAATATAAAGCATGTCAAAAATACAAAAATCATACTTACAAGAGGCTGGACATTCTGGTTAAATGTCAAGGCAAAGAGAAAGAAAAGTTTACTTCTCCACTTTAACATAAACTCACCAACTATTATTCAACAAAATTCATTGCTTGCCACGTCCAGAATGTCTGTTAATCCCAAAACGAAAGTAGCTTAAAATAATTTTGCTGAACATAAAGTCAAATGAAAATTCTAATTCACTTATCTGATACATTGCCATTCTGCTAAAAGAATCTGCTTTGGTATACAATTTCATTCATTAGAAGGATTATGCACAAGCTGCTCATTATCTTCAGTTCTCCTACTGGTAGCAACATAATGAGGGAAC
This sequence comes from Petaurus breviceps papuanus, assembly GCF_028583685.1. Taxonomy (NCBI): domain Eukaryota; kingdom Metazoa; phylum Chordata; class Mammalia; order Diprotodontia; family Petauridae; genus Petaurus; species Petaurus breviceps. The sequence continues at coordinate 6,025,463 of NW_027187344.1, read as the reverse complement.
AGTTAGAACAGATTTAAGCTTTACAACATGGTACCTAAAGTCTACTTGAATAAGTAAACTGGATCAACGTATAGAGGCCATTTATCCTATAGGCAAAATGTCGTTATTTTTTTATTTACTTTTCATTTTTTGGATACCTTTTAACACCATAGTCTTTTCCTAATACACTCCCTTTAATCCCACAGAATCCTCCCTTATATCTTTTATTATTTCTGTAGTATTTATATCATTAGTATCCAGGAAGGAGGCACTGGTATTTATTAACTGGAAAACAAAGGAACATGATTTCAGTATAGTGCACAGACTTAACTGAAAACACCTATTTGTTGAGTAATTTAACATGGCAACAAATCCTAAATTTGGCAGAAGAGTTCTTTCACAATCCACATGGAAACATAACAAGAGCTGAGGAGGACTAACCAAGCCCAAAACAAAGATGATGTACTATTTCATTTGAAGTCTTAGAATTCTATCATTCATACTTTCTCTCTTCATTCTTTCTTAGTCAAGTTCACTGGCAACAAAAAGCCCAAACTGAAAGCATTAACTCACATTTACCAAAAAAAAAAAAAAAAAGACATGGTGGGACTTGCCAATTTATAAAAGGATGATTCCCTGACAAAAGCTGGTATCTGATCTTGTGAAATATACACAGTGGGCATACTTAATGAAAGGCCCCCACCCCTCCCACCTGACTCTTACTGCCATTTTTCCTTTGGCCCATAGGCAGAGGAGACACATTCTGATGTCTAGGCACCATGAGATCAAAGAAGCCGCTACTCTTAGAGGTGTACTTTCATTCCACAACTTACTTAGATGTTTGGAAACCAACATGAAAGATGCATGCAATGTCATGAGAAATTGCACTGTCAATTTGGAGAAATGCAACAGGGCGGCTTAGGAGCTAAATGTGGCCCATGAGATGACTGCAAACATTCTGCACAGGAAGATCTTTTCAAGAAGCCCAAATACAAAACTCATCCTTTCTGCTTGAAGTGCAGGAGGCAATGCAAAATTTCAAATGCAATATGAAAAATTGCTCTCTTTTCTACACTCTCTCAATACCCCTCTAGTTTTAGAAATACTTTTGTGAAGAAAAACTTCAAAAAATTTTCCCATTTTTTGGTTAATGATGTAATTTACTTATTATTGTACCTTAAAGCATGTATGTGTATATATGTGTATATGTATAAACATATGTATGTATGTATATACACATGAAGTTGTTGCCTAAATTAGGTACCTCTTTCTTAACTTTCTTAAAAGAATCATTCCTAGCACCAAGGCTTTCCCCCACAAAGCTGCCTCTTTATAGTTTTGATAAAAATAATGTGGGTTTTTTTCCTCAAGCAAATCTGATAACTCATGCTAAGTAGGCCTCTGTATAGAATAAATTTCCATAGTAGAAAGGAAGGAAAATGAAACTAGGGGGAGTACAAAATTAAAAACCAACTTAAATAAAAGAAATCCATTTTGAACCTTTGCTATTACTTTCCATACCATCACAGATACCAAAATAGCAGTATACTTTCATCAGTTATATGGTTTCGAAAAAATGTGGGAAATTTGCCAGCTTTCTCAAACCCCAATCACCTTATAAAATATTCCCGTTTAGAAGGAGGAAAGTATTCAGTTTCTTTTTATTTCCTTTGTGGTTTTTAACGATGTTTTGAGATCATCCACTTCCACCATTTATTCCCTGTTTAAAGCATAACCTTTGATCTACACTATCTCACTACTTCTAGGATAGTTGTGTAATACTGCCAAGAAGGAGAGAGAATTTGGGGTGGTCATGGGTTTAGTAAAAACAGGTGGATGAGCCCTTGCAGAAATCAAACATCTTGTGCAAAAGAGCCTTGTTTAAAAATGTACAACATAAGCAGAATTCCATCTAAACCAAATGCTTTCCCCAAAGCTTCCCCATGAGTCCAGAAAGCTTTTAAAATAGAACTAGAGACATCTGACCCACTATCACCAACTCAGCTTTTTCCAAACAACTTATGTTGTGAAACAAATCAGGCTTACAACAGCACTAGAGGTGCCCCTCCCCTTGAACCCCACTTTTAAAAATGAGTTTGCTCTGCTGAAAAGTGATCAAACATTTTGGGCCAGGAAGAAAGAAAAGGCAAAAAAATCAACTAGATTAAATCTTAAAAAGGTTTTGTTGTTTGCTATACAAATGTACATCTCTACATTTACAATATTTGTCCAAGTATGATTTCCTTTTCTAAAAAAGAACAACAGAACAACATTTCATTTATCTGGCTCTAAGGACACTATCATCGAAGCACAAAGGTCCTCTGAAATCCAAGACAGAAAAACATACTCATTTGTAAAGATTACCAATAGAAAATAAGTTTAAATGAGAGTATACAATCTTCCATGTTCTAGGGGAAATGAATGGCCCCAAATTTAAAAATAAAATTAACATCTCTATTCTTATTAACTGAGCACCCAAAGCTGCATTTCTTATAATAAATATTCTTTTTGGTAAATGTTGCCTGTCACTGAGACTCAAGACCTTAGCTATGAAAGTTTTCTTCTTTTTGAAGGACTGTCCTGGTTTTCTTTTCTCCTCCTGTCCAAGCAATAGTCCCTGTCTAAATGATAGTCTTTCCTATATTCATGCTTTTCTTGTTGCCCTTCTCTAGAAGATGTTATTTCTCTTCTGTAGTCAGATCCTTCTTCTCCACTGGGTTTTCTTTTGTTTGTGTGCATGGAGGTACTCGAAGAGGGAGCTTCAAGTTGTGTGGTCAGGTTGTCATTGTTGGAGACTGCTACTTTTGAAAAAAGGCTCTGGATGATATTACCGGGGTCCTGGTGAATTAAAGGAAGGCCAGGTTCATATGTGGGTGGGGTTGATCTTGGATGCTGTGTACTGGATGGTTGTGTATCACCTGAGAACTTCTCTGTGGCATCACGCTCATTTCTCTTAGCTAGTCTTGGGTCCCGGTTAACAGGTACCTCAGTAGCTTTTGTAACAACTGTAGCTTCCCTGAAGTCAGAGGGTTGAATGTCAGCAGGTAGTAAGGAAGTGCTGCTGCGCCATGGAGAAGCAACAGAAGTGGTCTTAGAAATACCACTGTCAGGTTTGTTCATCACTTCTTTTGGCTTATTGTTGGGTAAGCTATTCTGAGATCTAATGATTTCTGGCACTACAGTGGGAGGGTATGATAGATTTCGCTGTGGCATAGATTTGAGTTTCAAAATTTTCACTGCATCATGCTTATAATTCCTGTCACAGGTCCTAATAATGGCACCTCGTTTCTGAGCATCTTGAATCAGCTGATTCCAATGTTGGTTTTCCTTGAAACAAAAGAATAAAAATGATTATAAAATAAGAACACCCAAACATGGTCTGTGTGTATGATTACAGCTTTCATTTCTTAACACATCTAAATATATTTCTATGACAGTTATAGAGGCAAAGATGAAAGAGTAAATACCATAAAATAACCCTTGCATTATTATCACCTAGAAATAAGGCTATGTCTCAGCTGATTCTTAGATGCATGCTATAAAGTCACAGGATAGCAAGGAATCTAGAAGTCATCGGGGGCCAGTTTAGTATCTAATTTCAAACTGTTTACAAAGCAATAAACATCAAAATTATTTAGTACTGGTTAAAAAAACCAAAACACTGATCAATGGAACACATCTAAATAACAAGACCCAGAAGCAATCAAACGCACAGTCTTTAATAGACCCAAGAACATCAAATATTGGAAGGAGTAAGGACTACTATTGACAAAAACTACTGGGAAAACTGGAAAACTATTTGGCAGAAATTAAATTTAGACCAACTTCTCATACCATATACTACAATAACCTCTAAATGAATATAGGGCCTAAATATAAAATGTCTTATAAACAAATTCAAGGAGATGGGAAGGAGATACCTTTCATAATTATGTCTAGGAGGAGAGTCCTTAAACAAAAGATAAAAGATAAAATGGGCAACTTTATCAACGTGATCTTCCTAAAGTACAGGTCTGACATGTCATTTCCCTACTCAACAAACTCTAGTGGTTCCTTATCACCTTCAGGATCAAATAATAAAATTCTCTGTTTTGCATTCAAAACTCTCTACAACCTGTTCCCCCTTCACCCTTCTAGTCTTGTACTTCACCACCTCTTCCCTTCTCCATCCACCCCTCCTCCCACCATACACACTCTGATCCAGCTATATTGGTCTCTTTGAACAAGAAACTGTACCTCTTGATTTAGGGCATTTTCACTGGCTATCTCTCAGGCCTAGAATGCTCCCCCTCCTGGGCTTCCTTCAAGTCCTAGCTAAAACCCCACCTTCTACAGGAAGTCTCTCTTGATATCTCTTAATTCTAGTGCCTTCCCTCTGTTAATTATTTAAAATTTATCCTTTATATAGCTTGTTTCTACAGTTATAAGATTCTTGAGAGAAGGGACTGTCTTTTACTTTTGTATCCTCAGTGCTTAGCACAGTGCCTGGAATACAGTGGGCATTCAATAAATATTTACTGACTGACATAAAACTGAAACATGCTTAAAAAAAACCCAATACAGGTAGAATTAAAAGATCAGCAGTTAACTAGGACAAAAATCATTGCAGCAAAATTTTTTGATAAAGGTCTCCACAATATATAGAAAATTAGTATATATAGTATACATTAATACATATGTTAGAATAAATTAGAATGTGTATTATATATATAACAAATATATAATAAAGTCATTCTCCAGTAGACAAATGGTCAAGATATGAATAAGCAATTTTCAAAAGAGAAAAAGACAAGCTTGGGGTGGCTAGGTGGTGCAATGAATAGAGCACCGGCCCTGGAGTCAGGAGGACCTGAGTTCAAATCCGGCCTCAGACACTTAACACACACACACACACACACACACACACACACACACACACACACACGCCGTGTAACCTTGGGAAAGTCATTTAACCCCAATTGCCCTACCTTCCCCCTCCAAAAAGCAAAAAAAAAAAAGAAATGTTAGGGAGACAAGAGGAAAGGGAAAAGGAGGTAAAGAAAAAAGAATTCTTAAAAGAAGAAAGAAGCAGTATTGTCTGAATATCATATATAGCAATGGAGTGGAGTACATACATATCATATGAGGTTTATTAGCCTTTGCTTATAGAGTGAGTTTTTCTGTATTACCCATTATGGGGAATGGGAAAAGGTTCCCACAGATTCTTATCCTGTAGAAAGGTCATAAACTGTATGTGACCCACAGTTAGAAATGTAGCTCTAACCTTTTTGCTTTTTACCCAAGTTTTGTTAAGTAATGCAATCCTACAATCTCAAGAACAATTCTGTGAATAAGCTATTAACCATGTTTTCCCCATGTAGTTTCTGCTCCTATCATTTTCTTGATGGGGAAATGGAATATCTAAATGTAAAAAAGACTGAAAAGACAGATTACAATTTAGGAAGTATGCTTCATGCTTTGTTCCCCACTATTCTTAGCATTAATTTCCAAAATTTAACATAATTCTTAAGTTGTAATCTAGTTAAGCAGCATAATGGCAAGAGCATTTGTAATGAAAGGACCTGGTTCAAATCATTTTTACTCTATTACTCCCTGTGCCCAGAGGCAAGTCCCTTCCTCTCTCTAGGCCTCAGTTTCCTCCTCTGTAAGATGAGGGTGCTGAACGGGTTGATCTTTAAAGTCTCTTTCACTTGTAAAGCCTATCCCTCTACAATTTTTTAAGTTAAAGAATGAATACAGCATTGGATGCCCTCTAGTAGAAATAAAAAAAATCCTAGAGCCCAAGATTTTACTATTTCTCTTGCAAATTCAATTAGACTACTTATTTAAGAAAATGAGAGGATCTGGTTATCAGAAGGCATATCCCTGCCATCATATTATTTAGAAAAGAAAAAACTGTCAAAAGAAGGTTTATTATTTGTTCACTGCCACCTCAAACTAAAAAAAAATATCACTAATGGACAGCCACTAGGGCTGACTTCAAAAATAATCAAGTAATAAATAAATAAAATAAAAAAATAATGAAGTGGGGAAGAGAAAAACAAAGACATAGTTAACCTCCTCCCTTTCTCCCCCAAACCGAACTTTTGCAATATCTTGGACTGAGCTGGAAATATCAATAATGAAAACAGAACATGCAGGTTGGGACAGGTAGGAGAGAAAAAAATGGGCAGTTTTGTGGGAAGCTGTAAGGAACTCCAAAGAAGAGAAGAACCCTTTACTTATACACCCAAAATATGGGATTCCACTTTTTTCAGGAACAAATGAAATGCCAGCTTATTAAAATTAACAGGCAAAAAACTTTGCAACAGCCCTATTACTGAGCAAACCCCCAAGATAAGATACAGAAGAATTGTGGCAGAGATGTGAAAGAAAAAAAAAAGATGAGCAATGTACCACCTACCATTAATGTCTTCAAATGTCCAAGGATAAACAGACTATACTTGGCCCGAGTAATGGTTACATTTAGTCTTTGCAAACTTGCCAGAAACCTAATAAATGACACAAAGTTAAATATTCTTTCTAAAGAAGAAAACTTATTAGTTTAAACAAAGACACAAGGCTACATGTTAGCATTTTTTTGATGCTCCTTTGCTATAATGATCAAATTGCTTTTATACTTGCTCTGTCACATAAGGGATATCTAGAGAAAAGTGATTTCCTCTTTTTTACTGCTGCTTGCCAACTCTGAAAGTGACTCACTGATTACTTTTTCAATCTTAAGTCTAAGATAATCAGGAGACCGAAGACTACATTTCACCAGTGAAGATTCTGAGTCTTAGACATACTACTTGAGACATAATTCATATACATGACTTTTAAATTTGGTATATTTAAACATCTTTTCTCCCTTTAATGATAATTTGAGAGCTGCTGAGATAGCACACAAGTGTTCTGGAAATTGGTATCCTATCATCTTTTATTAATCCTAAAAAAAGTAAAACAGGAGGCAGTGGAAATCCACATTTCCCATCACCACCCCAGATCAAAGTACTTTCATGATGACTGAGTAATACCACCTACTCATGTCAGTAAGCACTGACATGTCCTTAGTAATAGCTCGGACTAACAGTAGATAGTCAGACATCACACTTGACTGACTAGATGTGGCAACTAGAAATGAAGAGAAAAATCCTACATGCTAATAAACTACCATATACCTCAAAAACAGCAAATCCTGTTGCAAATATACTTAATCTACTCTGTTTTATCCATATTGCAAAATGAAGTCGATATAAAAGATATTGAAAAAAGTATCAGTGGATCCATTCCACTTCTAAGAGAAACAAAATTTTATTTTTCATAACAAGCTTCCCTGAGAGTGGTAAAAGCAAACAATAATACTTTTAGTACTGAAAAGGTTTTTAAAAAAAAATACAATGACAGATACCTTTTATAAGACAGCCTAATGCTAGGGGCGGCCAGGTGGCTCAGTGAGTAAGAGCACTGGCTCCAGTGTCGGGATGACCCGGGGATCGAATCTGGGCTCAGACACTTAGCACCATAACCAGAAATAACTGGCCGTGTAACCTTGAGCAAGTTACTTAACCCCAATTGCTAAGGAAAAAAAAAAAAAAAAAAGATAGCCTAATGCCCAGAAATAAGACTGATCTTCAAAACACGTAAAAAGAGAAAAGGAAGACATACCCAATTGATCCTTGTGAAGAAGCATTTGCTCTGACACACGTAACAATAACACAATCCTTCTGACGACCCTGGAATGCATCCACAGTGTCAACTTCCCCTGGTCTATTTAAGAAGAAAAAAAATTGTATTATGTAGAAGTGTGTATACAATGGAAAGGCACTCAACAAATAAGTTAGGGGTCTGGGGTTCTAGTCCTAGCTCTGTTAAGTCTATATGAATCACTTAACCTCTCTTTTACTTTTACATTCCCACCGGTCCCAACCGGCATGTTCTGTTTTCACTTTAACCTCTCTTAAGTTCTCATTTCCCTCATATGTAAGATAGGAACAACAGGACCTGCTCTACCTACCCTGAGGCCTGCTGTGAAGCTCAAATGAATACATACATTTTGTATTTTTGTTTTGATCTCTGACTTCCTTCTGTAGGGACTGGCAAATTGCTGCCTGCTCATTGATTTACATATTGGTTGCTTTTGCACTACAATGAATTGAATAGAACATACCGTGTTTCCCCAATAATAAGACCTATCCCGAAAATAAGCCCTCCCCTTATTGTGTAATGTTCCTCTAAAATAAGCCCTCCCCCGAAAATAAGCCCTATTGAGATTGCTACTGTAGTGAAGGTGATCCCCTGCACTACACGCTACATTACGGTACCCTCTGTATGCACCGTTCCCCCCCCCCGAAACGCACGCCGCGCTCCGAGCTGTATCCAATCAGAGCTGCAGCAGTGAGCGCGTCATCCTGTTCTTCCCCAGTGATTTGCTTATTGAATAAAGGTACATTTTTTTGTTCACATTTACCTGTTTATTAAAATTGCTGTCAATGTTCATTAAAATAAGCCCTCCCCTGAAAATAAGCCCTCTGGTGTTTTTCTGTCCAAAAAATTAATAAGACAGTGTCTTATTATCGGGGAAACACGGTATATACAGAGCTCTCAGCATTTCAAACAGCTGCTCAATACACTATATATCATAGTGAGGCAGTTATAACTCTAGAGCAGAGTGCCCCACATATTGCTGACATTTTTTTTTCCAGTGTATGCTCATCATATCAAAACAAGAAGAGAAAAGTGGACTTGGAACGTCACGCTTTTAAGGTACAGTGGGGTGTAAATTATTTTGTTACAGAATCAAAAAACAAAGCATTGTGTTTATTATACAGTAATACCATAGCTTTGCTAAAGAGAAGTCAACATTACCAGATTAAGTACTTATCACAATATTCCCAACTCAGAGGAAAGCAATGATCAGAAAGACTAGAAAATTTAAAACAGAATATCTCATCAGCAAAATTTCTTGACAAAAACTGAATAGGAAAATGAAGCTGCAACCAAAGTATACTCCAAGTTGATTACTTATTAAGGAAGTAAGGAAAGCCATTCACCAATGGTGAGTTAATTAAATTGGATTTGATTGCAGAGCCAAAAAAATGTGCCCAGAGAAAATAATCTGTTTAAGACTACTGGCCTTTCAGTTCAATAAAAATCATGTGCTCATGGACTAATATCAGTATTTGGCAATACCTATCTGAATGATAAGGTATTTTCAAAGAATAAATATATAAAATCATATTACAGATTAGCATTAGTAGAACATTTTGCAAAAATTTTGATGACAGGGAACATTAACTTTGAACTTCAATTAGACAGAATATTCCCCCCCCAATAATTCCATTCTTCTCCTTAGAAGTGTATTCCAAAAAAAATTATTATATAATTATTATATTATTTTTAATTTTGTCAATAAAAATTGGTGGAAATTTGTTTTCTGTCTTATTATATTAGTATACTATCTACATAAGATCTTCAGTTTTTCCTTCTGCACTACAAAACCTTAAAATTTACAGAAAAAGCTGACCCCTGGTATAAAGAATTCCCAGTATGGAAACTCTCTTCTACAGACAGAGAGGGGCAATTCATCTTTAGCATACACTTTAGCCTTTTCTGATTCTAAAAGCCAGTCCTCTAACCACTATTGTATAAATGCCTTCCAACACATGTGAATACATTTTACAAATTGTAAAGTATTAAAAATGCCTTGTAAATTGAAGTATTTTATAATTAAATATGCATTGTTTATATAAACAGTATCTTTGAGTAGCTGAAAAGTGAGCTACACAATCTTAATATTTCATCCTCAAATGAAATATCCCCTGTCGAGATAGAAAGTGGTAATAAAACAGAATCTTGTTTTTATTCACAAAGAAGCTGAAGCTCAAAGCACTAAATATATAAGTCAAAAAGGACATAGATGGAGAAGAGTCTCACCCCCATAAACAGAGTTTAGGACACTGAGCATTATATAAATTTGCTAGCAAAGACTAATGTTGAATTAGTCCTAAAATTCAATTCAGATGTAGCTTTTACTCAATTTTGCTATGTTTAAAGAGAATTAAACAAGTCCCTAAATAACAAGTCAGGGCTTCAGGGGTGGGGAGAATGGGGCAAAATTCTTCATTTTTTCCTAGATTACTATTGCATTCTCCACAACTACTATTCCAAAACTTTTTTTTTGCCTTTTGGAGGGCAATTGGGGCTAAGTAACTTGCCCAAGGTTACACGGCTAGTTTTTTGTGTGGGTTTTTTAAGTGTCTGAGGCCAGAACCGAACTCGGGTCCTCCTGACCCCAGGGCCAGTGCTTTACTTACTGCGCCACCTAGCCGCCCCATTCTAAAACTTTTTACACTATCCTCAAGTCCATAAACCCAATTCAGACCCCCTGAGTTTTAGCAGATGACTTCACCTATGAATTATTTTAAAAATGTAACATGAATCCCCCCTTCAAGCTCTCTCTTTACCTACAATTTTCTCTGAACTTTACCAACTCTCTTCCTCCATTCTTGCCTCTAAAGTGTTCTTTGTCTCCCTGACCAAAGTTAATCCTACTGCCTACAACCAAGACTGTTTACTACATATGGGACTCCATTCTATCAATTATCCTCTATATTGGGGCAGCTAGGTGGCACAGTGAATAGAGCATCGGCCCTGGAGTCAGAAGGACCTGAGTTCAAATTTGACTTCAGACACTTAACACAAAAACTATCCGTGTGACCTTTGGCAAGTCACTTAACCTCAATTGCCCTACCTTCCCCCCTCCAAAAAGAAAAAAAAAATTATCCTTTATACTCCCCGTGTGCCTACACAAAGCTCTCTAAAATCCTAAAAAAAGCCCAACAACCCAACCCTCTGCTTAACTCCCCTGTTATCCTACCCTTCTTGAGACGCCATACTTTTTCTGCCTTGTCTCCCCTTTAGTCTTCTCTTTTGCCATTTTTCTCTCTTTTTTTTTTTTGGATGGGGAAGACAGGGCAATTGGGGTTAAGTGACTTGCCCAGGGTCACACAGCTAATGTTAAGAGTCAGAGGCTGGAGTTGAACTCAGGTCCTCCAGACCAGCTCTATTCACTTCACCACCTAGCTGCCCCTTTTGCCATTTTCCTAAAAAATACATATATATATATATATATATATATATATATATATTTGCTGCTTCCTTAAGTCCCCTTTACCTGTTTCTTTCAAATTCTTTGTCCAATTCCTGTTGAATCATCATCTTTTGTGCTTTGTAATGTGTGATTATACCGATGTTACGTATAGTAAAATCCTTTCTTCTGTCTTTGATCAGCTTAATTAATTCCATTACTAGTTTTATTTCTTGGATATTAACATATGAGCTATATGAGGAAAAAATGACATAGAAAAATCACTGATATTCAATAGCTGCCAATTAAGTACAGTTTATATAACTAATATAGTTCCATATTCTGGTATCGAAAATCTCCATAAATTTAAAAGTTACCTGATAAAAGTTACAATTGCTGAGTATTAACATCAGTCATCTGATTTACTATGAGTTAGCTAACATTATGCAAAATAAAAGCCAAGGTCCTTCCCCTTTGAAGGTTTCCTGCTGCCAACACCTGTCCAGGGCAGGACTTGTTACATGATTCAAGCATAATACAATATCCATAAATGCTAAACTAGTTGTGGATCATATAATTATACTGAAAGCTTTGAATGTAGACATTAAAGTCTCAACAATTTCTAAATGAGTGAGACAACACTATTACAGAATACGATATAATCAAAGACAATGAAAATCAATCTGTACTGGAGAAATTAAATATTAAACATAAGTTCAATAACCAGAATCAGAATTATCTAGCAACAGAATAGTTACTAGAAAATTAAAGAATAGTTATAGCAACTCCTTTGAGTGACAAAATCTTTTTATAATACAGAAAAAATGATGGGCAAAATTTCATTTGGTCATTTTGGTCTTCAAAAAATAATGGAAAGTAATACCACACTTTAATTAATTAATTTTTTTGTTTTCAACATTCATTTCCACAAGATTTTGAGATATAAATTTTCTCACCATCTCTCCACTACCCTCCCACCCCAAGATGGCAAGCATACTGAATACCCCTTCCCCCAATTTTGCTCTCTCTTATGTTCCCCCCCATTTCTCCCCTTTACATTCTTGTAGGGCAAGATGGATTTCTATACCCCATTGCCTGTATATCTTATTTCACAGTTGCATGTAAAAACAATTTTTAACATTTGTTTTTAAAACTAAAATAATACCATTTTTAAATTTTTCATTTTTTATTCACCTCAGCAGTCATTTAGAGCCTGATGTCTTTCACATGGTTAGAAAAAGAAACTTTGTTCTAATGAAAATTTGGATCCTCAGAAAAGGTCTACTGAAGAGAGAAGTCATTCAACTATTTGGGTACAAGTGAGAGAATATGACTCAAAAAAATATAAAACAACATGTCCTAGTCTAAATAAAATTGTTTATTCAGGAAGGGTTATAGATAATATGAGGAGAGGTTCTGCCTATATTTAAGACTTTGGCTCTATAACACAAGATCTTCTAGTATTCTAGAATGGTAGGAGTTAAAAGGAAGGCCAGGAGAGGACAAGGTAGCTCCCTGAAGGCAGGGACTATTTTGTTTTTGAATTTCCATCCCCATTATTTAACACAGTGCATTGCAAAGAGTATAGTAAGTACTGTAAAAAATGTTTGCTAAATTGAACATGAGTCACAAGTGCTCTTTTAATAATGTCTTCCTAATAATCAATTAAATCAATTGCGACTTGTCTGACTTGAGATTGTTTATGGATTTAGGGAAGAAATATTTTAAGCTTTTCACTTGTTTTCCTTAAGAAAGCTTGGGAAAAGAAAAAGCTTGGGAAGCCTTGGAACTGGAAATACAGAAGACATAGTGATGAATGTAAGGGTATAAAGAAGAAAAAGAAAAGTAGAAATAATTTAACAATATCGTGAGACAGAAGAAATGTGTGTATGTATATCTATATGTATATAAATAGATATACACACACACACACATATATATATATCATTATATAGTTCTATTATACTTGTTGTCTATCAAGAGACTGGCAAATTTTTGTTTTGTCCTCACTCAGCTGTAAAACTGAGGTCAAAATGAAGTTGCAAACCAGTGACAAAATAGACTCATTGCATGCATCTGAATGAATCTGTTGAAAGTCATGCCTTTGGGGCAGCTAGGTAGCGCAGTGAGTAAAGCGCCAGCCCCGGAGTCAGGAGGACCCGAGTTCGGTTCAGGCCTCAGACACAACACCCACACAAAAAAACTAGATGTATAATAACCTTGGGCAAGTATTTAACCCCAACTGCTCTCCAAAAGGCAAAAAAAAAAAAAAAAGTCATGCCTTCTCAGAGAGAAAGTATAAGTACATATACAAGTAACCAGGCTTATGATAAAGGCATCTGAATCTTGGGGTTTGTTAGTAAAGATCATGTTTTCTACTCCCCTGAAGGATCTGATGAAGTTTCCCAGACAATACCAAACAACCCTTAATACTAGCTCAAGTGGAACACTTATATCCTTGTTCTAATGAAAAGTTGGGTCCTCCAAAAAGGTTTACTGAACAGAAGACATTTAACTATTTTGGTACAAGTGAGAAAATGACTCAAAAAAATATAAAACAACATGTCCTAGCTAAAATAAAATTGTTTATACACCCATATATATATATATATATCCTGGTCCACAGGGTGATGAACAATAATGTCCTGAGTCCTAGAGACCTAACTGAGGAAATGTATTATGATAAGGGAGAAGAATGTTATAGGACTAACACATTTTAGTGAGGAAAACTATATGGTAGCTAAATGGTGCAGTGGATAGCACTGGACTTGGAGTCAGAAAGTCTGGAGTTTAGGGGCAGCCAGGTGGCTCAGCAAGTAAGAGCACTGGCTCCAGTGTTGGGATGACCTGGGTTCAAATCTGGGCTCAGATACTTAGCACCACACCCAGAAATAACTGGCCATGTAATCTTGAGCAAGTTACTTAACCCCGATTGCTTTAAAAAAAAAATATTTGGGGTGGCTAGGTAGCACAGAGAGTAAGAGCACCGGCTCCAGTGTCGGGATGACCTGGAGATCGAATCCCGGGCTCAGACACTCAGCACCACACCCAGAAATAACTGGCCGTGTAACCTTGAGCAAGTGATTTAACCCTGATTGCTAAAAAAAAAAAAAGTCTGGAGTTCAAATCCAGTCTCAGACATTAACCAGCTGCTAGTCACTTAACTTCTGTCTGTCTCCATTTCCTCTTCTATAAAATGGGGGTAGTAATAGCAGGGTTGTTTTGTGGGTCAAATAAAATGTCATTTGTAAAGCACTTTGAAAATCTTTAAAATGTTATATAAATGCCTAATATGATGATGATATTCTCTCCTAGTCAGTCAACAAGTATATAGTAAGTACTTACTATTCGCCAGGCACTTAAGTAAATACCAGGGACACAACTAAAAGCAAAACAACAACAACAAAACCAACAAAACAGTCCTGGTCCTTAAGAAGCTTACAGTCTGAAGTGGAAAGGCCTCCCCATCACAGGGGAAGAGGAGGTACCTTTGGGCACATGGTGGTGAAATTCAGACAACGAGAGACGGCCAGTCAGGGTTCTTCTCCCAAATGGAGGTTCTGGGAAGAACCCATCAATGAGAGAAGGGGCTATAGGGCCAGAGGGAGAAGGCTGCTAAAGCCTGGTGCAAAGGGCAAAGAGTAAAGCATGGCTGGTCTGGCCCCTTCTTCAGAATGGAGGCTCGAAGAAGTTACCAATGGAAGAAGAGACCTGCAGGGAGGGAGGAATGACACAGCAGAGGCAAGGGGGCGAAGTCTGAAGAAGGAAGATTAAATAGTTGGTCTACTACAGTAGGCTTTATGCTCTGGGGCGAAGGCAGGTGAGTAAGTATTCCCTTTCCCCTTCTACTCTATTCACTGAGAAAGTATGAGTAGCACAGGATGAATGCAAGCAGAGGTGGCTTGGGATCACATTATTTGTCACCAAAAGCTTATACCTCTTCTGAACTTCCCTATTTTCCCAAAGGGTATCACTACCTTTCTAGTCTCTTAGTCTCATTCTTGATCTTCAGTGCTCTCTTCAGTTACCAATAATCTCTTAATAAATCAAATCTGATGGTCCTTTCTCAATCCTCTGGTCTTCTCTGTAGTATCTGACACCATTGACCCCCCTCTATTCCTAAATACTTTCCTCTCTGGGTTGTCATGACAGTGCTCCTGTGGTTCTCTTTTTACCTTTTTGACTACTCCTTTTTAGTTTCTTTTCTTGGTTCATTATACATCTAACTGTGGATCAAGGATTAGGCTCTGTCCTGGGCTCTCTGTTCTTGGTATACTCTCCCATTTGTTAAAATTTCATCAACTCATAGGTTTTTAAGAGTGATTTCTTTGGCCCCCACTGCCTGAAGGACAGATATGTTAATTTAAATTCTTCCCTAGGATTCTCCAAAACCCTTAAAGTTTGAGAGTGTCTAGTCTTTGTTATTGGCTCTATTCACCACTGACTATGTTCTCTCAATTTTAGGAGGCGCTACACCCCAGTTACATTCAGTCACTTAACCATAAGATTAGCTTTTTACAAAGGAAATGGTATGTTAGCACCAGAGTTAAGACTTATAAAAGGGTTGGTTTCATCTTGGAACCAAGTAGTGGAAAGGCATTGTAATGAGACAAAGGCCAATTGGCTAAATTAAAGGAAAATCATGAGAACTTAAGGTTAGTCATTCTAGGGAAGATCCTTGGGAAGGAAACAAAGTAGTTCTGATGTGTCGGTACCTGGTACCTAATATAACATGGAGGTATTATTGGAACAGGAGAATGCTCTAAGTCTATTTTTGGATAGGAGATGAGTTCCTCCCAAAAGGTACCTTGGCAGAGACCTTGTCACTGGGAAATCAATCAGTACTTATTAAATACCTACTTTGTGCCAGTTGCTATGCTAATCACTGGGAATACAAAGATGAAAAGGAAATAGTATCTGTTCTCAAGGAATACATTCTACTGTGAGTATATATGATATATACAAATAACTAAATATAGGATGCATACAAAATAAATATGCAGTAGTTTCGGGGTGGCTAGGTGGCGAAGTGAATAGAGCACGGGCCCTGGAGTCAGGAGGACCCGAGTTCAAATCCAACCTCAGACACAACATAAAACTAGCCGTGTGACCTTGGATAAGTCACTTAACCCCAAGTGCCCTACCTTCCCCCATCCAAAAAGCAAAAAAAAAATATATGCAGTAGTTTCAGGGGGTGATGGTAGAACACTGCTAATCAGAGAAATCAGGAAAGACTTCTTTTAGTAGTTGGCACCTGAACTGAACCTTGAAGGCAGTTGAAGTTACAAGAGGTGGAGGTAGAGGTCAATAGGGAGATGGCAGGGGGATACCTATGCAAAAGCACAGATACTGGAGATGGAATATGATGTACCTAAACAAGTGGGTTTATTTGGCTAGAATACAGTGTGTGAGGGGTACTAATGTGTAATCAGCCTAGGTTAAAGCTAGAATATGGAGGGCTTTAAGTGTCAAACAACAGGAGTTTGTGTTTTATCCTAAAGGCAATAAAAGTAAAACTTCTTGAGCAGGGAAGGAGCATGGCCAGATTTGTGATGTCAGAATACCAATTTTTCAGCTGTTAGAAGGATGAATTGGAGAAGGGATTAACAGGATTCAGGGAGACTAATTAAGAGGTTACTGTAATTACCCATGTAAGAAATGAGAGGGACCTAAATTAGAGAGTTGTGATGTGAGTAGAGAGAAGGGGATAGATGCAAGAGATGGAGGTAAAATCCATAAAACTTGTCAAATGACCACATATAGGAGAAAATAGGAAAGTTAAGGGAAAGAGTGGGTTTAGGGAAAAAGATAATGAGTTTTGGACATGTTGAGTTAAACATCTATGGGACACGAGAGGAGGTTTGGAATTCATCATCAGAGAGATTAACAGTTGAGACCATGGGAGCGAGCTAACAAGCTCCCTTGAGAGAAGAGAGGAGACATACCAGGACAAAGCCCCGTGGTAACATTGAAGGCAAGGCAGGGAGGTAGGGGTAATAATACTGCAAAGGAAACTGAGAACAGTTCATCAGACAGGTAGAAGAAAATCAGAACAGAACAATAACACAAAAACCCAAGAAAGAGTGATTTCCAAAAGTAATGGTACTTGACAGTGTTAAATGTTGCAGAGAGGTCAAGAAGGAAAAGAAGAAAATTGGGCCTAGATAGACACACAGCAGCCTTGGTGGGCTATCTGAAAATTTTGGATACATTTTGTAGGGAACAGGCATAAAGTTCTTAAGTTCCAATAGCAAGAATGGCTCTGTCTAAGGTTTATGCACCTAGGTTTATCTACAAAGCATCACAGATATAGTGTCCTCTGAAAGGTGAAGAAACACCTGAGGAAGGAATTCCTAAGTAGATTCTGGTAGAGCAAAAGAATTTTCTACCTCTTCTTCCTGTACTTTAGTTGTTGTAATACTCCTGCTGTTACTGGGTCTCAGGAAAATCTATTTACAGGCTCTAAATATGAACTAAGCAAATAATTCTAATTAAAAGGATAGTTAAAGTTAAGGGGAACAGCTGAGGGGGAAGCTACATAATGAGACAATAGTTAGTTAAAATGGAGAAGCTATCAACTGGAATAGTTGAAAGCCCAAGGTGACTCAGCATGATGCATGATGTTTGTGGGAGGCATTTTTACTATGATAAAATCTGAGGTAAAAAACTATCCCAAGCCATATCCTGAACCAGAGCATTAAGAAAAGGACTTACTCATTTTCACGTCTCTCTGAACCATCTCCTACATCAAACACAAGGTAAGGCTGGAACGGCCAGTCTGATGTACATCGGCTCTCTTCAGTCAATCTATGGGCATTATAAATGATTATCAAAATATTCTATTAGCATTTATAAAAACACATTTTAGGGAACTAATTTTCTCCTACAAATGTGGGATATACAGGTTAAAAACTGCCCTCTTTTTATTCCACCACAGAATTCAGAATAGCAATCTAGATAATTGTTATAATTTATTAATTTCATATTGACCTGAAATAATAAAGTATGAGTAAAATGCTTGAAATGTACTAACCTTTCAAAGCATCTAAACTCACAAACACATTAACCACTAACAAACTGAACTAACCTGTTTGTTTTCAAAGTTCTGTTATAAATATAACTAGATGGGAAGAGACATATATCAGGATGCATCCTGTATTGAATTGTCAGCTGCAAAACAGGTGATCTACTGATAACATTCTGTTTCACCTGTTCTTCCAGGTGTTTGTATAATCGAGCCATCATTGATTGGTCATAACCATACTCCTGTGCTTTCTGCCAGGAAGAAAAGAAGAAATTCATTAGAATTAGTTTATATTTCTTCACTAGCACAAAAAATATTTATTGGGAATCTAAAATGATTTTGGACATGTTAAGTTTTAGATACCTATGGAACATGGAATGAATAGCATGATTCTATCACAAACTCTCCCAAATCTGCGGTGACTCAAAACCAGGCAGAAAATGTAATCTTTTTTAATCTCAGAAAGTGTAATACTTGGGGCAGCTAGGTGGCCCAGTGAGTAAAGCGCTGGCCCTGGAGTCAGCAGGACCCAAGTTCGGTTCTGGCCTCAGACACTTAACATCCACACACACACAAAAAACTAGCCGTGTAACCTTGGGCAAGTTACTTAACCCCAATTGCCCTCCAAAAAGGCAAAAAAAAAAAGGGCAATACTGTAAATTTTCAATTATCCATCAAAAGAATACCTGGAGCAAATTTTAAAATACAAAATAATAATCTCCTAGTCAATGAGCAAACTTTTGGGCTGCTTCTCTATAAAACTGGTTTGTACTGCTGAAATGCTGATATATTTTACTCTCAATGAGACACACATGAATATGATGAGAAAATCTACAACCCAAACCATAAAAGCATAATGAATCTATAGACAAAAACAGAAATGACTACTTTCTGCCATTGGGATTATGTGAACCGCAACTCCAACGTGGAAGTACAAGTTTATACTAATGATTAAATAAATTCTCTATACAAATAACTGATCTTATAATCCCCATTGCTTGTAGTTACAATCAAACTTAGAGAAACGAAGTTCTTAATTCATAATATGGAATCAGTATCTGAACTTCATTCTGCTCTAGAGGGACAGACAGGTAGAGCAGATTAACCTCTAACCATGCACAATCAAAGTGAATACTGCCAATCTTTGCATGTTTTTTTTTTTTAATTTACCACCTTTACTTTTAGGAGAAGGAAGGGAGGAGAGGCAAATTTCTTACAAGGATGGTAAATTGCCATCTTGGTATGGTGAAGAACACAGATGTGTAAATTAGACAAAGACTCAAAACAATTCAATATAACTTTTTTTTTTGGCTTTAAATCTCTGGCATATTTTTTTAAAATTTAACTACTAAAAATAAATCTGAGAAATTGTTTAAAAACAACAAACCCTAACATCAGTTTTCAAAAGAAAAAAAATTTGAGATGCAGGAAAAAAAGACTATTTATAACTATTCATTTCCCGGTACTAATAAGCACATAAAGCTGGGAGTTATTAAAACTCATTTTTAAAAATGTTAGAACAAAAGACACATTAAGATCAACTTTTTAAGCTAATTAAGATGCTTTAATCAAACCAATCTTTTCTAACACTACTTCTCTCTTTGAGAATTCAAATCACTTCCATACCTCTCCTGGCTCCCCAAAATTAGTGTTTTGAAAAATTATCAGCTCAGTGATAACTACAAGATTTATTGCAAACAAAACCATTTTTAAAACCTTCTGTTTTAAGTTAACAAATAAATGGCTATAGAAATACTTACCACAGAAATGACTGTGGGAGGGAGCTGTTTAGGATCTCCAACCAGAATAAGTTTGTTGCAGCGATGGATAAATGGAGTAAGTGTCTCAATCTCACAAGACTGCCCAGCCTTGGTAACAACCAAGAGGGAAGAGTGGTTTTTAATCTACATTTCTGTAAGTTTATTTACTTGTAGTTTTTAAATTTCTAAGCATTTTAACTAAAAAAAAGTTTCACAGTTCTGCCCCAAATGTCTAGCAAAACAAATATTTTCTGGGTTGAAATGATTCTCTAGCCTAAATACTACTACTATAATTTAATTCAAATCAACAAATATTTAAGTGCCTGCTATGTTGAAGATAACACAGACCTATAAGAGCTACTATATTAAAAAAAGATAAGCAAGACAGCTTATCTACAGGTTAGAGACTAGGAGCTTATTTGGATAGAATTTAAAAGCTTTCACATCCATCCTTACCCTGGGGACTAAGCAGACACATAGTGTAGGAACATATAAAATAGGCATGGAGCAGAGGGGAAAGAAATCTTTTTGTTTTGTTAGCTCAGGACACTAATGCAATGATCCCCTCATGAAGCAGTTAGCTTTGATTTGTTCCAAGACTAAAGACTACACCAATACTAAAAAAACCAGCATGCAAATACATGTTGCTGATCACAAAAGGGGACAGACAAAAAACTGTGGGTAAATCTGCACAAATTCATCTCAGCTACTGGGAAAGTGATTCAAAAGATAGGACCTGAGAGTCACTATATTCATCTTTCTGAACAAATATAGCATGTATATAAAAGTAGGAAAGTACTACTGATAAAAAATATATTTTGGCCACATTTCACAAAATCTTCATCTTTGATTTTATTAATCATGACAACAATAAGGCAGTTATAGTTGTATAGCCTTCACTGGCTTCACTAACCTCATCAACAATGACACAACTGAAGGGAACACATCCTTGCCTACGAAAAGCAGACTCCAGCAGCAAACCACCACTTGTGCTCAATGTACAGCAGATGATATGTGACTCTAGGATAATACTACTCTGAGTTTCCTGGGGCCGTCCGCGAACCTAGGAGCACAATGAGAGATGACTTAATATAAAGTTGCAATTAATTCCTTTATTCAGATATATCTGCTTTTAACAATAAAACAGCAATGTTGACCAATAATTAATTCAATCCTAACTCCAAATCTTGACAGTAACAGAAACAATCAAAGATATCACAAATCACCAGAAAGAAAACAGTACAAACATGATCAACACAGACTAAGGGATAATTGGCTATGGCTTGATTCAGAGTAAGTTCTGTCAAAATAACTTGAGATTAAAAATTAATTCTGTCTATTCATGATGAAAAGAGCCCGAGTAATATTAGTTTAGGACTAAGTTTTAATTTGTATATTTTTGTATCATATCTTAAACTCATATTTTTAGTTGTAAAATGTTTTGATTAAAAATATTTTATTTAGAGATCAAGTACATTAAAAAGTTCTGTAAATATTCTGCTTATAAAAAAATGGCATATAACTTTGATCTATGTAATTCAGTAAGTCACTAGATAAAAACAGAGCCAGAGAACAAGGTTGAAGTTTTACAAAGGATTAAATTTGTAGTGTTCACAGTGAAAAGTCCTTTTTCTTTTTTTTACAGTCTGAACCAGTGTAAGCATCATCTTGTTTCTGGAACTCCCTTAAGCAAAACAGATTAGCAACTTTAATGTAATTTATAGTCTTAAAGAATTGCACAAATGAGGCAGCTACATGGTACAGTGTATAGAGCACCAGCCCTGGAGTCAGGAGGACCTGAGTTCAAATCCAGCCTCAGAAACTTTACACACTTACTAGCTATGTGACTTTGGGCAAGTCACTTAATCCCAATTGCCCTGCCTTCCACCCTCAAAAAAAAAATAGTTGCCTGAGTCACTGAGAGGTTAAGAGGCTTCACCAAGTTCATACAGATAGTGAATGCCAGAAGTAGGACTTGAACCCAGATCTTCTTTTCTAATACCGCTATCTAACCACAATGCCACGTTGCCTCTCACAAAAACTTTTTTCTTATCAGAGATTCTGCCTCAACATATCAAAGGTTCTTCAAATGAATTGTCCTCTCATGTGGAATAAATTCGTTCTTCCCTTTTACCCTTAAAACCCTTGACTTCTTAAAGACTCAACTTAAGTATCAACCTTAAATAAAGTCTTTCCTATTCTCTCTGATGTTTGTACTCTGCCCCTCCTAAAATTATCTTATATTTATCTGTGAATATTCTATATTGCCTGAGCAGGATGTACATTTCTTGAAGGTAGGCACTGTTTTGCTATCTCTGAATTCCCAGAGCTAAATACAATGCCTTGCAAATTATGGCATTTAATAAAGTTTTGTTGGATTAACCTGCCATTGAAAAATTAAAATTAAATGAAACAACAATCCATATAGGTCATATTAATCCAAAAATTATACCATGGCGTACATACTCCAAAAGAGCACTTTAGCTAAATTAAAATGATCTTCATAAGCAAATATGCAAGGTGATACAAGGTATTATATCCATTATTCAATTTATTACAACACGAACAGACTCTACCATAATCCATTCAGTTAAATAGTTGATAACATTCAACTAAATTAAGTGGTGTATGTTAAAATATTACATAATTTTTCAGGAATTTGAAAGTACAAGTGAAGTAACAATTAGCAGTCCATTGATTGTATATGTACTTTCTTAAATTTAGTATACAATTGCTTTTGTGGTTCCCTCACATTCAGTCATATCTCCTAGCTTCCCCTTAATTTATTGGTCTTCTACATTTTAAATGCTTCACATACAAATAACTGTATTTGAGGGGCTAGAGTTAGATAATTTTTGTTATCCTCAATCCCTCAATTTATAATAATAGCTTACACACATGAAGCAATATTCTTTCTTTATGATAACCCTGTAAAGTAAATAGAAACATTTTGTTATTTTTATTTTACAGATGAGGAAAATAAAGCTCAGAGATATGAACAAAAATGGTCTTATGGTACAGTGAAAAAACACTGGGTTTGGAGTGAGATGTGTGTTCCAGTTCCAGTTCTCTTTACTAGCCCTGTGCCTCAGTCAACTCAGCTCTTGTTTCCTCCTCTGTAAAATGAGAGGGTTGAATTTTAAAAATATACAGAAAAGACTAGAAAGAAATTCAGAAGGAGATACAGACAAGCAAGGCAGTATTGGAAATATCTGTTAAATTTATTATATACTTAAAAAAATAAGTTGTCAATAACAGAGATTCTTTATCTCATAAACAATCTTCATTTTCTATTTTTTTTAATGTTCAAGTTTGTCAAGTTCATTTATCGGATAAAAAAAAATTTAAAGTGAAGAGGCTGAACTAATTGATCTTTATATTAATTTGTATTTATTATGTCGTATGTGTGGGTGTGTATGTTTACTGTTGCTATTTATCTGTGTATATACTATTTACTCCCAAGAGAATGTAAGCTCCTTGAAGAAAAACTTATTTCTGTCTTTATAGCCCTGGTGCATTGCACTTGGCATACTGAATGTTAATGGAATAAGCTTAAATTTTATTCCAACATCTTTCTTAGTTACATTAAAATGCAGACAAGAACTGAAAATCTGAGTTAAATTAAAATATCATTTATCTTGCCCACATGCAGAATGCCAGGAATATATCCAAAAATTTGAGTACACTAAAGAAAAATTTCAGTCTTAAATTCTCAGCATTATTTTGATAAATGTATACAATCCTCTTTTGAGTTTGATTAGAACTATCTTATAACGCGAACCTATCTCTCAACAGATCTATACAGAGAATTTCTGCTACATCTATCTAATAGTCTTATTTCCAAAGAAAAACTTAAAAATTCCATTAAGATCACAGAAGTATTCATATAATTAGATAATAGTACATGCCAATACAGTAAAACTAAAGCTAGAAATAGTTCTCCTTTTTGTTCTTTTCTGTTTCTTTATTCCTGTTTACATTTGTCTCTGCACCACCTAGCTGCCCCAAATAGAAAACTTTTAAAAGACTATATATCAAACCATAAATTTCAAATTATTTACAATGTATTAAAAAAGTACATATTAATTTTATTTATTTTCATTAATATTCCTTTCAATGATAAGTATTCTGACCAATACTGTTTCTTTCTTTCTTTCTTTTTTTTTTGGCTTTTCGAGGGCAATTGGGGTTAAGTAACTGGCCCAAGGTTACATAGCCAGTTTTTCTGTGTGGGTATTGAGTGTGTGAGGCCGGAACCGAACTCGGGTCCTCCAGACTCTGGGGCTGGCGCTTTACTCACTGCACCATGTAGCCGGCCCCCCAATACTGTTTCTTATAGAATTAAAAAGATACCTAGGGCGGCTAGGCGGCATGGTAAATAGAGCACAGGCCCTGGAGTTTAAATCCGGCCTCAGAAACTTAACACGAAAACTAGCTGTGTGACCTTGGGCAAGTCACTTAACCCCAACTGCCCTTCAAAAGGCAAAAAAAAAGGTCCCAAAGTTCACTTAACAAAGGGGTTTAGGGACCTAAAGCAAAGAAGAAAGATAACATTCATTAACCTTTCTTAGAGTTGTTAGTCAAGGAATGATAAAGTCATTCACAGATTACATAGAAGATAAAAATTGGTTATAATTATGGTGACATTAAGAAACTGACATGGGGGTACCCTTTACCTCTTTAATTTTAGAAGCAAGCTGCTGCCTTTCTTTGGAAATTCGGGCAATTTCCTCATCTAAATTTGATCTCTGAAAAACAGAAATAACAACCACCCCATTAAAGTTAAGGATTACCAGAATAAGGATTTATCATTTTTTTTCCTTCAGATTTTAAACTTTCTTTAATGTAAAAGACAGTTTATCCTGTGGGAGATACATCAGAATCACTATTAACCTATCCCACTCTTTAGCAATACAATTCTATTCATTCAACAAATTTAATTCAATTCATTATCACCTGAATTGAGCCGGTACTCTACATTTACTACAATGGAACCTCAACACTTTATATTTTGCTAATCTGAAATGCCAATCACTTAATCAGCTTCTGCTCATCTGATGTATAGTTAGTGTATTTACCTTTTGCCCCTTTTCACATCTATCCAAAGCACGCTGGCGAGAAAGCTTGTCTAATTTAACATCCAGATGTTCCTTTCTCTCATGCATCTCTTGAACATGACTGGGTAAGTCTTTTTCTAAAATGGTAAAGAAAAAAAAGAGACTTAATACAACTACTATGGTTTAAACAACATAATCAAAAAAAAAATTCTAACTGGTAACTTCAAATTTCCAAGTGAGTGCCAATTATATTTCATTTTCAAGTCATGCAGAGTATAATAAAATGAGTAGGGAAAGTCATATAAGCCTAGGCTCATACTTACTCATTCTGTGGTTAACTTGGCTATCCAGGCTAAATTTTAGGACTTCATTATTAATAGATTTTTCTGGGCCCAGTCGCACTAAATTTATATCTCCACAATTTCCTGTATATAAAAATTGCACAGGATATCAATGAGGAAAATTGTTGACTAATCCCTTCATTTCCTGCCCCCCCTTCCCTCTATCCTTGACAGTAAAATATCTACCCTTCTTTAATAAGAATTAAAAGAAAGTATGATTTTCACAGATTGAACACATTAGAAAATGATTAATATTTAACCTACATGGAGTTTGGTTTATAAAAGTATTTTTATCCACATAAGATAACTCATTCTCTCTGCCAAACAACTGAATTCCCAATCTCAAATATTCAGTTGACTATCTAAATTTAGATTTATACTTTCTAATTGCTATCTTGCAATCCAACATCATCAAATTTCAACTATCAGAATGTGGATAAATATTATCTACAACCAGTTTTGCTTCTAGGTTTCCCCTGAAAAGCATCTTATGTTACCCTCCTTGGCTATCAGTTGAAAATTTGGAGACAACCACTTATAAGTGTGACAGGTGATCACAAAATATAAATTATTTAGGAATTATTTGGTACTATTTCCTTTCATTAGATAGCTAACTTAAAATTACTGAATAAGGCCTAGGTCCCCAACAGAGATTCTGACTTGATGAATAGTTTCTCATTTCTCCTTCAAAAGTTCCCACATTAGACAACTAAAATAATAAAAGGTCCATACCCAAGGGATTCTTCTTGTCTTGGCATTTTTCTTTAAATTCAAGGATGATTTTTTTCATAAGTTCATCAACAGCTGCATTAGAGGGTGCACATACAAGAACACGATTTCGTTTGATTTTGGCATTCAAGTTTTCATCTGAATCTCCCTTCCTTGGTTTCTTTAGATTTCCCAAAGAAAAGATACAATGAGTTCTACTTTGCAATGTAAAGCTTAAGCTATGTCTTGAGTCCAAACTATATTTACCATTATCATACTTAAAAGTCACAAACAACAAAATTTTCCAGTCTGATATTGAACAGTCTAACTCTAAAGATAATGAGTTCATTTTTTTTTTAAATTTTTTTAAAGCAATCGGGGTTAAGTAACTTGCTCAAGGTTACACGGCCAGTTATTTCTGGGTGTGGTGCTAAGTATCTGAGCCTAGATTTGATCCCCAGGTCATCCCAATACTGGAGCTGGTGCTCTTACTCGCTGAGCCACCTGGCCACCCCTAAGCAATTGGGGTTAAGTAACTTGCTCAAGGTTACACGGCCAGGTGTTTCTGGGTGGGTGCTAAGTGTCTGAGCCCAGGATTTGATCCCCAGGTCATCCCGACACTGGATGGAGCCAGTGCTCTTACTCGCTGTGCTACCTGGCCGCCCCTGATAATGAGTTCATTTTTAATAAGGTGAAACAGAAACCCCTAGATAATTCATTTGTTCACTCATTCATCAACAAATTATGGCACTGTTCCATACAAAACACTGTATCAGGTAGAAAATAAAAGAAACAAAGTTTAGATAAAAGACAGTCCCTGCCCTCATAAAGCTTGCAGTCTAGAAAAAATTATATAGTATCTTTTAAAAGGGAGAGGAGGGAGTGGGGACTCTTGATAGCAATGCAGAAAAAAATTCTTCTTACTGTTAGAAGTTTTACTGATCAACCAATAAGTATTTATTAAATGACTACTATATGTGCTAAGTATTGTGCTAGGTGCTGAGGTTACAAAGGAATGAAACAATATTCTCTCAAGGATGATAATATGTAAATACCTAAGTATATAAATACAAGATAGTTATTACAACATAATTGGGAAGAAAGGGCATTACTTGTTGGGGGGATCAGGAAAGGCTATGGAAGATGTCTTTGAACTGCATCTCGATGGAAGTGAGGAATTTTATGAATCAAATCTAAGAAGAAAGTACATTCAAACATGGGAAATGGCCAGTGCAAAGTCTTAGACACAGGAGCTAATATGTCACGTGTGAAAAACAGAAAAGCAGTCAGTTTGGCTAGACCAGAGAATGCAAGAAAGGGAGGAATACTTAATGAAGCTAGAAAGAGTAACGCCTAGTTGTGAAAGACATTAAAAGCCAAATAGAAGAGTTTATATTCCATCCAAGAGGCAAGAGGGAGCCCCTGTAGTTTACTGAGCAGGTAAGTGACCTGTCAGACTTGCTATAGGAAATTCATTGGTAGAGGAGATGAAAGAGGGTGGGATAGGAGAGATGCTATAGAGGTAGAAAAAGTAAAATTTGTCAACTGCTTAAATATGTGATATGAGGAAGAGAGAAAAGTTAAAGAAGTTGAGGTTATGATATGAAGTTATGACTAGAAGAATGATGGTACCTTTGACAGAAATAAGGGAGGCTGGTAGAAAAGAGAATTTAGAAAGAAAGAATAGGTTTGTTTGTTTTTTTATCATGCTGGTTTAAGATGTCTATGGGAAATCCATTTTGAAACATCCAAAAAATGGTTGGTGATTCAAGACTGAAGCTCAGGAAACAGACTCAGGGTGGATCATCTGTAAAAAGGTTATAATTAAAGCCATGAAAGCTGATTAGATCCCTGGGGGAGTATGGAGGGAAAAGAGAACCTAGGGCCTTGGGGTATATCCACAGTTAGGGGGCATGATATGGCAGATGGGTCAGCAAAAGAGACTGAAATGGAGTAGTCAGACAGGTAGGAGGAGAACTAGGAGAGAGTAGTGTCATTAAAACCCAGAAAAAGAGTCAACTGGAAAAGATAGTCAACAATGTCAAATGCAGAGGTGAGAAAAGAACAAAGACAGCAAAAGACCCATTAGACTTTGAAATTAAGAGTTACCAATTAAATTGGTAATTTTGAGGAGAGTAATTTCAGTTTACAATGAGGTCATGAGCCTGAGAGGCCAAAAGAATGGTGGTGACTTCAACATGTTAAGGAAAGTTAGTGGAGGAGACAACTGCTATAAGGTAAATTCCATCACAGAATCACTGTAAGAAAAATCTCTGAATAACAACTATGCCTATTTATTTCAATAATATTGGGAAAAGACAAATTCCAGTGCAAAAAAATTAGAAAAGTCGCTTGGAGTTCATTTTAATGGGTCTTTTAAAGTGGATGAAAGGAGGAGAGTTTCCTGGCTTATTAATTTAATGCTGCAAAATTCATCATCTGCATTATTATCATCACCATCACCAGCTGGCATCTATATAATGCTTTGACTTATAAAGTGCTCCATAAATATAATCTCATTTTATTCTTACAACAATCCTACAAGGTAGGTGCTATTATTATCTCCATTTTACAGACAGAGAAACTGAGGCAGAACTTGAAGTCAAGTCTTCTTGACTTCAGGTCTGGCACTCTTTCCACAGCACCATTTCATCAGTCTTCTCCATGTGCTCCCCCTGTACTCCCTTTTTAGTCTTCTCACCCCTTACCCTTCCCCATATACTTTTTGTTCTAGTGACATTGGCCCTCTTTACTTTCCTTGAACAAGACTTTCCATCTCTTGACTACAGACATTTTCACTGGTTGTCCCCCATGCCTGGAATGCTCAACCTCTTCTTCTCTGCCTCCTGCATTGCCTGGCTTCTTTTAAGTCTCAGCTAAAATCTCATCTTCTACAGGAAGCCTTCCCCTATCCCTCTTAATTCTAGAGCCTTCCCTCTATTGGTTACTTCTATTTATCTTGTATAAGGCTGTATGTATCCTACATATAGGAAACATGCAACCTCTTAGTTCTCAATGTCTTTTTTTGTCTTAATGCCTGAAAAAATTAGTTTTGTTCCCAAAATTTGGAGTTGTCATAGATATATTAAAACCTGTTCCCTGTCCACTCAACTGTTTCTTTCCTCCAAGGCCATTCTTCTAATAGACACTGTGCAACAACAGTAACTATCAGAGACATATAGTAAAAGTGCAAAAACTATGTCAATACATAGTTACTGATGATAATCTGAATAAAGTTAAGAGAAGAAATTTGGTACTGTAATAAGAATGTAAATTTTAAAGATCTTCCCTGCCCCTAGGCTAATGTGCACCTGAAGCCTGGGGTGGGGGAGGCTTGTTTTTCAGTAGATACTTCTTGATTGGCCAGTGAGTCAATAAGGTTGTTACATTCTCTGAGCCAGGAGAAGGCTATATAAGCCCTGATGTGTAGCTTTGTTTTTGGGACTCACTTTGAAAAGTGTTCTGTGATTTGATCTGAATTCTGGGAAGCCGTTGTTGAGAGCCCCCCAGCTTTGAAAAACCCAGAATGTGGAAACCCAGATGTTGACTGGGTATGGATGTAATGGTTGGACAGTTTGGAAATCTGTCTACTTGATGTTTCTGTCTTGATAATTATGCCTGTATACTTTGAGGTTCAGGGTGCTGACCTTTTCTCCTGAACAAGGTAAACGATATATGTCTGACTGATTAAAGTAAGCTTGTTAAACCATTTTGAGTTGCTTTCCTTTAACAAAGCAGATCCAAGAACCTGTGGTAGCTGCAAACCCTGAGGACACTTGGGGTGCTTGCTACTACAGGTACACACCATAAAATTTAACTACACACACACACACACACACACAAAACCTACCTCTGTCAGAATACGATACAACAGGCCAACAATAGTTTTTGATTTGCCAGTTCCAGGGGGTCCATGGATCAGACATATTTTGGCAATTAATGGTGGTTGCTTTACCATGGCATATGCAACTTCAATTGCTTTTTTTTGATCTTCATTATAGTCTTTCAGGTAGGCAAGCTACGTAAAAATGGAAATTAAATTATTTGCTTTTTCTTTTATAGCACACTGAAGGAAATGTAATGAAAGTTTAGATTTTACTTTCCTCGGCTCAATTCAACACATTTATAAAGCCCAGTATGCGTAAGTCATGGAAGATACAAAGACAAAAATGAAAAAGTACCCTCCCTAAAGAGCATGTGTTCTCTTAACAGTATATTATATGTACACAGATAAATAAATACAGTCTAAATTGAGGATGAAGAAAAATGTTAACTGGGAAGTATAAGGGGTATTTCCAGGGAAAATAAAAGGAAGGCATTGTGGACCAGGGAACATCTGAGCTGCACCTTAAAGGAAGATAAAGATTCTAAGAGACAGAGATGAGGAGTATACTCCAGGAAAAAAAGTTATTTATTCTCTTTCTGATCTCCTATTTGCTTCTCCACTCCTTATAATATGATTTCATCCTTAAACTTGTCTGAAACTGCTTTCTTGAAGGCCAGCAATGCTCTTTTAATTGCTAAATTAAATGGTACTTTTTCATTCTCCATCCTTTCTTGATCTCTTTGCAGCATCTCATCCAGATCACCAGACCATTTCCCCTCCTTTTAAGTATGCTACTCTCCTCTCCGGGTTTCTGTGACACTATTTCTATCATGGTTCACCTCTTGTCTGCTTGATTCTTCTTAATCTTCTTTGAAGGATCATTATCTATTATGATGCATCCCCCATCCCCAATGTGTGAATGTTACCCCCCTCCTATCTTCTTTTTCTTCCACTCATTTTTTTTCATGATCTCATCAACAGACATAGGTTAAACTATAGCTTATACAGATAACTCCCAAATCTACACATCCAGTTATTGTGTCTCTGAACTGTATTCCTGTATCTCCAGCTGCCTGTTGGACATTTCCGTCTAGATATTACACTGATATTTCAAATTCAATATTCATTATCTTCTACCTAAACTACCTCGCCTCTTACCTCCTCACTCTGTCATGGCACCATACACAATTCTTTTAATCACACAGGTTTGAAATCCAGAAGTCATCTTTGATTTTTCACTCCCTAACAAATCAGTAGCCAAGTTCCGTTAATTCCTCAACATCTTTCACAACCATTCTCTTCTCTCCAATTCACTCAACCATCATCCTGATTCAGGCCCGCATCAACTCTCATCTGGACTATTATAATAGTTTCATAACTGGTCTTCCCGTATTTGACCTCTCCACTCTCCAATCTATCCTCCATACAGTTGCAAAAGTGACACCGTGAAACTCTTAAGTTTGAAAAGTAACAAAAGAAACTTCAGTGGCTTTCATTCTCAAGACGGACCATTTCACCTTTGGATATCTCTAAATGCAGACAGTTCTCACTATTCGTAAGCATTCTGCAAATCTGACTCCATGGCAGGCCTGGAGTACTCCTCTCCAGGCACTGAAGGTACTCTGGTTAAAGGGCAGAGTCAGGGGCAGCCAGGTGGCTCAGCGAGTAAGAGCACCGGCCCCAGTGTCGGGATGACCTGGGAATCAAATCCGGGCTCAGATACTTAGCACCACACCCAGAAATAACTGGCCGTGTAACCCTGAGCAAGTTACTTAACCCCGATTGCTTTAAAAAAAATAAAAAATAAAGGACAGAGTCACAGAGGGAGGAAGAGGTCCACAGAACAGTCCACTGTTTTTGTTTCCACTCCTCTGAAGTCAAACAGAACAAATTTAATCCCTCCTCTACCTCCAAGTCCTTCAAATACTTGAAGAGAGCTATTATGTTTCTTTTGGGTCAAGTAGTAGACAACCAAGAAAACATAGTAACTAAAATTGCAATTTAATATTGTACAGTGATTATAGAGTATTAAAATCCAATCAATCTAGTCAACTACAGCTGGCAACTGACTGGATGTAGGGGATGAGGAAGAAGGAAGAAAAATAAAGGATGACGGCAAACTAAATCTGGTTGACTAAAGAATAGAGGTAATCTCAACAGGAAAAAAAATTCAGAGGAGAGTCAAATATAGGAAAGATGATAATTAATTCTACTTTGGACATGCTGATTTTGAGATTTCTTTGGGACATCCAGGAAGAGATGTCAAGCAGGAAGCTGACAATGAAAGTTTAGAATTCATGAAGAGGCAATTGGACTGGATGTATAGATTTGAAAGTTATCTGCATAAACATGATAAATAAGCCCACTGAAATAGATGGAACTCATCAGGGTTGAGAGTATACAGGTCCTAGGCCTGAGGTCCACGAACAACACTCTCACTGAAGGAAAGAAATATTTGGATTATGATTCCAGCAAAGGCAAGTCTAAAGAGAACCAGAAGAGACAGCAATGTCTCAGGAGACAAGAGAAAAAAGAGTGTCTAGAAAGAGGAAGCTGCCAAGAACTACAGAAGGCTCAAGGAAAATAGAAGTGAGTTTTAAAACAACAGTAAATTTAGTAGTTAAAAGATCACTGGAGAGGTGACTAGGTGACGCAGTGAGTAGAGTGCCGGCCCCAGAGTCAGGAGGATCTGAGTTCGGATCCAGCCTCAGACACTTAACACATACAAAGAAAACCTAGCCGTGTGACCTTGGGCAAGTTACTTAATCCCAATTACCCTCCAAAAAGAAAAAAAAAAGATCACTGGTTACCCTGGGAGAGATCAGTTTCAGCAGAAAGATGTGATTAGTAGACTTCAAGAAACTTGAGGAAGGAGTGAATGCTAAGGAAGTGGAGCCAACAAGTATAAGCTGATCTTTCACAGGTACCTTCATCCCACTCCAATTTCCCTACCCCCTACTTTCCAACTCAACCTTCCCTTTATATGTTGTCCTCCTCTAGTAGAATCTAAGTTTCTTGCAGGTAGGAATTAGTCTTGTTTGTTTGTATATGTGTTCTAAGCATTCAGCACAATGCCTGCCACAGAGTAGCCCTAAATACATGCTTGCTTTTTCATTCATTCATTCATTTTTCTAGGACAGTGAAAGACAGATATAGGATATAGCTAAAGGTGATAGCAGAGTCAAGTAAAAGTTGTTTTTAAAAGGATAAGCATATTTGCAGGCTGCAGAAAAGGAGTCATAAGTAGAGGAGAGACCAAAAAAGATGGAATGGCTCATGAGATAAGCCATTAGAAGAGATTATAGATCAAAGGCACAAGTAGAGGAGTTAGCCTTGTTAAGAAGAGCCATCTAAAAAATAAAAATAAAAAAAAAAGAAAAGAAAAGCCATCTCTTCTTCAGTGACCAGAACAATGGAGAAGACTGGTATGAATTTGGAGGGGCTATAAAGTATAAATTAGCAAAGAAGAGGAAACTAATGACAGATAACTACAATTTTTTCAGTAAAAGAAGTAGTGAAATTGGAGCCTCAAGTAAAGGTTTGGAATAGCCATTTGGGAGAATGTGAGAGAAAAGTAAATCGAGGAAGACAAAAGCATTGAGAGTTTGATTGAGAATAAACAACAGATATTTGTAGTGAATCCAGTCATCATGGTGGTATGCCTTCAGTTAATTAGGTCCCAACTGTGTACAAGGCACTATACTTAGGCACTGGAGATAAAAAGACAAAAATGAAACAACCCTGCCCCCAAAAAGCTATACTTCCTTCTCCAACTCATGAATAAGAACAGGGAAGGCAGCTAGCAGGATGATCAAGAATTGGGAATTTGCAGGGCAATGAAGAACAGAAGAACAGAGGACAAAGTGCTAAGGATGGAGGATAGAACATAACTGAACTGGTTAAACATGGAACCCAGACTAAGAAAGGAATGAAATGAGACTGAAATATGAGTTATGGACTGGATAAACAGAAACAGTAATTGTGATAAGGATGTAATGTAATAAGTTGTAAGAAGAATGAAGAGTTTGAAAGGACTAAGGCTGAAAGAGAAAAAAATTTTCTTGAAATTATGATCAGAAGGTTATTACTGAGTACAAAATCATGAAAGTGGCAATTTGGGGAGGTGGTAAGATCTAAGGATCCATTCCTTTGGATGGTTAAGGTAAAGCAAAGATAGAGATGTTTGCTTATTCACTCTATAACTACCAAATCTGAACATAATAACAAGATATAGCTTCAAGATTTCCTTTAATCAATGAATCAGCTTCATATTCCAACTCACTTCTGTATTGTTCAACTATTACCAGAGGGCAAGCAAAAAGTGTACCTTGGGCTCAATACTTTTGATTGACTTTACCAACCCCTAAAACTTTTAGTAAACCTCAATTATCTTTATGTTTTTCTTTTCTATATTCTTGGACCTTCTCATTAGCACATAAGCAATTGAAAAATAGCCTATATTTTCACTACTTCCTTCTAATTCTGCAGAGCATTCATGCAACTATGCAAAATGGATGATGCATAATAAATTCCTACATAAAATAGCTTAGAAAAGTACTAACCCAGGCATTTGAATATGTCCCCTTCTCTATCTCGTAGTCTACACTTTATAACAAACTATGATGAATTTAATCCTTTTCCAACATTCAAATAGAATGATCGCAGGATTATAGATTTAGGGCTGAAAAGAACCTCAGAAGTCATCTAACATCATTTTATTGATGAGGAAAGTGAGGATCAGAGAAGTTAAATTACTTGACAATAGTCATGCAACTAGCAACTGTCAGAAACAGAATTTGAACCCTCTATCTTTTTAACTCCAGGTCTGGTACTCTATCTACTATGCTACACTTCACTGTTGTTCTATAAAGATACTTTTATTTCCTCTGCCGAACCATTTTCTTCCTGGAACAGGCCTGCTGTGCTTACAATATTAACCTGGTCTTATGTTCAGAGAAGCAGGGACATGTAGTAAATTAAAATAATAATTTAATAGCTTATACTGGTTTTAGAGTATTTAAATGTAATGGTCTGACCTTCCCTGGCACACACACGTAAATATTACTCACAATCCTCTCAGGAGCCATGTTCAATGAATCTCGAGGACAAAAGTCTGAAGTACTTGGGTTCAGAATTGCCCTGGCCAGTGGAATCAGTGAATTCCGCCCCAAAAGAGACAAGGCTTTCAACTTCCGTTGTGTAGTCACCAAAGAACTGATCACAATACAGTCTACTGATTCATTTATGTGGAATGACAAATTGCCTTGAGTCTGGATGGAAAGGCAACCCTCAAATTGTGAATTATGTCCTATTATTGGGAGAAAGAAAATGTATATAGTATTACCAAAGGATACAACCTAACTAAATAGGGCTTTCAGAATTAAACTTAACAAAACTGATTTTCTGTATTCTGTCTTACTTTCTAGTAGATTATTTTCTATACAAAGTAAATAGTGACTTGATTCCTTAAAGCTACATCTGTTAGTAAATTTAATTTGGCTTCTAACAGCAAATGCAAAATGAAGAATATTAAGGATAAA
The DNA here is from genome assembly GCF_028583685.1 of Petaurus breviceps papuanus. Lineage (NCBI taxonomy): Eukaryota > Metazoa > Chordata > Mammalia > Diprotodontia > Petauridae > Petaurus > Petaurus breviceps. The sequence continues at coordinate 5,990,160 of NW_027187344.1, read as the reverse complement.
GAGAAGCACAAGAAGATTTATATGAACAGATACAAAGTGAAGTAAGCAAAACCAGTAAAGAAATATACACATTGAGTATACCAATGTAAATAGAAATAACAAACAAAAAGAAAATGAATGCTGTATAATTACGATGACCAAGACTGGCCCCAAAGAGGAGATGAGAAAATGAACCTCCCTTCCCTTCTTTGCTGAGGTGGAAGACAATGGGAAACTGCATGTGCTGTCAGACATAAATAATGTGTTGGTTAATTTTGCTGAACTGCTTTACACCCTTTCTGTATTCTTTGCAACAAGGGATGGTTCTCTAGGTAGGAGAGCAGGTAAAGATATATTTGGAAATGAGGGTGATGTTTGTAAAAACACAAGATATCAGTAATTTTTTAAAAAGAAAGCAAAAGCAACAGTCTGAAGGTCTTGGAGTTTTAATTAAATCTGGTATTTCCTCTTGCAACTCTTCCAAATGCATTCTATACAAAGGAATTAAGGATCTAGGTTCTATACATTTGAATAAAGCACACTACCTATTAAAATGACAAAATATTGGATCAGATTATGGCATTGGAGAGGACGCTTAATAATCATCCAGTCCAAATCCCTTGTTTTATAAGGAAACTGAGGCCCAGAAAATTCAAGTGATTTGCCTACAGTTACACAGGTAGTAAGCAGCAGAGCCAGGATACGAACCTAGGTCTTCTGACTCCAAATCCAGTGCTCTTTCCATTATATCATGGAGCCCTGTAATCATTTCAAGGAAATAAAGCCCCACATGTCTAGGAAAAGGCATATGGAAGATACAAACTCAATTCTTATCTTTAAATAGAAGAGATTAAGGAAGCAACATATATAATATTAGGAGTCAGGGTCACCATAGCTACTTTAAAATACAGAAATACTTTCAACTACTTTACAGATTTTGAATTATGCATTTAGAAATCTTAGTTATAAGTCATATGACTTAATGAAAGACAGGAAATCGACTTATAACACAACTAAGTATAGTCTTTTGAAAAAACAAAGAATTCCACAGATGACAGCAATAATTAGCATGAGAGAATTACACAAGAATGGAAATTCAATTTTTAAAATTAGAAAAATTAATGCTAGGCCTAAATTTATAGTTATGAAAATTAGAAATGACAAGTAAAACAGGGTGATATAAAGCAACATAAAGCAATATAATTAGGGAAATAAGTTCTTTAAATGGGCAATAAAAAGCTATGGTTTTATTCTATCTTTGGCTATCACATTTGGTTCACTTACTGACTGAAGAGCGTCGAAATTGAGACACATAACCACAATGATACACTTGCTGATTTTTCACCTCAATTTCTTCTGTAGCTTTTTTTTTTCCATTTAATTTTTTAGGAACCAAAAATACCAAATCATTTTCCTTTGGATGCAGTTGTTTAGCCATATCACACTCCTGAAGACAAACTATAGAAAAATTAAATCAGAAAAAAATTACATGTTTATTATAAAAACTTATGTTTACTATAGCTATGGCTAGTAATGGAAATATTCTAAGGAGCTGTAAGTTAGCAAAATTCAAATCTGGCTACTATGACAAACTGAGTATATACTAAAACCACTCATTATAAAAATGTATTAATAATTACTTTACCAAGTGAAGTAAGATGCAATCTTGAATATTATCATAAAAGTACCAGAATTTTTTTTTACTGAATATCAATACCACAAAATAGGGTGATATTATCACTTTAATTCTAATTTGTTATTAGCTAGGTATTAGCAAACTAGCTAAAAATGTATTAATTTGGGGAGATCAATATATTTTTTAAAAATGAAGTGAGTCTTACTTATTCTTTCTTATTTAGGAGGTGGACATTCCACTGAATTTTTAATGTTATATATCTATATAAAGTCAACTGGGCTCCTTTCGGGCTAGTACTGAAGACAAATGACACAAGCAGCTTCCCTCTGGTTATCATCTCACATCCTTATGAACACTGCTCTAACCCAATGAAATTTTTTCTCTGGTCCCCTTTCCCATTTCTGGCCTCTAATGCTATGAGTATTTCCATAGTTATTCAGAAGGAAATATCAGGCCCCTAAGTGAGTGCATGTTTGCTGTTAGGAGTAGAATGCCCATAAGTATTTAACATTAAAAACATTTTTATAAGTAGATACAAATTTAGCCTGACAGGTTTTCTTTTAAATGAGAAATGTCCCATTGACAAATATTCCTATTTTATTATTAAAAAACCAGAGTACCTGAACCTACTTCTCAAACCTCTTTAAAAATGAAAAAAAAAATTACCCACAAACTGCCCACAATTTATGTCACCAGGAGAAAAGCTTCGTAAATGGAGTTCATAGGTGTTCTCTTTCTTTGGGTTGTCAATCCATTCTTGGGCCACCTAAACACACAAAGTGTGAATTAATGAAGCTAACAATTTTAATAAGCCGTTCTTTACAATATAATTTTTAAAATCACATTATGATTCAGCAATAATTCATAATTAGAATATCCAGATCTGGAAATAAGTGGATTAGAACAAAATCTGTAGTTAGTACCATGTTATTCATGTTAAGGGACACACCTTTCCCTTTCCATTAATAACAAATGTAGTTTGTAGAGGAGTTAACTGGGTAGTATGTTGCGTCAAAACAAAATTTATCAATGAATTTAAAATGGAGGAAAAATTCATTGTCTGAATCCTATAATCTGTTCAATTCCAAGTGTCTGAAATATACAAATAGCTCATATTTATATGAAGCTTTAGAGTTAAAAGTTTTATATACTTCAGTTGAGCTATCTTGTCCTTCAGAAAGTCTCTGTTCTATCTTTAAATAGCCATATTTTGTCCTATATGTTTTAATCTGCAAAGTACTTCAAATCATTTTGGAAATAGGAATGGTGGAAACCTTAAGTGCATCTAAAATCTGAATCCAGAGGACAACTGAAGCTAAACATTTTAACAATATACCCTGATTACAAAATCAGACATTTTTAAAGATACTGCAGAAATTCATTTTGCTTGACTATGCATATTTGTTACAAGGGGTTTTTTCTTCTATTATTATTTCTCAATGTATAAAGTGGGATGGAGAGGAGAAAAAAACTTCTTTTCGTTAAAAATTAATTTTAAAAATATGCTTATCAGCAAAGACAGGAGAATTGAAAATTTCATAAATGCAAAGATAGATACTTACTGTTTCAAAAGTATTCAAAATCAGCAAAGGGAAAAAAACATTTAGATAGTCTTGAGAGTCCTGAAATGTGACAGGAACAGGTCTTAAGATGGATGGGCAAAGATATGCTGGAGGTCCAAACTGATCAAAATTTACAAACATTTCATACTTCCATTTTAAGATCTCTTTAACAAAACTGTCAAATACTGATTGCCGCACAGGAAAATCTGCAACAGAGGAAGCTTGAAAATTTCTTTTCTTCTCAACTAGACTTAGTGGAGCAGGTCTATTGAAGTAATTTGGAGAAGTCTGTATATTCTGTGGTTGAAGAATGTTGGACAAATTTTTCCCTTCATCATTCAATATTGGCTTTTGAACTAATGGTGAAACTGGTTTCATTAATTTTGCTGTTGTTGTGGTTAACAAATTTGTTTGACTTTTTGATGCTGGTGGAAGTTTTAAACTATTTTCTATAGATCTAGAAAGATGAGCATTTCGTGAATTATTACTTGAACTAAAAATCTTAGTAGTAGATTTTACAGTTTTGTTAGACAGTGAAAGTGGCAAGCTTGGTTTAACAAAAACATAGTCATCAGACACTTTAGTTTTAGAATGTACAGAGCAATATTCATTCAGATTTTCCACAGTGTCAGTACAATCTTTGTGCTTACATTTTATACTACTCAAAGCTCTGTCCCCAGCGGGGTTTTTAGAATCTTCCTCCATTTCTACCGTATCTTTTCCAGTAGAAACTTCAAAGTCGTGAAAACCTTCTACCTGTGAACTTAATTCCATATCTACTGGATCACGTTGTGTTAAAAACAAATTATTTTCCTCTGTATCACTGTTGACATCAGAGTTTGCCTCTCTATAAATTGTTCCCTCAGAATGAAAACAAGGTGAGGGCTGGACAACCCCTGTCAGGTCACCTCCAACAGAAGATGAGTCGGGCAAATGGCTCTTTGAAGTAGAGACAATGGTTTCATTTGTTTCTGCTGTCTGGTATGAAAGAAGATTATCATTAGCCTGTGACAGACTTTTAGCTTTAACTGTTTCTGTCTCAGAAAATGAGCTTTTTCTTCGATGCTTTTTATCACTTCCAGAAGCCAACTTGTTTTTTTCTTTAAAATTATCACTGGGTCCAGAAGATGCTTGAATAATAGCTTCAGAATTCTGGACTGATTTTGTAACTGCCTTTGGAGAAGAGTTTTTACTATGAGTGGCACAAAGTCCTTGTTGATTTTTGTGGGACTTGGGTTTTATCTGTCTTAAAAACTGAAGATCTTGACATGCCAACATTTTCTTGTTATTTTTGACAACCAGAGTCTGAGGAGTAATTAACTTTGTTTTCTTCTTTTGCTGAGTATCAACTTCACCTGCAGTTTTTCCATGGTCACGTAACTTTACCACAAAATCTAAAGATCGTTGGGACAAGTCAAATGCTTTTCGAGGCCCCTTTTTCAAACCAAGTTTTTCAGCAGCTGAAGTTGGTTCAGGACACTGGCGAAATTTCTTTGGAGGAATCACAGCTGGCATTGTTCTACAAAGTATCTTTTTGGGACTAGCTTGATTCATTTTTTTATTTTGCCTTCTTGGGGGATTAATATTGGTTTTCTTTGAATTTTTAGAAAGTGATGTTCTGCTGAGTTTTGGACTGGAAAGAGAATGAGAATACTGTTTACCTGACTCTTCAGAGGAAATTTCAAAATTTAAATCAGGTGATGCTGAAAGAGTGGATGTATATTCTTTCTCTTCCTTATCATCTATATTTGTAGTATGTTCTTCAGTAAGATTCCCAGAAATACAAATATGAGGTTTGTCTACATTTCTTAAATACAATGAAAGATCTTCAGTAATCGGTGCTTTAGATGGCTGTTTTTCACTCTTTGGTTCAATCTGAAATTTCTCATTAGAAAAAACTCTGCACTGTGAGTCTAAATGTTCTTCAAGAGTTTCTGCTACCTTCTGAATAACTTCATCAGATATATAATCTGTATCATAACCCCAGTCATTCATCTGATCATCTACAGCACTCTCAGCTGTTGAAGTCAAAAAAGAGTCTTGTTCTGGTTCACTTTCCTGAACAGAATTTTTGCTCTCTGCTTCAGGATCTTGCCAAACAGAAAATACTTCATATGGACTTTCAAACTCAAAGAACTGTGAATCTGATTCCTCATCTAGCAAAGGGGATTTTGTTTTCTCTTCTTTTTCTGGTTTCTTTTCCAAAATGGTATTAGAACTTGAAGGATACTCTTTTGGAAATTCTTTCTTAATGGCTATTTTATCTGTTTTAGTTTGTTTCTGAAGATTTGGTGATCTTTCATCATCATCATCATCTGAAATTATTATAACTTGATTTCTCATGGTCTCCACAACAAAGGTTAGTTCATCAATTTGGTTAACTGTAGAATGTCTCAAAACATTTTTCACTTTTCTCTGTAGCTGGTAAGAATTGTCTTGAGTTGAATCTGAAGGAAAATTAAGAACACCAGTATGGGCTATGAAAGAGAGCTGATCGAGATCTTTGTCTACTTGAGAATCTGTTAAGGTGCTAAATTTAAAATTCTGAGGAGACACTTCTTCTCTTGCCAAATTATGTGGAACATGATCATTATTATTAATTTCCTCACAATTACTGTCCTTTGATTTATGCCTGTCTGTGTGATGTATAAGCTGACATTTCTTTTTCAATAAGGTATTTCTGATTGTTTTGAGTGAAACCATATCATCATCATCACTATTACTTTCCTCTGATATGTAATCTTTTTTATGGAATGTTAGGGGATCTAGCTGTCTATTATCTAATTTTTTCTTTTTAACTAATGAATTATCATTTCTTGATTCTTGCTCTTCATTTGTTGTATCCTGTGGAGTAATACAAGGCTCTGACTGTGCTTTCCGTATTAAAGCAAACTCTTTCTGAACATCCAGATCTTTGCATGGATTATGACTCCCCAAACTGGATGGACTCTGCTTTGATTCTAAATTGTTAACACTAGTGACCATGGTGGTTTTTTTGTGTTCCTTCATTACCAGTAATAATTTTGCACATAATTCATCTTTCTGTGCTTTAGTTCTAAATTTTGAGTTCTTAAAGCCAGAATCATTCTTCGAATGGGAATCATCACTTGAACTTGATACATTCTGGGGAGAATCAGATCTAGAGTCTGTAGTCATAAAACATGTATGAATATTTGTCATTCTGTCATATACCCCTTCCACTGCATTACTTTTTGAAGCCAAATTCTGTTGTATATCTGTGTTGTTCTCTTCAGTACACTTCTGTTTTTCCACATTATTTAAAATTTCATGATTATGAGATCCATTAGCATCAGGGTTTTTTTCCTGCTTTAAGCATGATCTATTTGAACAATGGTCAAATAGTTTTGACTCCTTTGAGTATGTTTGCCTATTTTCTTTCTCCCAACTGTAATGTCTTCTTAGAGATAGACTCTCTTGTCCTCGATAAACATCAACTCTTGGTGATTCTTTAGAAAATGATGAACTAGAACTGTCCTGAGAACATGTATCCTTTTTAGATCTCTCCACAGTTACATCACTTTCTTCTTTAATATAAATTGCAGGGGGTGTTTTACATGCTATGGTCGTATCTACAAAAGTGCTACATGGTAAGCCTTTGACTTTCTTGTTTTTAATGATTTGTTTCAAACACGTTTGCAATTCTAGGGTCTCCTGACTATTTAAATGCCAACCAAGGGACAAGTTTCCCCTTAGACACAAGTTGAGTTTGTCTAAGAATTGTTTACAAAGAGTTTGCTGTCCAAGCTGGCATCCTTCCCTAAGAAGACTTCGGATTAACTGAACACAAGCAAGCTGTACAGAATTAGATGGAGTTGAGTGTGAAGGCAAAGAAGATATTACATTTGCCCCTTTGGAGTAGCTTCCAGATGTCTTTTCAGCACTCCGTGCAAATGCTGTGGTAGGAAGTTTAGCACATTTCACTACTGCTTCTACCCACTGCTGAGAACTAACCCACAGCAAATGCAAACAGTTCTTATTTCTATGCAGTTCAATTACTGACACCAATATCAGAAGGAAAAACTCGGTGACTGTGTCACACACTGCTACTTTTTGGTTGAGGACATCTTTAACTTCTGAATATAGATGATGAATAACCTCCACTATGTATGCTACACCCAAATCCTTGAGATCCATGAGGGACTGAACAAAAGGGATAAACCAAAGAAAGGTGCTGTTATGAACACGCATGTCTTGTCCAATATCAGACTGAAGTACACTGGCTAATGTTTCCATTTCTTCATACATGTTAGGGCAGTAATCGGGGCAAATAGCTGATCTCCACCCTGAATCCTAAGGTGAAAAAATACAATGACATTTAGTTAAAAATGAACTACTTAATATATAAACTTTCTAGTTTACAATTAAGTACTTTTACAGGTTAAATCTGAAAGCATTAAACAAGATACACTGCTAAACTTTTGTAGTATCTATGTTGTTAAATTATTTTAAAATACAAAGGCAGGTGGGCAGAAACAAATTTAAATTTAGTACGATGGTAACCTGAAAAGATATATTTCTGTACCTCTCCTCAATTTAGCTACACTAAATACTATGGAGTTTTTTCAGTCCATTCTCCTCTGCCCTTCAGTCAGTTTCTATCTCCTTGTAGACCTGTGCTCTTCTTCTACCTACCCTCCACAACTCTATACTTTTGTCTTCTGGAAGTTCACATGTGCAACTGTATCTGTGTAGCTAGTATGCTGAAAGACAACCAGGACATTGCAAATAATTTCAGCTTGAGATGCTGCATGGTGTAAAAAACTCAATTAGACTGTAAAACCTGGCTTAGTCCTACTTTAGCTACTTACTAGTTGCTTAATCTTAAGCAAATCACTTAACTTCCACTGAGCTTCAGTAGCCTCATCTGTAAAATGTGGGTAATAATTATACTCCACTGAGTTATAGTGAATATCAAATAAGATAAAGGGAAAATAATTGTAAATGGTAAAAGACCATAAAAAAGTATGGTATTAACAACTGAAAGAAGCTAACATTACAAAAAGCTGCTAATTGAGTTGTGACAAATTTACGTTGTTTAATTTCAAGTGTGCCCTCAATGACTCAAGGCAATTGTTTAAACCTCCTTATGACAAGGATTTTTCTACACCTCTCTTCTTTTTCAGACACTTACTTCAATCAGCCTGTCAATAAGCATTTATTATGTGCCAGGCACTACAATAGCAGGGATACAAAAAAAAAAAATGCAAAAAAAAAATTTCCCTCTCTTAAGGAGCTTACAGGGGAGACAACATGTAAACAGTAGTATATAAATAAGATAAATATATATATATATATATATATATATATATATATGAGATACACCGGGGAGGCATTAGCATTAAAGGAACCCGTAAAGGAAACCCATAAGAGGTAGGATTTTAGCTGGGACTGAAGGAAACCAGGGAAGCCAGAAGATGGAGATGAAGAGGGACAGTGTTCCAGGTATTTGAAACAAAAATTCAGAGTTAAGATAAAAGACTGGAGCAAATCTATTATTCTTTACTTGAACTCAAAAAGAAGGGGTAGCAATCATAATCTCAATCAAGGTAACAGCAAAAATGGCTCAACATAAAGAGAAGAACAGGGAAACTACATTAAGTTGTGTCAAGATATTTGGAGACACCCTATTTCCCAGAGCTAAGGCCTAACCAGCAGACTGTGCCCTCAGGTTGGCATAACAATCCTTTATTGATAATCTCACCCTCTGGCAAAGGGTATTGTTTTGACCAGCACCAGGTGTTCATTGCCTCCTATTTCCCAGAGATCTTAGAGCCATCCATCACACCTTTCCATAGGCTCATAATACCTGTTTCTTGTAACAGCTAAATTAGCTGAACTGAACCAGGTATTACACTGTGTTCCCACCATGCTAACTCTAGTTCTGTTTGTGTTTGTGAGACAACAACTTAGGAGAGTATTCCTACAGGACCCAGGAATGTCCACGTTGTCCACGAATGAGCCCGCCATAGGAACAGCTAAGAATGATTATGCTATGGTCTAGTCCAATTATGTATATAAAGCATTGCTTTTGCCCCAGCATGTTAAGCCCTACTCCTCAGGAGGATTTGAATTTGCAAGCATTTCCTCACTCTGAAATTTATAAGGACACAAAACCTCATAAATAAATGCCTAAAAGTATAAATACTAAACAAATTTTTATTATATATATACACACACACACACACATATTTTGACTATGCATATTTGTTATGAGGTTTTGTTTTTCTTTTTTTTTTCCAATGGGAAAGGAGGGAGATGGGAGAGAAAATAGATTTTGTTCATTGAAAAAAATGTTTTCAAAAAGTCAATATGGGGGCGGCCAGGTGGCACAGTAAGAGCCCTGGAGTCAGGAGACCCAGGATTGGTTCCAGCCTCGGATACTTAACACCCACACAAAATAACTGGCCGTGTAACTTTGAGCAAGTTACTTAACCCCAATTACTTTAAAAAAAAAAGTCAATATGTCTGTTAGTAAAGTCAGAAAAGCAGTAAACCAAATTATTTATATATACATTCATTTATATATATTATAAATTATATATATATACATTCATTTAAGAAAGGATTAAAAATTAACTGGAGACTAAATAACATAATCATAAAGAATTAGTGAGTCAAAGAATAAACCACAGAAACAATAGATAATTTCTTTAAAGTTCATGACAATAATGAGACAACATAAAATTTGGGAGATACAGCATAAGCAGTCCCTTAAGGGAAAGTTTGTATCTCTAAATAATCTACAAAAAAGAGAACAATCAAATCAATGAACTGGGCATGCAAAAAAAAATAGAAAAATGATAAAAACTGAAAGATAAATTCTGAACAGAAAAAAAGAGAACAAAATTCAAAGCAAAAACAAAAAGCCCCACTGAATTAACAAAACTATAAATTGACTTTTTAAAGGAAAAAATAAAGAAAACACATCATTAGCTAATTTAATTTTTAAAAAAGAAAACCAAATTACCAGTATCTAAAATTAAAAAGAAAATGAAGAAAAAAATTATTAGAAACAATTTGGCCCATTTCCCATGTCAATAAAATCAACAACTTAAATGAAGGAGATGAATATATGCAAAAATACAAGGTACCGAATGAACAGACTAAGAAAAAGAGAATCTAAATAACAATTTTAGGGGGAGAAAACAACTAAACTAGTCATAAATAGGCTCCCAAAGGAGTAAGTTTCAGAAACAGAAAGATTTACAAGCAAATGACATCAGACATTCCAAGAACAAATAATTCCAATATTACATAAACTATTGGAAAGAAAAGGAGAAGGGGTCCTACCAAATTCCTTCTATGATACAAATATTGTCTTGATTAGCTAAACCAGGGAGACTCAAAACAGAGAAAGAAAAAGATATACCAATAACCCCAGTGAACACTAAAACAAAAATTTTAAATACAATATTAGCAAAGATGCTATGGTATCTTTAACCTGGGGGTCTATGAATAGAATTTCAATGTATTTGATTTCCTTTGTAAACCTATGTATCTTATTTTGTGCATTTTAAAACATCATTCTGAGAAGGCGAGCCCATTAGCTTCACCAGACTGTCAAAGAAGTTTAAGACATAAAAAAAGATTAAGAACTCCTGAACTACAGTGACATTCTGTATCATACTTGTAGGATATTAAAAAACCCCAAATAAATCATCGATATTTCTCTGTAAAAAAAATTTTAAAAAAAATCCATCAGGAAGAGATAAAATAAGAAATTCCACTTGAAATAACTCCAGAAAATATAAATCACTTGGGACTCTACCTGCCAAGACACATATAGGAACTATATAAATACAACTATAGAACTTTTTTTTTTACAGAAATCAAGACAGATCTATATAACTGGAGAAATATTAATTGTTCATGAGCGAGATGAGGTAACATAATAAAAACAGCAGTACTACCTAAATTAGATTGCTCATTATGTGCAAACTACAAAAGGATTATTTTGTAGAGCTAGAAAAAGTTATTAAATTCACCTGAGGAACAAAAGGTCAAGAATCTCAAAATAATAATGAAAGGGGTAGCTAAGTGGTGCAGTGAATAGAGCACTGGCCCTGGAGTCAGGAGGACCCAAGTTCAAATCCGGGCTAAGACACTTAATGCTTAATAGCCATGTGACTCTGGGCAAGTCACTTAACCCCAACTGCCCTGCCCTCCCCCTCCAAAAAGAAAATAATAATAATAATGATGATGATGAAAAACAATAAAATAATTTAAAAATTGGTGAAGTAGAGGGCCTAAAAACACCATTTCTCAAATTATATGACGAAGCAGTAATCATCAAAATCATCTGGTACCAGTTAAAAAAGAGAGGTCAATCAACCCAACAGATCAGGTTCACAACATTCAAAAATAAATCAATCCAACACAAAGACACAGGGGGCAAAAATTCACTGTACGACAAAAACTGCTAGGAAAACTGGTAAGTAGTTTGTTAGAAACTAGATTTAGACCAATATTTCACACTATGTATCAAGATAAGATCTAAATGGATAAATGATTTAGACATAAAGAGTTAAATCACAAACAAGAAAGTAAGGGAAGAAATCAGCTTTCAGATCTATAAATAGGATAATAATTAATTACCACACAAAGAATAGAGAAGATCACAGAATGCAAAATACACATTTTTTATCATATAAAATTTAAAATGTTTGCACACACATACCAAAAAAAACCTCCAAATGGCTAAATTAAAAGTGAAGCAGATACCTGGGGGTGGGGAGAAATTTCTGTAGCAAGTTTATCTGATAAAGGTTTCATTTCCAAGATACATAAGAAACTGATTTAAATTTCTAAGCATAAGAGCTATTCCCCAGTGATAAATGGTCAAAGGATACTAGCAGGCAGTTTCAAAAGGCAGAAATCCAAGCTATTAACAACATGTAAGAAATGCTTCAAATCACTAATAACTAGAGAAATGCAACATTAAAGCAGTTCAAAGGTTCAATCTCATATGAATCAGATGGGCAAAGCTGGCAAAAAAGGAAAATGACAAATGATAAATTGAGAGGTTGAGATAAAATAGGCAAATCAATGCATTGTCAGTAGAGCTGTGAATTGGTCCAGCCATTTTTGGAAACAATTTGGAACTATGTCCAAAAAGTCAATAAAACTGTGCACACTCTTTGACCCAGTGATACCACTACTAGTAGGCAAGTATTCCAAAGAAATTAAAAATAGAAAGGACCCATATGTGAATAAAAATACTCATAACAGCTTTTTGTAGTGGCAAAAAATTGGAAATTAGGGGAGCATAATGGAATGCTATTGTGCAGTAAGAAATGGGGAAGGAGATGCTTTCAGAGAAAACTGGGAAGACTTGTATGAACTGATAGAAAATAAAGTAAGCAGAACCGGGAGAACAATTTATACATCTGTAACATTATAAAAACAAACAATTCTGAAAGACTTAAGAAGTCTGATCAACACAATAACCAACTAAAATTCCAGATGAAGCATGCTACCCACCTTCTGATGGAGATGATGGACTTAGTACAGAATGAGACATAGGTTTTTTTGGACATGGCCAGTGTGGGATTTGTTTTCCTTGAATATGCATATTTGTTATGAGGGTTTTGTTTTTCTTTTTTTTTAAATGGGAAAGGAGGGAGATGAGAGAGAAAATAGATTTTGTTCATTGAAAGAATATATTTTTAAAAAGTCAATGTCTGTTAGTAAAGTCAGAAAAGCAGTAAACCAAATAATGCAAAAAATTATTCAACTATAATCCTAAATTCCTTAGAATAAAAAAAGGCAACACAATTTCATTTATTTTTTTCAAAACAAATATTAAGTTTTTTATACCTTTTTGGTCTTTTCGGGATTATAATTGTACACAATCTGGCTGCAAGTCACCATTTCCTCCAAATCTGACTCAGGTTCTAACTTCATCCTTAAAACATTAAGAAATAAATAAAAGTACTTTGAAGAGAGAAACATACTCGACCAGTAAAGGGATTAGGTACTAGCACAAAACTAAGCATAAAGAGATTTTTAAATCAATCAATAAGCATTTATTAAGCACCTCATATGGGCCACACATTGAACAGAAGTTAAAGGAACTAACCTGGCAGAACTATTGCGTATATTTTGAATTTCTTTGTTGTAGCTCACGTTGTTAATAATGGTCTGAAATGCTTCAATGGGATCAATAAGCTGACCCCAGACTTTTGAGCCAAGGCGATCCAGAATCACCATGAAGCAGTGCAATGCTGGCCAGAAAGGATCTACACTATCTTCTGAAATAAAAATTAACAATAGTTCAATGAGAGGAAGATTTGAGAAAAAATTGCTACTGATAACCATACATTTTCTACCCCAAGTGTCACTGTTAAATATATAAAAAATTAAAAGCTTAGCAACAAGAAACTTAAAACTTACTAGCTACCTTTAAAGAAACAGATGCCATGTTTTTTATATTCAAGGAAGATATATCAAAGCCCCTACAAACAGTATACAATTATGGTTTTTGTAAAAGTGTGTCTCTTTTTTGGAGACTTAAGGGTAAGACACATGTTTTTGGACATGGATTAAATATATATATGTTTACTTGACTATGTTATGTTTAATTGTTATAAAGTAGACTGATTTAGTCTTTTTGTTTTGTTTTGCTTTAATACTAGTAGTACAGATGCCAAAAAAAAAAGAAAAGAGGCTCATTTTAGCATTAGAAAAGGTGCAAAACACAGGAGGCTCAGAAAAAGATGTAGACTAGTAGGACAGCTATACCGTTTACAGATTTGTGCTTTCATGTACAATTTTTTTGTTTTGATTTGTATAGAGAACTGCTTGTGTTTAATGATGTTTGTCAAGTACAGAATTACAAAAATTTAAGATGAAGGTGTCTCTTTTTTCCCCTTCCACACAGCCTTCCCACACTAGTCAGGCATTGTCTTACCATCTATCCATCACCAAATCATGTCTTGACACTGAGCAGTAAAGGGAGAAAATAAAACTGGGCTTGTTCACAGTAAAACAAATTCTAGCAGTGACATTAACAATTTAAGAGTTTCTGCATCACAACGTGTCAAAGTATTCTGCCCAAGTAGTTTGTTACCATCTGATTGCTTTTCCATGGTAAGAAGTATTGACTGCATAAAATCATTTTGCTTGTCTGGGCCCAGCAACAAAGAATCCATGGCTTGCTCCTCAAGAATAGTTAGCAACATACAGATTCCTGAAAGACAATTTCATATTTCCCTGAAATCATTAGCATCTTAAAAATGAACAGCAACATAAAGATTCATGAAATATGATTTACTGTTTCTCTGAAATATTAAGATTAACAACATACTAAAAAGCATTCTGAGATATAGTTGGCCAAAGGAACTACTGAGCAGGGACTAAACAAATAATGCATGGCAGTCTTGAGTTCTTTAGACAAAGCTCAATCAAGAAACTATTTTTGGCAGTCTAAAACAAAGGCATTTCTACCCAACCCTTCTCAAATACTCCAAAGACACTTGAAAATTTAGGGCAATCAATTCGATGACAAAAGAGAAAAATTATTGTTGAGTAGACAATCATCTCAGATGTGATAAGCGTCATCTATAGAATGAATTTCTCAGATGTACAGCTTTTAAAATTATTTTTCCTTTGTTTTCCCACTAGGAAAACTCACAGATGAAAAAAAGGTATTAAAGACGAAATGTTATTAAAATTCTTCTTGCTTTAAATAAGAGGTTCATTGGTTAGTGTTTACAATATTTTAGTTACAAAGATTTAAACTTTTTTTAATGGTATTTACAAAGAGGTTTGAGTTTTAGAAATAACTTTAAGAGTTCACACAACTCTTCTTATATATTCTTGAAAATTTAGGACTTCCTAAAGTTATTTCAATGACAGAGTAAGAGCTAGGTAGCACCTGGGAAATACTAGATAATAATCTTGTAATCACATCACAAATGGAGAAGAATTCCCATATAGGACACCTGAAATCAACTGAGAAAATCCAACACAGTAAGAATAAAACTTACCTAACCAATAGTTTTTGTAGTTGCTTGTGTCATACATATGAGAAGGCAGAAGGACAAGTTTACCCTTCTCAAAATCTGAAGAGGTGTAAATATCTGGACTTTCTAAAAGCCCCAACTCAATAACTCTAAATAAGCAAGTCAATACTTCCTGTAAATCATAGTAATCATCTCTGTCTACCTTCCCCAAATTTCTGGCTGTCAGAATAGCCCAACGTCGAACCTATATGAAAGAAAGAAACAAAGCACATATTAAAAAGACTTAGAACTATGATGAGACTCAGTATTTTTAATTAAATCAAAGTTTAACTTTAAATTAAAGCTGCTGGCTAAAATAATATCATAAAGAAGCTTATTATGAATTTAATTTTAAAATGGGAAATGTAATAAGGATGAATACTTTCTATGGTTCTATGTTTCTATTTTTATAATTTTGTATAAAAACCTGTAAACTTTTAGTCTAAAATTTAAGAATTTTTAAAAAATGTTTTGAATTGTAAAATACATTTTCAAAATTAAAATCAAACGGTCCTCATAGAACAAGCTACAAACTATGACTCAAAATCTCTTTACACAACAATATATTACATCATAAAAATACCACTCTTGAGTGGCTAGGTGGAGTAGTGAGTAAAGTGCAGGCCCCGGAGTCAGGAGGACCTGAGCTCGGTTCCAGCCTAAGACACTTAACACCCACACAAAAATAAACTAGCCGTGTAACCTTGGGCAAGTTACTTAACCCCAACTGCCCTCCAAAAGGCAAAAAAAAAAAAAATATATATATATATATATATATATATCACTCTGATTTAACTAAACATTATAGGTAATATTATTAATGGAAGGTATTAGCAATGACAAAAACAATGTAGTATAAGACCCTAAATATGCAATAAATGTCACTTTACAGTCATAACACATTCACAACTCACCATTTCATTGGGATGTACCAAGAACAAATAGATCCCTGGATGTTTGTCAAATACCTGAAAGGAGCAGTTAGCTTGCTCCATTCTACAAAGTGCTTCAACACATAATTCATCTAAATGGAAAGAAAAACATAGTAAATGCGAGATGAAAACATATAGCAGTTAAAATTAAAATAGCCTATTCTGTTTACTTCAATGGTTTTAATAGTAAATAAAAAGTCACTTAAAGGAATCATTAGATTACCATGAAAATTTCAGGGAAGAAGTTTTCTAATGAATCATTTTCACTTTAATAGAAAAATCCAACTCAAAACATTATGATATAACAGAAAGAGCTTGGGCTAAGATGATCTAAGCTCTACTGTATGACCTTAGACAAGTCATTTAACTATTCTGTGTCTCACTTTCTTCATCTGTAAAATGAGGTTGAACTACTTGACACCAAAGATCCCTTCCAATCCTAGCATTGTAATTTCTATTCACTTATTAAGCACCTACCATGTTCTAGTTTTAGAGGCTATAACTACAAAAGTGACAATCTCTACTCTCAAGGAACTTATATTTTATCGGAAAGAATCATCATGTACCCAAATAAATAAAAATATGTGTATATACAAAGCAAACACAAAGTAATTTTTTTTTGGCAGGGGGGCATACAGAACACAAAAAAGTGGAGTGGCTCTGGAAAGACTTTATGTAGGAGGTGCTACTTTATCCCTGAAGTTAAGAGATTTCAAGAGAAAGAGGCCTGGAAATACAGACTTGGGAATCACTTATAATAAAGATAATCGAACCCACAGATGTTGATGACATCACTAAGGGTAACGAATTCAAGATAGAAAACAGAAGAAAGAAGGTGGCTAAGTGGCACAGTGAATAGAGCACCAGCCCTGGAGTCAGGAGGACCTGGGTTCGGATCTGGCCTCAGACACTTAACACAAAAAAATAGCTGTGTGACCTTGGGAAACTCACTTAACCCCAACTGCCCTCCAAAAAGCAAAAAAGAAAAAAAAAAGAAAACAGAAGAAAGCTAAGAACTTTATGTACATAGCAGATAAGACACATAAGATAATCCAAAAAAGAAGACTGAAAAGGAATACTCTATCAGGTAGTAGGTGAACCAAGAGTAGTGTCATGAAAATCCAGGGAGAAGGATGAAGTGATAGAACAAATACTGTAAAGAGGGATAAAAGATAAAAAGTAAAAGAGTCACTGATTTTAGCAATGGACTATTAGTAACCTTGGAAAGAACTGTTGAGTGATAGGTTTGAAAGGTAGATTATAAAAGGCTGAGGAGTAGGAAATAAGGAAGTAGAGACAATAAGTATAGACTGTTTTTTTTCCAGGGGTTTGGCTGTGAGAAGGCAAGTTAAAGGACGACAGCTTGAGGGGATAGCAGGTAAAAGAAAGGTTTTTAAGAATGATGGACAGCATGATGTCAGGTAAGTAGACAGTGGACAATAAGAGAATGAAAAGTAAAGAGAGAGAGGGTATGATCAAAGTGTTAAGCTCTCAGAAGAAACAAGAGGAGATGAGAGCAAGTGTAAGAAGAAAAACTGTCTTTGGTTAAGACAAAGGGTACCTCTTCAGAGACTGAAACAAAGGAAGAAAGGCTTGGTGGTGATATTTAAAGAGCTCTGAGGTATAGCAGTGAAATAAAGTAGTTCACAATGCATGGATGGGTTCTATCTGAGGAGATATTGCTGAGTAACAGTGGCAGATGGTGACAGTGGAAGTAAAGAGCAAAAGGCATGCCTATTCCTTACTCTGGTCCAGTGAGAAGATGGGCAAGAGAGAAGATACACATAATACTGATGAAGTTGTCTAGTATCTTCTAGGAGGAGCCAGGTTTCCATGAATATAAAGAACAACAATTCAACAGGCAAATGCCTACTACATGTCAGATGCTGTACAAGGTGCTGAGGATACAAAGACAAAAATGAAAGTCCCTAATTATTTAAGAAGTTTACATTCTGTCAAGGGAAATAATAGGTATACATCTAAGTAGATAAAAACACAGGAATAAAGGATAGGGATTATATTTGTGATTTCTCTGATATTAATAACTCCAAGGTAAGAAAACTCTCTCTAAAATGAATGAAGATGGAAGCACTTCTCTATTTATTTGGGAACATGGCTAATGTAGAAATATGTTTACCATGACTTCATACATATAATGGGCATTTTATTTCTTCCCCTCTCAATGGGAGAGAGAAGAGGCAGAGGGAGGAAAAGAATTTGGAACTGAAAATAAAATTTTAAAAAGGAAGGAAGGAAGGAAGGAAGGAAGGAAGGAAGGAAGGAAGGAAGGAAGGAAGGAAGGAAGGAAGGAAGGAAGGAAGGAAGGGAGGGAGGGAGGGAGGGAGGGAGGGAGGGAGGGAGAGAGGGAGGGAGGAAATCCCTCCTACCAATGCAGGTTGACACTTTCTTTTACTTATAGACTGAGAAAATTGCCTAGAGCAGAGGTGTCAAACAACCCACAACACTCCCAAATATGGCCCAAACCACAACAAAATGTAATTAGGAAATGTTTAATAAAATAAATTGCTAAAACAAGAAATACATAAACATATGTGGTTTCCCAAGTTAACATGTGATCTTTATGTATAGTTTAGTGGTTTGACCCCAGTGGCCTAGAGGACCAAGATATTAAGAGTAATAAGCCAATATATCAAAGGAGACTTGAATCCAGGTCTTCCTGACTTCAAGACTAGCTCTCTATTTTGCTACACTGTCATATGTATATAAATTATACACACACACACACAGAGTAAATAAAAGGTAATCTGGGGGGACAGCAAAGGCAATAACAGCTAGGGTGATCAGGAAAGGCCTTACGTAGGAGGAAGCACTTGAGCTGAGTTAGGGGTTCAAAGACTCAGACATGAAGACAAAGTACATTCCAAGCATGGATGACAGCCTATGCAAAAGCTTGAAAATGAAAGATGGAGTATTGTCTATGGGGGAGAAGAAATAAGCCATTTTGGCTGGCATATAGAGTATATGAAGGAAAATAATAAGTAAGAAGTCCAGAAAAATTGGCTATATTTGGGCTTGTACAACGTTTTAAATGCCAAAGAGAGGAATTTGTATTTGACCAAAGTGGAGACAGGCAGCCACTACAGCTTCTTGGGGAAGGGAGTGAGACCTATGCTTTAGTAATATCATTTTGGCAATGGAGAACAGATTGGAGAAAAAAGCCTGGAGGGACATAGGGAAAAGGGAAAGGAAAGTTTTAGGTCATCCAGTCCAATGCCCTCATTTTAAAAATGAGGCCCAAGGAAGTTAAGTGGCTTGCTCAAGGTCACACAAGGAATAGAGAGGTAGGATTTGAACAAAATTAAGAGACTGCTACAATAGTCCAATCAAGAGCTAATAAAGGCTTGAACTAGAGTGATAGCTCTGTGAATGGAGCAAGTGGATAGTTATGAGAAATGTTATGAAGGTAGAAGAGACATTAGTAACTAAGAAGACTAATAAGATATGGGGGGCGGGAGGGCCACACGGGCAAGGTGAGGGAAAAATCAAAGTCAAAGATGACTGAAATTGTAAATTTGGGTGACTAGAAAGATGGTGGTACTGTCAACAGAAATAGGGAAGAAAGGGAAATTGATTTAAAGAAAATAGGAATTCTGCTTTGGACATGGAAGGAATATGAGAGGAAGAGGTCTAATTTGAGGGGTAGTTTTTGATAACAGAATTGAGGTTCTAAAGGTATGATGGAAGGGAAGGGCAGAATGGGATAGGGCTCAAGAAGGTTAGGGCTGAAATGGATGAGAAAAAGTGATGAGGGAGTAGAAACAAGGGAAGAAAATTTTCAGCTGTCTTTGGCTCTGAATTGCAAGCCACTGGATAAAGCAATGCCATAAAGCTCCACAATAAGGAACCCTTCCATCGTAGTTCATACCAAAGTGTTAGCTAGGATACTAGTTTCATTTTCACCACTGAAGAATGAGGGGGGAGAGGAAAGAGAATGTGAGGTTCTGATCCTGGGTTGGGAACAGATTTCTGGGTCCTCACTGGTTATGGTTCTATGATTCTAAGATACTCACTGACATGCTCGTGTAAGAGCAAATAAGGATATTTAAGTATTTCAAGAAGAGGAACTCGAAGCTTGTTTTCAAAGTCTTGGCCAGTGAAACCAAACAGTTGTGCTTCGCCATTGTTATCCACTATAAATAGTTCGTCATCTTCTTCAATTTCACTTTTCATAGATTTTTCAAAATGATTTATGAGACGGGTGGTTTCAAATTCCCATAAGATCTATCAGAAGAAAGAAGATAGAGCAATTAATGAAAAACCCTGTATACTGTGATCTATAGAGAACTTTTCAATAACTAGGAGCTTAAAGAAGACTATATAATAAACTACTGCCAAAACTTTTAAAAAGAAATCTCCATGGGGCAGCTAGGTGGTGCAGTGAATAGAGCATGGGTCCTGGAGTCAGGAGGACCTAAGTTCAAATCCAACCTCAGACACTTAAAACAAAAACTAGCCATGTGACCTTGGGCAAGTCACTTAACCCCAATTGTTCTCCGAAAAGCAAAAAAAAAAAAAAAAATCTAAAAAAAAAAAAAGGCAATCTCCGGGTCAGATAAACAATGCTATTCTGCTTAAAAGTATGAATTATATAGAGAAGGGTTAGCTTGGGAAGAGACTAAAAGAGATTAAAATTAACACTTTTTTTTTTCTCAGAGTTTGACAGAAATCATTTGGCATCCTTGGCTTGAATCTAGTCAATCTTTACTTTGACCCAGTGACACTATTGCAAAAGCACTTCAGTTCTCTGAACTCACTTTATTTGTAAACTGGGGGACATAATTCTTGTTAACTAACTCATCATGCTGTCACAAAAGGAGACCATAGAAGGGTCAACTATTTTTCTTAAAACTGAAAATGCTGGTTAGCTCCAAAATTGGAACCCTTTGTAAATAAAGAATAAAATATTCTTTTTTTTTTTTGCCTTTTTTGGAGGGCAATTGGGGCTAAGTAACTTGCCTAAAGTCACATGGCTAGTTTTTTTGTGCTAAGTGTCTGAGGCCAGATCCAAACTCAGGTCCCTCCTGACTCCAGGGCCAGCACTTTATTCACTGCGCCACCTAGCCACCCCAAGAATAAAATATTCTAAGGACAGTCTTACCACTGCTGTCCTCCCCTAAATGTTTTGTAGGCCAGTTTCCCATTTCTTGTAACCACATTTGGTTGCAAATCCAAACTTTATGGTTAGGGATTGAAAAATTACATCTTACACACGAAGCTTCCTTGATGAGCAAACTTTGCTGCCCCTGAAAGTTTACTTGAGTTTCCAAAATATTTCAAAATGAATTGTTTATGAAGAAAAATTACAAGTCATCTAAATACAAGTCAGCACTCATATCAATTTAATATAGGAAAAAAAGAAAATGTTCTTGTTCAACAAACTGATTTTATTCCAATATACTGAATGAATAAGGCATAAGGAAACTCTCCCATGTTTTATTTTCCTGTAGGCTACAGAGAAATCCTCAAATTAGGACTTTCCAATTTGCAGATTCTAAATTAGTATGCATTAGTAATTCTCTGGATAATGTGAATAAAGTTCAAACCCATTCTTTTCCCTATGCTCAAACTCTAAATAATCTACATTTTTCTTATTTTAGTTCATATTCTAGGCTCATTCTAATTACCTCATGCAAGGAAGGCAGTTTATCTCTTGCTTTGTGGTATTCAGCCACACACTCCAAGCAGTAACAGAGGTCCTCATTAGCTATGAGAAATTCACAAGGAAGTGTCCCCAAAGCATAGTTCTTTAGGAAGTCAACAGTGGACTCACCACCTGGTGAACACCAGCGACATGTGCTCATTCTGTACCTAAACTCAGGAAAAAATAAAAAATATAAATACTGAAGAAAAAATAGTGCTAAGTAAAATTCAGGACATATTTTCTTATGTGGATATAAATGTAACATAGATTGTACATCACCCACCCTTCTATTTAAAATATTTGTCCCCCATTTCTAAAATCAACCTTACTCAAATCCACTGTACAACTTAACAACTGTACTACTCCTTTATGTTAGGAAAACCTAGTTTTGATCACAGAAGATTGAAAACATATGAAATGTAAGAAATTCGGGGTAGCCAGGTAGCACAGACAGTAAGAGCACCGGCTCCAGTGTTGAGAAGAACTGGAGATCGAATCCCAGGCTCAGACACTTAGCACCCACCCAGAAACACCTGGCCGTGTAACCTTGAGCAAGTTACTTAACCCCAATTGCTTAGGGGCGGCCAGGTGGCTCAGCAAGTAAGAGCACCGGCTCCAGTGTTGGGATGACCTGGATCAAATCCAGGCTCAGATACTCAGCACCACACCCAGAAATAATAACTGGCCGTGTAACCTTGAGCAAGTTACTTAACCCCGAATTGCTTTAAAAAAAAAAAAAAAGAAATGTAAGAAATTCACAAGAAACATTTATATAATTTTGTAAATTACTTTCAGCATATTCTCTTTATTATTTTACAGGTAGGGAAACTGTGGCTCAGAGAGGTAAAATGGCTTGTCCAAAGTCACAAGGCTAATAAGTGGCAGAGTCAGGAATTGAATCCAGGTCTTTTGAGTCTAAGTCCAGTACTCTTTAGACTGTATTTTGTTGCTTTTTAACCTGCCTCAAACTGTATAAAAAAAGTCTAAACCTCCCCAATTAAATCCACACTTATTTGAAAGAGATTATTCATATTAGAAAAACAAAATAGATGATGAATGCATATTTTTTAGCTTACAACATGCAAATGAGTTAATCCTTCACAATCAGTAACGGACAGACAGGCAGGCAGGCAAGTAGACAACTTCATTGAGCTGGGTCCAGAATTAAAAGATGGAGATTGGCTGTGTCAGATTTCAGAAATTAAACATTTTTAATGATCCCAAGACTTGCAAAAGTCCTGAATTTTTAGATACTAATATTCTTACAATGATCTCATATTGTAAGAAAAATTTGTCTTCTTATGTACAAGAAGTAACATATAAGGCACATGACTGTGAAAGGATGTAAGCTGATCATATAGTGAAAAGACAGCAAATGGAAACTCTAGTACTATACTAGCACCCCTGAAATATTAAGATAATCAGAGAAAAGTCTCCAGTGTATGGATATTCTATGGAGAATCTATAGAAAGACATAAAAAACAAAACAAGCCCAAACCCAGTTGTAATGATAATGATATGATAATCACAGATAATCACAGAATCTCAAGAGTTAGAAGGGATCTCAGAGGCTATCTAAACCAATTTTTTCCTGAACAAGAATCCCCTCTGCAAAATTCCCAATTTGGGAAAATGTACCTCCCTATCTTTTTTTGCAAAGATAGAATTCATGATTAAATTAGGCAGACTGAGACACAAGCTGTTTATTAGTAAGGCTAGCAATGAACAAAAAAGCAATCTCTCAGCTCTTCAGCAAGCCAAAAGACTTCAAGTGAGGACTGACAAATCACTTTTATAGACAAAAAGAAGAGTATCCCAAAATTAGAAGGCAGCATCATAGATGGGGAAAACAGTATGATTTGTTACAAGGTCTGACACATCACAGATACAAGGCATAATATGATTTGACACACATCAGGAATGTGGCTAGCAACAACCCCTCCTTCTATCCTGTTGCCAGGAAATTGCTGACCTGGATCCTACAAGAATAGCTACTGCAAGGATGGGGAACTTTAGCCCCCTAGGTGTGGCCCTTTGATGGAATCTTTGTTCTGTAAAGTTTGGATTCCATCAAAAGGTCACACTTGAGAACCTAGGGGACTCCACGTGGCCTCAATGCCACAGGTTTTTCCACCCCTGAAATAGTGGTATATAGGTAACACATTTTCCTTTTATTGTGCAATAACAACTAGTGGTTGAGAGATAATAGATTTCCTCTACTTGGTCAAGGGCAGCTGGTAGTATAACTGAAATGTGTTTTCTTTAATTAAAAGCGATTTATAGGAAAGCTGAACTTTAAACTTAGAGAGGAAAGGTGGTCATTATGGGAAAGCTGAACTTTTAAACTTCTGAACTGAACATAAAGACAAAGGAATGTGACTTTAGGTAGTTATACAAAATGTTCCTGCTGATACAGAATAGAATCAATTAAAAATGGAATAAAAATCAATTTGATTTTCTCAAAACAACTGCCCGTGAATTTTCAGACTTGCTTGAAGTGTCAGTTTTGCTTTCTCACATGGATGACTCTGACAAGTGAAAGTGATGATATATAAAAACAAAAGTTGGTGTTTAAAAAGCTTTTTGTAGATGAGGCCAAGATGGACGAATATAGCAGGAAGCAGGATAAAGTTCCTCCCCAAAGTTCCTACAAAACAGATCTAGAAAATGAATTCTAACAGGAAATCCAAGAAAAAAAATCACAGTGAGTCATTTTTCTAGCCAAGTTTGGCATAAGGAGAGAGATAGAGAGAGGTCTGCAGGGGACCAGGAAAAAGCTACACACCAGGGTCAAGCAGAGGTCCCACATTGGGGACAAGTGGCAACTTTGTCACCTACTACCCAGTGCCAGTCACATATCCAGGGT
>NW_027187344.1:5879319-5965490 GCF_028583685.1 Petaurus breviceps papuanus | reverse complement strand
GGAGCACTCAAAGTTTGCAGGGTCATAGCCTCTCCCTCAGATTCAGCAACAACACAACACTTAATACCCCAACAGAGCAGCAACAGGATCAGTCCAGACCTTCCTTCCAGAAGTGCAGACTCCAGCCCTGATATTAAGTTCAAAGGAAGGATGAGCAGACCAAAGCAGAATTTTACTTTAAAGAACTGTGGTAGCAGAGATGCTTGAGACGCATTGCCACAAATTCAACTAGGGTTCCTGGAAAAGACGGATAACTGAAAAAAAAAATTTTTTTGTCAATGAAAGGAGAGCTTGAGGAAAAAATGGGAAAAGAAATGAGAATCAAGAATAAAGAATTGGAAAGGTAATAAACAGTTGGCAGAAGAGGTACAAAACTTTGCCCAAGCAACAAACTCCTTGAAAATCAGAATGGACCAAACATAAGCCAATGACCCAATGAGACAAGAAGAAATATTGAAACAAACTCAAAAGACTGAAAAAAAAAAATAGAAGAAAACCTGAGGTTACTTTGTAACAAAAACAACTGATCTGGAGAAAAGATCATTGGACTACTTGAATGTCATGGTCAAAACATAAGCCCAGACATCTTATTTCAAGAAATCTTAGAAGAAAACTGCCCCCAATATCTCAGGAACTAGGCAAAGTGGAAATAGAAAGAATTCACTGGTTATGTCCTGAAGGAAACCCCAAGATGAAAACTGCAAGGAATATTACAGTAAAAATCCAGAGCTTCTGGGGGCGGCTAGGTGGCGCAGTGAACAGAGCACTGGCCCTGGAGTCAGGAGGACCTGAGTTCAAATCCAGGCTCAGACACTTAACACTTACTAGCCGTGTGACCTTGGGCAAGTCACTTAACCCCAACTGCTCTGCCTTTCCCCTTCCAAAATGCCAAAAAAGCAAAAAAAAAAAAAAAAAGTCCAGAGCTTTCAGGTCTAAGAGAAAATACTGCAAGGAGCTAGAAAGAAAGAATTCAAGTATCATAGGAGCCACAGTCAGAATCACACATAACAGTCACCATCAAAAAGGAGCAGCCGGCTTAGAATACAGTACTCCAAAAGGCAAATGACATGGTCTTATAGTAAAAAATAACTTAGCCAGAAAAACTGAGTATAATGCTACAAGGGGGGAAAAAAAAGGAGCTTTAATGAAACAGAGGACTTTTAAGCATTCCTGAAAAGACTGGAGCTGCACAAAAACTTTGAAGTTCAAACACAACCTAAGAGAAACACAGAAAGGTAAACATGAATAAACAATCTTAGGGGATTGTTAAATAAGGATAAACTGCTTACATTCTAATATAGGACATGATACATGCATCCCCACTGAAGCCCAACATCATCGGGATCAGAGAGGGAGTCTAACTAGAAAGAAGGCCTATGGGGGCAGCCAGGTAGCACAGCAAGTAAGAGCACCGGCTCCAGTGTCGGGATGACCTGGAGATCGAATCCCGGGCTCTGACACTCAGCACCACACCCAGAAATAACTGGCCATGTAACCTTGAGCAAGTTACTTAACCCAGATTGCTTAAAAAAAAAAAAAAAAGAAAGAAGGCCTATGAGTCAATGTTATATCTTGATGATCTTAAGAACTAGAAGAATAAAACATTGGGGAAGGGTAAGGGGCTTGAAAATGGAAAGAAAAGTTAAAAATAATCTCCCATAATCAGGATGTGCTAGTAGACATCTATACAAGTAAGGAAGGGATAGAGGAAACAACTGATATTTCAAACTCTTTCTTATCTGAAGTGGTTAAAAGTTTCAAGATTATATACATACATGAAGAACTTGTATTCTTAACAAAAACATCTCACTAAACAGGAAAATAAAGAAAGAAAAAGGGTAATCTGTGGGAGGAGTTACGGAAGGAATTAATCCAAGCAAAACAAACTCTTAAGGATGCACAAAAATACTGATAGCTTTTTTTTTTGAGGGGGCAAAAAATGAGAATCGAAGAAGGTACCCATAAACTGGGGAATGACTAAATGAGTATAATAAATAAATGTCATGGAATACTATTATGCTATAAGAAATGATGAAGGAAGAGTTTCAAAGAAATCTGAGATTTAAATAAATTGATATAGAAGTGAACAAAAACTGAACAATTTATATAGTGACAATATAATGACAATTTTGAAATAATTAGGAACTCTGATCAAAGTAATCACAAACCATGATTTCAGATGATTTAGAATGAAGCATGCCACTCACCTCTTAATTAAAAAGTGAAGGATTTAAGCATGTAGAATGAGACATTTTTTTTTTTTTGCACATGGCCAATGTGGAAATTTGCTTTGCTTAACTATAGGTACATTTATAAAAGGGATTTTTCTTTCATTCTCAATGGAGCAAGACGGTGGGGATGAGAAGGAAAGAAGGTGGATTTTTGATGATTTAAAAAAAGAACTAGAAGAAACAGGCAAATTTAAGCTTGACATCAGGAAAAACTTCCTAGAAACTTCCAGGAAAAACAATTATACAGCTGCCCAAAAGTGGAATGTGCTGCCTCCAAAGGCAGTGAGTTTCCTTCAATCAGAGAGTCTTGTGAGTCCAATGTGAGGAAATCTCCTTTTTTTTTTTGACACATCAAATGTAGGAATTTGTTTTGCTTGACTGACATGTTAATAATGGGTTTGTTTTTCTTTATGATGAGGTGGTGGTGGGAGAGGAAAAATATAGGAAGGAGAGAATGCAGACCTGAAAATAAAATGATTTTTAAAAAAACTTTTTAAAAGATCAAAAAAAATTTTGGACACTCCATAGGCTGCCTATTTTCTTGGGTTGCTGCCAATACTGACTGGCCCTTTGGAGAAGGAATCAGGACTTGTTAAGTGTTTAAGAGGGAGTGACCAGGGGCAGCCAAGTGGCGATGTAAGAGCACGGGCAGACCCAGGACTGGATCCGGCCTCAGATACTCGGCACCCATAGAAAATAACTGGCCATGTAACCTTGAGCAAGTTACTTAACCCCAATTGCTTTAAAAAAAAAAAAAAACATATAGCCTAAAAAAAAGTTTCAAAATTAAGATAAAAAGATTACAATGGTACTTCTAAGCCAGTACCATTTACACTTTCAAATCAGTAATTTTGTTAAGAATTTTACATATAGAGGGGAGGAGTCAAGATGGCGGAGTATTAGCAAGAATTTTACATATATTTTTTATATACAAATATTTTTAGAGAATATAAAAACTGGAGCTTTCTCTTCAACTAAATCTTAAGTGAGTAGGCTGGGGCACTGAAAGGTTAAGTGACTTGCTTAGGGCTGAAAATTCCCTCCCCCCCAAAAAAGTTTGAACTCTAAGGCCAGTTTTCTGGCTAGCTCAGTTATACTGTTTGGTTTAAAAAAAAAAAAAAGACCCTGACCATTATTTCCTGCATACCATATAGCTCTTTAAAAACTGTCTACTGATTGGCAGGATGTTTTCAATTATCAACATTTTTTTTTATGTGCTCAAGACAGGGGTCTTTTTTTTTTTTGTGGGGATACACCTAAGTAATCTCCCAAATACAAAGAATCATAGAATGTCAAGAGATGGAAAGGACTTCCAAAGTGATTTTGCTCAATCGTGAACTTGTTATTAGACTTAAAATGTATTACTTTTGTTACATTCAGTTGTTTGTCATTTCCCTTTACTATACTTAATTCCATGAGGATAGGGATGTTTTATGTAAACTTTGTTATCTCCACCATATTTCTGCACATATTGTATTTAGATAGTGGAATCTACTAAGTCCTAGGGAAAGAAATATGAATTTTAGATGTCAGTGTCCCCATGGTTTCCAGTGTAGAAGGAAAACATATACATAACTATAATGTGCGTGCTAATACATAACTGCATTAGGTAGGTTGAAAATAAAGTGTTATATGAGTTACTGAGGGATATAATGTGGGGGGAGTTCAGGGAAGGACTTTTACAGGTACTGACATATGAACTGGACTCTTATAAGATGGGTAGGAATTTAATAGGTAAAGTGGGAGAGAGTATAGTCCAGGCAAAATGAACACCAAAGATATGAGGTTAGATAAGTATAAGATATATATTGGTAAAAGAGGAGCTGTTAGGTTCAATTTGGCAATGGAAACAGGAGTAATAAAATAATATTTCACATTTGTTTATCACTTTAAGATTTATAAAAAGACAAAACTGCAAATATAGAAGGGGTTCCAGATTGTGGAAGGTCTTGAGTGCCATATTTGGGAATCTGACTTTACTCAGCAAATATAATCAGCCACTAAATATTTTTAAATAGAGGCATGACATGACTATAATGAAGGTATAGCAATGGTATAAAGCACAGACTGGAAGGAGAAAAAGGTGGATAAAGACTCATAAAGAGGTACCGTAATAGGTATATTGGTCAACGAGGACTATACAAAGATGGCTGCAGTAGAAAGAGGGGACAAACTCAAGATGCTAAACTGAATTGAACCATCTGGTTTTACAGACTAGAAAACTAGGGCCCAGAAAGAAGGGAAACTAACTAAAGTCACAGAGCTAGGACAAGAACCCAGGTCTCTTGATATAATGAGTATCAAAGTTCTCGAACTGCAGCTGAACTAGATTAAAATGTTTATCATTTTAATTAAGAAAAAATTAACATAAATAAAATACAACACAGTATAGATGTTAATCTGTGTTTTCTAAGTCAATATGCCTAAGACTAACACCACTGTACTGTGGTACATGCACGTGCGCGCGCGCGCGCGCGCGCACACACACACACACACACACACACACACACACACACACACACACACACACCATCCAGTGTAAAATCAGCTGTAGAAAGCCATCCTGCTCTAGTAGAAAGAATACTGGATTTGGAGTCTGAAAGGCAGGTAAATGCATCTTCTGGAACATTGGACCTGACTTAGAATGTGGAGAACAGCATTCAAATCTTGGCTGCAACACACTCACTAATTACAACTACAGACAAGTCCCTTCGCCTTTTTGAGCCAGTTTCTCAATCTATAAAATGAGGATAATAATCTCTACAATACCAGCCTCAAGATTGCTTCAAGGAAAGTGTTATATATGTCATTACAACTAGAAACAGAATCACAATAGTTAACATTTACAGTACTTTTCTTAAAGTCCCAGTAAAGGCTTGGCATAAGTGGAAAAGGAGAGGAGATGTCATGTTCAGAGTGAGGAAAAACAAATGCACAGCCTGAGTGCTGCTCTGGTTTGTATGAACCTAAAGAAGGCCTTCAGCATATCCTGCAGATCCCTACATGGAGGACTTATGGAATGAGAAGCAAAAGAGCTATGGAGGGAATTCAAATCAACAAATATTTATTAAATACCTACCAAGTACAAGGCACTATGCTAGGAGCTACCGATAGAAAAGACAAAAATTAAATAGTCCCTGCATTCTGGCTGCCTTTGGCGATCTGGTGAAACCATATGTGGATCCCTTCTCAGAAATGTTTTTTCATTTCATAAGTGATGACGATGCTAAATTTCAGTCAGAGGTTAAAGATACAAATTTTCCCATCCAAGTTCACAGACCCCCTGAAATCCACAGACCCCAGGTTAAGAAGCTCTATTCTAGGGACTTCCATTCTACAATTATACCCATGCTAATAAGATTGTGGTTTCACTACTGTATAAAATAACATAAAATATATACACAACACACAGAGGTACAACTAGGCCATTTTGTAAATAACCAATCCCTTCTGCTTAGTGTGGTGTGGGGCTTTAATACAGAAAACCTGGGTTCCAGGATCAGCTTTGATACATACTGTGTGACCTCAGGTAAATCATTTCACCTAAATGAGACTCAAGTTTCCTCATCTGTAAAACCGAAGCAACCTTGTAAGATCGTAAATTGCATAACAGTTTCGGATCTGCCTTTGGCAGAGGAGTTTCCTCAGGAAGAGCTCCCCCACACGGATGAGATCCCCAGTTCCTGACCAAAAAAAAGGTAAAAATGGGAATAATTCTTTCACTCTCTACCTCACAGGATGATTAAGGAAAGCACAAGAGAAACCTTAAAATGCCAGAGAAAAAGGTGCGATTAGATTTGTTTTGATGCCTATCCCCTTCCCCATCCCCCATCCCTCGGCCGCCCCGCCCCCGCCTGAGCCCATCCTCCCTCGCAGGGTCAGCAACCAAAACCCCCCCGCTCCACCCCAGGCCGGCGCAGACATCTAAGCCCTGAAGCCCTCACCAGCCCTCGGGCGGTTACCCGCCAGCTCAAGGGAGGGAAACGCCACAAAGTCCGTCGCAGTGCGGGGCTCCCAGCCCGGAGGAAGGCCGGGCGGGGAAAGGGAGCCCCAGACGCAGCCTCTGGAGAAATTTCCTCAGTCGAGGGAAGGTGAGGGAAGACAGCGCGCGCCCGAGCCCAAGGGGAGGGGAGCAAGTTGGAGGTTGAGAAGAAAGGGGCGTGGTCCGGAGAGCACGCGGCCTGCGCATGCGGACTTTGCTCCTCCCCTCCTCCCCCCAACACTTAGGCCTCTGGAACACCCGTTACCGAGAGAAAGCCCCATCTCCCCATCCTTTTCTCGGCCGCTGCACGCGTGCGCACAGGCTCGTGGCCTTTCGTTTCACTGCCCACCTCCGAGCGGCCCTTGGAGTCACACCACCCACTTCCCCCCATCCCCACCAGCACCTCCAATAGTGCTTTTCTCCTCACCTGACTAAGACTTTACTCACTCACTCACTCGGCTTCACCTCCTTCCACCGCTACCCCGTCGCCATGGGGCTCGAGCCTGGCAGAGGAAGCGGCGGAAGGGTGGGGGAGGGAGGGAAAAGGACAAGACACTAGTTCATCCGGAAGTCTGGCTGCCGGGGGCGCGCGCGCCTCCGGTCCCGCCCCTTCCCCGCCTACCTCACGTAATTGACCCTGTCCTGAGTAAGCCCTGCCCTTAGCTTTTTTTATTTTATTTTTCATTATAGACATAAACATCAATAAACATGAACGTTTCAGCATGCAAAGAATGCCCAGAAAAGAGGATTGTATGTGAACTTGTGGACCACTTGTAGTTTTCTTTTTTTTAAAGGGTCTGTTAAATTTAACATGCTTCAAAGAAAACTGCCCTGCTTGTCTATGGGACAATGAACTCCATTCTGGTGTGTGTACTTTTTAAGTGTTTCAAAGATACCTTTTTTTTTTTTTTTTGCATCACTACCCACCGGTTTTTGGTACAGGGATAGAGTGCTGGGCATGGAATCAGGATGTCCTGAGTTCAAATTTGACCTTTGAAACTTATTAGCTATGTAATTCTGAACAAGTCACTTTGGGGACAGATGCCTCAGTTTTTGCATCTGTAAAATGAGGATAATAATAACATCTACCTCCCAGGGTTATTGTGAGAATCAGATGAAACAGTTGTAAAGTTGTGGGCCCCAAAATTTCCAATCCTCAGTAGAATATCAATGAAGGAGAGCTTGGAGCAGTCATCAATTTATTAGGGAGACAGTGGTCCCTAAGCAATTGGATGGAAGACCTTTCTTCCCCGTGGCAATGCTCAAGGGCTGAGGAATTTTAAAACCTTGGGGAGACCCTGGGAGGTTTCTTAAGAAGTATGGGAATTCTCATGGTTGGCTAGTCACCAGAAGTGATGGGAAGGTCCTATGATAGGGTAAGGGCAATGTCCATCAACCAGCACTTTTGTCAGTAAGCCTTTCACAGATCATTAGTTACAAGCATCTCAGCAGAAGCTTTCCATAGCCTTTAAACACCAGAGTTTTATCAGTGGTATCCTAGGGGATCAAGGAACATGTGGTTTTGCAGCAAAGGTCACAGGAGAAAGAGCAGAAGTAATTCATATGGGTGTAAATTGGTGAGGCAGGCAACCTTATTTCAAGGATAAAATACTTAAGAGTTGTGGGGGTGGGGCACAAATAAAATTCTTATAACATGCCCTACTAATAAAGTATGAATTTAGCTATTAAATCAAACATGATCATCAATACATGGCAGATTAATTAATCATAACACTAACATTATTAACACAACTAATTTAAACTTAATTCTATCCTACTTAACTCACTAACATAATCAGTGTCATTAAGTCACAAAGAACTAAGTAAATACTGATTCAATTGAGACGGGGTATCAGAAATATCTGCACATTTATGTTAGGTATTATCATCATCCTCATTGAAACCTCCCCCCGAAAATAAGTATAATCAAGTCAAGCTATCAATCAATATGCATTTATCATATATATTTTGTTGTAGGTTTACTAGGTATTGTAGGCTATTGCTATGTGTCCGGCACTTTGGTTATCGGTAAGGATACAAAGAAAGGCAGAAGAGTGTCAAGCTCACAGTCTAATGGGAGAGACAATAACCACAACTATGTACATCGAAAACAGACAGAATAAGGTCAGCTATGTCTGACAATGTCTCTTATCCATCACCTCTGCCAAGAGGAGGGAGGAAGACATTTCATTATCAGTTTTCTGAAGTCATGAGAGGTCACTACAAAAATCAGCATTCTGAACATCATTGTGGGCATTATTCTGTTCTGCTTACCTCACTTGACCTAAGATCACATGGGTCTTGCCAGTTTTCAAGGGTTCTGTGTAATTTCTAATACCCAATGACATTTATATACCATAATGTGTTCAGTCATTACCAAGTTGATGGGCACCCACTTTACTTCCAGTTCTTTGTTACAACAAAAATGTTGCTAAGAAAGGCTTTATACATATGGACCCTTTCATTCTGTCATTGACCTCTTTGGGGTCCTATTTTTCCTACTAGTATATTTGTCTTTTGGAGAAGGAAATGGCAAACCACTCTAGTATCTTTGCCAAGAAAACCCCAAATGGGGTCGAATAGAGTCAGACAGGATTGAAACAACTAAACAACAACAAATATTTGTCTTTAGGGGCTGATAGGTGGCACAGTGAATAGAGCACTGGCCCTGGAGTCAGGAGAACCTGAGTTCAACTATGGCCTCAGACACTTGCCACACTATCTGTGTGACATGGGGCAAGTCATTTAACCCCAATTGCCTTGCCTTCCCCCCTTCCAGGAAAAAAAAAAAAAACAACCAAATATCTTTAAAGAAGAGGAGGAAGAAGGAGAAATACATGGGAAGAAATAAAAGAAGAAAGGAATGAGGGAGGGCCAGGCAAGTGGGAGTCACTGTTGACATTTCATAAGGGTTGGGAGAAGGAAGAAGCTGGGTGAGAGAAATGATTATTAAATAACCAATTATTGGGAAGAT
Source organism: Petaurus breviceps papuanus (assembly GCF_028583685.1). Taxonomy (NCBI): domain Eukaryota; kingdom Metazoa; phylum Chordata; class Mammalia; order Diprotodontia; family Petauridae; genus Petaurus; species Petaurus breviceps. Next base: position 5,956,303 of record NW_027187344.1, on the reverse strand, counting down.
TCAGAGTTTTTTCCTTTCAAGGAAACCTCTGTCCTTGCCCCAAAATTTACCCCACCTAGATCATCTTATCTAGGTGGAGTTGTTAACCTACCCACTCTGTATTGGGGGGAGATTGGGAGGGTAGGGTAGATCCTTTGTTTAGATTACCTAAGGCTGAGGATGGTCTGGATACTTGACACAATTTAAGTTACATTTCTGGCCCCTCATTAGAACAGGTCCATCACTCATTATAATATTTTTTCTCCTCTTTAATTGTTAATCAATCAGAGTTGATTGCCACCCTCAGGAACACTCTTCCAAGGGTATATAATTGTCAAATGGGTTCCATGAGAGGTCACTGGCACTGAGTGGCAGAGAACACTGACCTCTTTTATTATCTGCTAGTATAATTAATAAAATGATTAATTACCCAGAAATTATGTCCCTCAAACTTTTTATACATCCCATGGGAGAAGTTCAGGCCAGGGAAGAATTTTTTAAATTGTAATACTTTTAACCTCCCCGGAGGTTAGACTTTCACTTTTCTTTGCTCTTAGACCCTTTAGGCCCACCAAAAGTATGCAAGTTCCTTCTATAAAAGTTCAGTTGCCTCAGGACATCATTTTAAAAACTTTTGTCTGGGTTTCAGCTCCCACCCCTTTCCTAATTGCTTTTAGTTATCCCACCTTTTAGTATCCCTAGTTTCCTTGAAAACTCAGCAAAATTCTACATCCTCCAGCAGCTATTGCCTCCCTCCACCCCCCACAATTATCTCTATTTATTTTTAATACTTACATATGTGCATATTTTCTTTCTGAATAGAAAGCAGGCTTCTTAAGGGCGAGGTATTTAATTTTTATCTTTGTATTTGTGCCTGGTACATAGTAGGCACCTAAAATTGACATGATAATATTAATTCACAAAAATTCACAAAAACCTTCAACAAAGTATGGCACTCATTTATTTGAAAAACCATAGGATTAAAAATAATATGAGTAAAACTGTTTATTTGAAACCAAGAGCTAGCATGATTTGTAATGCAGAAAACTTTTGCAGAGAAAGAGCTTGCATAAAGCAAACATGCCACTATCTCTACTATTACTTGGCATGGTGCTAGAAACATTAGTTATAGGAATAATACAGGAAAAATATCTTGAAGAAATAATTACATACCAAGAAAAGGAAAAATTCTCTTTGCAAAAAATGTTTTACTTTAAAGAACCCTAGAGAATCAATGGAAAAAAAAAAGGAAAATACAAATAATTTGAATAAATTTTCAGGAAACAATTTAAATTCATAAAAATCATTAACTTTTTTGTAAATTACCAACAAAACCCAGGAGGGAAAAAGAGAAATTCCATTTAAGATAAAACCAGCCATGTCACTTGAAGGATTTATATAAATACAATTACAATTTTTAAAAAAGAAATTCAAGAAATGATTGGGAAGATATTCATGTTCATGGTTATACCAGAACTACTCTACAGATTTAATACGTGCTAATTCACTGCTGGGGGATGGGTAGTATCTATGAATTTTTACTGTTGGAGACCAATACAACAAAAGTTAAAGGAATGTTTTGTGACAGAAAATTACCCAAGGCTTCATTAATAGGTACTACTGTCAATAACCATCAACATGCAGAGATATGGTCAAAACTGATTTACTATTTAACTTAGCATAGACTCACTGTATATAAAAATCAATGAACCAGGAGTAGCAGTTTCAGTCATATAGGTTCAGTTTCAACCTTATATACTTTTTAGTTACATGGGTATTATGGGCATAATAGAATTTTACATAAGGTAGAAGGGTAGGTTAATGATATACATAAGGAACAGATTTACACAAAGAAAGCAGATGAGACGATTAGGTAAACCATGAAACTAATCAATAAACACCAGCTAGAATTTACAAACTAACCATTAACACCCCAAGCTAAAATTTTTTGTCAGTTTGATTATATAGGTTCTAGCTATTTATGTGATCTGCTCATCTTAAGCCAAAATTTCTAGTATATGGCTTATTTACCAAGGAAGTTATTGAAAAGAAATGAAGTCCTATCATTAAATATATATATAGTCATAGAACCATACAATCAAAGGCAGCTGGGTTGGGCAGTGGTTAGAGCTCTGGGTCTAGTTTCAGGAAGACCTGGCTTCAAATTCCACCTCAGACACTAGCTGGGTGACCTTGGGCAACTCTCTTAACCTTTGTTTGCCTCAATTTCTTGGGATAATAATAGCACCTATCATAAACAGAGTGCCTGGCAGGCATAGGAACCATATAAATGCTTATTCTCTTCCTGTCTCTTTCAAAATTCTCCAACCTACAATAAAGAAACTGAGACAGAACTCTAAGCCAATGGCACTTTATTTAAGAGTCCATGGCCCCCTCTAATGAAGTGGACCTCAAATCTTCCTTACAATATGAGATGCCCCCTTCCTCCAGGGCCTTAGTTTTATAGTACTTGGTACTCAGACAATACAAATGAAGCAAACTAAAAATGCAGAATCTCATTGGGTTGATAGACTTTGCCCATGACTCTCCAGGAGGGTCTATACAAAGTACAGAAACCTATTGATAGACAAACAGGATAAAGGACAGACATTGACAGACCTATCTTGACCTTTCAGGAGGTCCTATCAAACTGATGAGCAGACCCATGGGCTGGGCTGATAAACAGATGTCAAAACATCTAATTGGGCTGATGGGCCAGTAGAAAGGCAGGCCATAGGCCAGCAACCAGGGTCACTCATTGGCTAAGTGCTCAAGGTTATCTTCCCATGTTGGGTGATAGAGGGATGACCAGGGACAGAGGAGCAACAAAAATACAATTTTTTTTTTTAAGCAATAGGGGTTAAGTAACTTGCTCAAGGTTACACGGTCAGGTGTTTCTGGGTGTGGTGCTAAGTATCTCAGCCCAGATTTGATCCCCAGGTCATCCCGACTCTGGGGCCGCTGCTCTTACTCGCTGTGCCACCTGGCCACCCCAGGGGCAACAAAAATAGATGGGGGATTTTCCATGCAGTTGAGTCACCTCTGCCATGCTGGGCTTGGTCACCCAATGAGGAAAAACAAGGATGGAGGTCCTCTAGTTAACATCCTATAATTAAGCAAATGGACTTACAATCTGCAGTTCATAGCTCTGGGGACTAATATACAGAATTTGTAATCACTACTCCCATGGAGTCATATCAAATTGATTAATACTTAGTGGGATAAAATAAGGAGTTCAATTAATCATCCATCACACTTTATAGATTTGTAGGCAATTAGGAGAGCCCTGGACATGGAGTCAGGAAGACCTGAGTTCAAATCCTGCCTGAGATATTGACTAGCTGTCACTTCACCCTAGGTGTCAAGCACCCTAGCTGTCACTTAACCTCTCTGTGCCAGTTTCCTCATCTGTAAAATGGGGATAATAATAGCACCTACTTCATAGGTTTGTTGTGAAGCTATAATGATATAGTACTTGTAGAGTGCTTCGCAAACCTTAAACTACTAAATAAATGTTAGGTATTAGAGGTAGAAGGGACCTTAAAGACCATTTAGCCTTAGTAACATAATATATTAATAACAGAAACAATTGTAAATCTGTGTACTCAGTGATTGTATTAATAAATCATGGTATATAAGTTAATCAATGTCACAACATGTCAGGCACTGTGTTGAGTGCAGGGGATACAAATATAAAAAGAGACAGTTCCTGTCTTCAAGGACCTTCCAACCTAATTCTATTGTCATTCAGTCATGTCCAACTCTTTGTGACCCCATTTGGGACTTTCTTGTCAAAGATCATTTTACAGATGAGAAAACTGAGACAACAGGATTAGGTGACTTGCCCAGAGTCAATGTTTATAGTGCTTTGAGGTTTGCAAAACATTATACAAATATCTCATTTTATCCTAACAAACTTCAAAGGGAGGTGTTATTATGGTGCCCATTTTACAGATGGAAGAACTGAAGAAGAAAGAAATTAAGTGATTTGCTAATGGTCAAATAACCCAGCTAATGGTCAAAACCAAATTTGAACTCACATCTTTCTGACTCCAGGTCTGGCACTCAAACCACTGTGCCACCAAGATGTCCTTACAATCTAATAGAGGAAGACAAAACACAAAAAGAAACTGAAAAGTAGAGAGGGATGGAAAGGTACCTGGATCAGAGTCATGTTGGAAAAATAAATCAGAGAAGTCCCAAAGTAGTTCCACAAGTGAGAAATGAGAAGTCTGAACTGACCTACCTCTCTCTCCTTAAATGAAGTTTTGGAATTCATTCTGCCCCTCCCTGCCTCCAACTCCTCTCCAATCAGAGAGGCAGAGGGTAATAATGGGGATGGAATACCAAGGCTGATGAGATCTCAAAGGATGATGAGGTCAGTAGTCAGTTAGAGAAGGCCCCAAGTAGTTCAGTCAAGTGAGAAATAAATAATGAATATTGTTATGCTATAAGGAATGACCAGCAGAGAGAATTCAAAGGAATATAAATTTAAAAACATTCAAAGGAATATGATAACTATATAAAACCAAAAGAACAATGTTCACACAGAATACAGTGATATAAATATTTCAAGGGCTCATTTCAAGCCCAGTGCTCTATCCATTGTGCCACCTAGCTTCAACAACCTAGACAACATTATGGGACAATGAAACAGGTCAGATACAATGGACAGTGCTTGGCACACCAGACTATCAAAGTTAAAGTACACATCCTTCCTTTTTTTGTTGTATAAGGTCTAAACAGATTTGAGGCTTGTCAGTCACCCATAACCTGGTTTAGTCGCCAAGCCAGTTTTACGTGCTACAGCTTCTGAAGTAAATTCAGAAATATATCTCTAAAAATCTTCAGTGAATGTTGTGTATCCCAAGCAAGTGGAGACTTCCCCTAGGGGAATGGCCAGATGGGAATATGTGCAAAGAAGGCAGCTAAAGAAGGCACTGTGGAGTGCTTAGATCTTGGTCAGACATTGAAGATTGTCTATTGCATCCTGGGCCATTGCCAATCATCTTGAATTTTGCCTTGCCACTAGATTTTGATGACTCTGAAAGAGTGAGGTTGAAGACTTTGTGCAACTCTCTGCCTCACTTAGATTTAATTCACCCACAAGTTGAGATATCACCCTGTGAAGTCATTGGTCCTTTTTGAAAATGAAGAACAAACAGCAACAACAAAGGGCTAAGCAATTTTATTTGGAAGACTTCAAAGAATCAAAGTAGTGACTAAATTCCAAGGTTGGACATTCTTACCTAGACTTCCTTTCTTCTAATAAGCAGGAAACCTCAAAAGTGAAATATGACCGGTCCTATAGGTCAGCCATAAATCACTCAATCAACACATGTGCTAAATTGTCCTTTTTGCTGTGGGGTTTATTTGGGTATTTGTTGGGTAGTATCTACTGTGTCTAAAAGAAATGCATCAATACACAAGTTATTACACTAGCTTTTTGTTTCTTTTAACAACCTGTAACAGGCTTAAGGTTACAATTGTAATCATTTGTCATTACTTTTTTGTGTTCTTATGTTTTCGAGTTTTGTTTTTTATTTTGCTTTTACTGAATTTCTTCTATTTTATGCATATGTTTGATTACTTCTATGGGTAAGTTGTTCAACTGACAAACATTTATTAAGTTTGTACTATGTTCCAGGCACTTTGAAAGCACTGGCAATACAAAGGCAGAAAACAAAACAGTTCTTTATTTCAATGGAGATTCTAGACATTCTAGACAGCTTGCATTCTAGAATGGGGGAAAAATTACATTTATAAATACAAAATAAATAAAAAAATAATTTGGTGGGAGAAACATTAACAGCTGGGGCATCAGGAAAGGAACTTGAGGTGAACTTTGAGGAAGCTAGGGTTTCTTCCAAGTGCTGCCCAAACTGGAATAAAATGTAACTGAGGAATATTTAGTAAAATAAATAACAATAAAACATAGGCAGTATTACATTTTAAAACTAAGTCAATATGTGGCCTGCAGAGGTTCATATGTGCAGTTTAGTAGCCCCTCTCCCCACCTTTTCTTGGAGTTTGACATGATTTTTCTAAGAGGTGGAGGAGCAAAGAGAGTATATTCCAGGCGAGAGATAGTAGTACAAAGGCAGAGAGAAAGGAGATAAGAGTGTTTTGTGGCAAGAAGAGAAAGTAGGCCTATTTGGCTGAACCACAGGATGTGTGAATGGGAGTGGTATTGTAAGGATTGATTAAACTTTTGTTTCCCCAGAAATCACGTGATACATGATTTGTGAAACTTAAGGAATCATACATGTCAGAAAGTCTCTCACTTATTGGTTACTTACGTCTAGTGCAAGAAATAAAGCTGATATAGAAAATATAGTTGAGGATGTTGCTTCTGCATATAGAGCAGACATTCCTTTCTTTGTTCTCTGAGTAAGCCCAGAGAATGTCCCTTCCTGTGTCTTCCACAGGAACTTTTCTAGTCCACCTGGAGCTAGGATGGCCATTGTCTTAGTAAAATAAGATAAGCAAGCTTCCTCATAGCTATTGATTATTTCCCAATAACTTTTATGGGAGCAAAACAAGATACCATAATATCCCCTCTTACACAACCAATGGGGAACCAGGGAAGGGATTTGAGTTCAGGATAGGAAAATAAAATATTGTGTTTTTGCACTGCAAGGGTGTGCCTATTTAATAAGTAGGCACTAACATTCACCCATTCTTGCTGCAAGAATGTTAAATAAAAGTTCTTCCTGTATTCATTAATGGCCACATGGAGTTCTTGGTAAGACATTTATTTCTACGCTATATAATAAGTCTGGAAAGGTAGGCTGGATCCAGACTGTGAATAGCTTAAATGATCATGAAAAATGGGAGAGGCATCATAAGACTGGAGAACAATAAATGTCCTTATTTCCCAAAAAGCAAAGAAAATGAAGTCTGCAAACTGTAGACTGGTGAAATTAACCTCCTTATGAGGAAATTCTAGAATAAATCATTAAAAAATGGTTAGTGAACATCTAGAAAGGGAAGCAGTAATTATAAAGAGTCCCCATGGTTTCATTAGAAAGAGGTCATGTCAGACAGACTAGCCTCATTTTCTTTTTTGCCATGGTTATTAAATTGTTATGAGGGTAATTGTGTGTGTGTGTGTGTATGAAATTTGTCTATTTAATTCTAGGCCTTGTCCATTGTCCAGCTTTTAAAATATGAAAAATGTACTGAACTAAATCTAGGGCTTGTCCATACAACTGTACATCATAGTCTGGACAATAGGTATTCTTCATCAACTTTATTTTTTCTATGTTGAGAATCAGGCCAAATGCTTGTTAGTGATTATGGATTTCATCTGGCTTGCTCTACAAACTTCTTCCTGAAGTAAAGGGCCAACTTTGGTTTTATGCCTTTTGTCTTTACATCACAACCATTTCCTCAACTCCTATTGAATCCCGCCAGTGTCTCAAAGAAAAACAATTAGATTGTGAGCTCCTTGAAGGCAGGCATTGTTTTTAGTCTTTCTTCTTAGTCCCAGTGTTTGGAATATAGTAGGTGCTTAATAAGTGCTTATTGACTAATGAAAATAATATCTGACAATGCATATAATAGTATATTCTAGTACTTCTATACCTCCCCATTATGAAGGGGATCTGGGGAAAGGGAGGGGAAAAAGCATTTATATAGTGCCTACTATTGTGCCAGGCACTGGGATAAGCTTTTTACAAATGTTATTTGATCCTCATAGCAGCACTGCCAAGTAGGTGCTGTTATCCCCATTTTATAGTTGAAGAAATCAAGGCAGACAGATGTTAAGTGACTTGCCCTGTTAAGTGGCATGGCACTAGTGTCTGAGGTCACATTTAAACTCCAGTCTTCTTGACCTCAGCTCTGGGCTAGAGTTATGTTTCATTATCTTCTGAACCTATACTAGTTTTTCCATTACTCAAAGTTCAACTTCCTTTTAGTGATTTTTCATTTACATTGTAGTCATCGCATTCTCAATTCTGCATCTGTTCTTACAAATATTCCCACAATTCACTGAATTCCTCATATTTTGCATTTCTTATTGCACAATAATAATCCATTATATTCACATATCACAGGTTTTTTTTAGCCATTATGCAATCAATGGGCATCCATTTATTTATATACTGTGAAGAAAATTTTGATACCCGTACTCAGTTTAATCAGTATTTATTCAGTTCTTGGTGATTTTATGGGGATCAGTGATTGATGTTAGAAAGAATAGAGCTTAGATTGATAGGTATATTGTTAGATTAAGAGTTATATATGTTAGGATGAAATACCCTCTTATGTATTAGTGATATCGTTATTTTATATTAGTGATATCATTGTAGATTCTAAGATAAAATCATATAACTCTTATAGAGAATTACATTAACCCTGGAGATTTTATTGCAGCATCAAGACCCCTCATCCTTATAAATCATTGTCACTGCTTCCTTGTGACATTACCTTTTGCCTACCACTCCCTTATTTCTTAGGATACTGCTGACCAAAGCACCAGATGTTTGATTTCCTGTGAAAATCTCTGCTGAGGTGGCAGGTGAAATGCCTTTACTTGAGAAAAACCTTCAGTTAATAACCTGGAATTAATGACTTAAAAGCCTGCTGACAAAGTGGTTATGATTAATGTGCATGCCCCAAAACCAGTGATTTTCCCTACTTCTTGTGTTAACCAGTCATGAAATTGTACTGACTCATTCTATTTTTTAGTGTACTCTCAATTTGTATAAATACTGACCACTCTCAAGCAGTGAACATTGTTAGCCATGAGGAAGGTTTTGGATCTCAATTGCTTAGGGACCACTGGTTTCCCTAAATATATTGATCATTGCTCTTATCTCAGCTGCCCATTTTTGCTGACTGAAAATTTTGCAACCCACAGTACAGTAGTAAAATACCATGGTCTTTGGACAATTAAAATTGTAGGGGACCAGAGGGATTAGAGAGACACATCGTGGTATATTCACCACCCATAAAAGGGAACATTTCTAACACGTGTCAGAGATGGGATTTTTCCTGTATAAAAGAATGAGAAGCCTTCAATGGAACTTCCATATTACCACCCCAAACTGGATATAGACTTGGAGGACTATGACATCCCTTCTATCTCTAGATGGCTGCAAGAATATCCTATAATAAATCTCATTGGGATATATAAATCATGAGTATGAATTTTATCTTTTTCTCCCCCTTGTGTGGCTATCAATTTACCAATCATTCATTTGGAGGCCTTTGCTTCCAAATATAGGAATTGAAATAGGAGAAACTTTTTCATTTTAAAACTTTCAAAAATATCTCTCACATTCCACTTGCTGAAGAGTAGCCCTAATTTAGCTGTGGTTCTCCCCACTCAAGGATTGGAGTGGGCTTCTTAGTGACATTCACGATACCTATTATCTTTGTTTTGCAAATATATTATCAGAGTTAAAAGAGAGGAATATATTCAGCTTTCCTGATATGAAAGGAAGTAGTAACCATGAAAAGAGATCACTAGAGGATATCTAGAAATGTCTCATATGGGACATCTGTGGATAGAAAGTAGAAACTGAGTGGGTTATCACTAGGTAAAGAGTAGGATTATAACCTCTCTGGTTCTGTAACTCAGACGAGCCATTTGGGATAGTAAAGTGCTTAGATAAATGGGTATTGGCCTAGAAAGGAGGGACAGTTTCCTTGCCTGTACTTATTAAATTTCCTATTTTTGTTAAAAAAAAAAAAAAGGGAAGCTGTGTTGTCTGGGATTCTGTAGCTTTTCCAATACTTTTGTGGTGGGTTCATGACAGTGAAAGAAGTTGGGAGGTAAAATATCATCTAGAGAGATTGAAGACCTCAGTTCAAATCCAGCCTCAGATATTCAAAACCTGTATGACTCTAGGCAAGTCACTTAACATCTGTCTGCCTCAAATTCTTCAACTGCATTGGGGAGAATAACACTTACCTCCCAAGGTAGTTGTGAGGATCAAATGAGGCATCTGTAAAAAGCTTAGCATAGTACCTGGTACATAGCAGGCATTTAAAAAATACTTGTTCTCTTCTTCCCTTAATGTTCCCCCCCCCCAAGTCATCTGGAGACTTTAGGCTATATTCTATGTTTTTCTGTTGTTATTGTACTTGTTAGGCCTCTTATAGGACTTTATTTATTTTGAGGTGAGAAGAATTAGGCAGGCTTAATAATAGAACAAGCCCTGAAGAACATTTTACAAAATACTAATAGAACTAATTGTCATCAAAACTGTCACAATCTGGCTCCTGCCTCCCTTTCTGCATATGAATCCACAAATTCTCCATTCCACCTAAACTGGTCAGCTTGATGTTCAACAACAGCATTCCATGTCCTAGCTCTGTGGCACTGAATAGACTTGGAATGCACTTTCTCCTTACTTCTGAACTTCTTAGAATCCATAGCTTCATTCAAATTTTAATTCAGGTATCACTTCCTAAAGGAAACTTGTTCTAAGTTCTTCACTTATTGGTGGTTAAGCCCTTAAATTGTCTTGTATTGCATATTGTGCCTCCTGACCCTTCTTTCCCCAATGACCCAGTGTGCTTTTCCAGCACCTAGCAAAGTGCTTTGTAAATGCTAGACAGGTGAACATGCACATGCATTAGTGAAGGAAATACTCCTCTGATCGATCAGATCAGGGCAGTTTGTGTACTGGAGAATTAAAAGGAGGCAATCCAAAAAGAGTAGGTTGCCCTATCATACACATAGGAAGCCAGATATAGACAGGGACAACATTCATGGGGATGGGGCAGAATGATGCCTGTGGGTATCATGGGAATGAGAGCAGAGTGGGATGTTTTACTCAGTATGAAATTTCATATGCAGAAAGTGGGTGGAAATTAGGTAATGTATGTGCAGAAGATCTGTTGCTAGTCACTTTTCACTACCTGGTTCCAATCCAATTTTCTAGCCTTATTATATATTACTCCCCTTTGTATACAATTCAGCCTATCCAAACTGGCAAGTGGCAGGTCACAGAGAATAGTCTGGTGGTTCCCAATCTTATACAGAAGGATTGTAGTTCATGAGCCCCAGCCTCTCCAATATGAGCTGTCACTGGAAACAGGCAGTAAGTAGGTAGAAGGAACAGAGAGGGCCTGGGATTCTGGAATTTCTCCTGTAGGGGTAAGAATAGGGTGGAGGGAGTATTGGAAGGTTAGTTGGGGGGAAAAGGGCCCCTCTTAGTGGCCACTCCCTCGTAGGCACCCTGGTGGGGTGCTGGTGACCCAGGTTGGGGAGGGGAGATGCATAAATTGTACTAAATTAACAATTTTCAAACCATATGATTTTCTAATAGTTAAATCACTGCTCTTCAAGGATGTATGTATACAAAGACATATTTATAGAACCCTACTTTTATATTTATCTTAATGAGGTACATAAAGAAGTGAAGTGCCCCTCAGAAATTATACACCAAAGCCCCCTAAACCTGCCAGAAGGGGGCCCCTACCCCTGGAAACCACCTAATAGGCCATAGTAGTGAAGGAACTTTCTACCTGTGTTGCTTGAAACATGCCCCAGATTCAGGTCTGTTTATGTTTGTATCCAGGGCTTTGCTAGGTAATCAAGGCTTCACTAGAAATGGCATTAACGGGATTACACCCCCCTTGGAATCATATTTTGTTGATTAGCAATACCCTATTCTATAAAAGTGTACCTTTCAAAAGATTTAATGCTGTCTTCCTTACTGGGGAGGCAGTCACTGTGGTTAATAAATGTTGCGGGCGTTTGCCCTTACAACAGATCTAGACGACTAGCCCTACGGCCCTCTTACTTACCCATCCCGGGTCTTCGGTCGTCACCGGCCCCTCACGGGGAAAAACACCAGACAGAAGGCGGAGGAGTGAAGCGGGGTGGTTTATTCTTCAGCAGTTACATGGCGGAGAGAGAGAGAGCGCCCTCTCACACGAGAAAATATATAGCGAGTCCGAGCCAATCACATCGCAGTCTTACATTTATGACCTTATATGGTGATCACCCCATGGCCTTATATGGAGATCACCCCATCAAGCTTATACATATTCATTCAAAACAACCATGGCACCGCCCATAAACCCCTCCCCCTCCCCCATCAACTCCCCCTTTTTCTTTAAAGCAAACGAAAATCCTATATGCCAAAAGAATCGGCAATGCAAACTGCTAAGCTTCTCGCTACAGGCGACACAGGTGACCATGCTTCTTGCCCGAAAGACCACGGAAAAATCCCATTACCACTCAGGGGTCCTGTCCCAAGGACTCTGACGTGCGGTGCGGGGGCCTCTGGCTTAGGTCACCTCCGATTCACTCGAACCTTACCCGTCGTAGGACACCGACACCCTGGGTCCTGTCTTAGGCGGCCGAGGAGGGAGGAGTTGCCCGTCATGGAGTCACCCCCGTCTTACCCCAGGTGTCACACGTCCTCCATGGCCTGGAACCATACCTGAGGATCTCCCCCCTCTTGGAGGGTAAAAAGGGCCTGTTGGGTCAGAAGCATGTAGCCATCCTGACGGCGCCGTAGCTTGCGAACACAATACAAAAGCAAAATAATTACAAGAACAAACACCACGGTGGAGGAGGTTAAGCCTCCCCACCGTGAGAACCAGGTTGTAACATCATGCAGCCACCTAGACAGTCCGGAAAGAACGGCAGGATCGACAGAGGTGGAATTCACTGATGCAATAGCCAGTCTTAATTGTCTTATCTGTTGTTCGTATTCGGCAGACCAATTGCCTAGGAGGAGAACGGAAAGTTGACAGGACAGGTTAGCTGCTCTAGTAAAGTTCTCATACAAAACGGGAGTAACACATAAACCAGGCATACGCAGAGTACATCCAACTTGGGCTACCTCCCAGAGGACATCAACCTCCTCCTGAATCAGGTCCACCCTCTGATTCAGAAGCATCATTCCGGTATACAGATGCCCATTTATTCCCTCTTGGGCTGTTAAGGCCATGGTAACGGAGGCGCTCAGATTGGCAACCGCCGTCGCAGCCGGCACAGCATAGGCCAAACTGGCGGCTGCTGCAGTAGCCGCAGCGGCAGCAACAGAAATGGCGGCAATAATGGCAGCAGAAATGCCGAAGTCTCTTTTGGGCCTTAACTGCAAAGCAGAATTGGTAATGTTAAGTGGCCAGGGAACCCACCGTGGGAGGCGGAGGACAACTGCCAATGGGAACGCTTGAGCATTCCAGCAGGAAGAATAAAAGCAGTAATTCTTACATTGGAGAAGAGAATCATTGTGTCCTGTCCGATTGGAAACCAAAAACAGAAAGGGTTGCCAAACACAGACAGGTGTGGGTGGTATCTGTACGTACTTGACTGGCCTTGACATATTAAAATCGAAGGGGTCCAGTTCTGTCCATGTACCATTTCCCCACCCCATGACCCCGCCCAACAGCATGGCCATGGGGCGCAAATCCAAACAAGCGCCCCCCTCCCCACAGAGCAACCACAAATCAAAAGGGTTTGCAGTGACCCCAGGATCTTCATACTGAAGATGACGCGAGTTTGTATCGGAGGTAACAGTGGACATAAGAGGTTTAGCATCTTGGCAAGTCCAGTTGGTTGCCACACCCGCAGTAACATTACCAGAAGGGATGGGAGGGGAAAAGGTAAAAAACGGGTGCACAGGGAAAGCTGCGGGTGATTGGCACTCCGTCCAGGGCCAAAAATCCTTGTGGCGGGAGGGCCGACAGCGAGGCTGGGCGCTGGGCTGGGGCCGCCACTCCCCTCCGCCCTCTCCACAAAGGAGACCACTGTTATCCTTCGCTCTAATCATTGTGCGGGCCGGCCAAAGTCCTTTCAATAGGGAGCCGTTCACCCTCTTGCTTGTAAAGTTGAGGCGGTCAGACCACACAGCCTCTTGAGGAAACAGCCCGACACATGGTGACAGTTCCGGATCGACTGTGGGTGTGATTTGAAAACATAACGTCCCATTAAATGATATTGTCCTGTTACTTTCCACCGGCCTAGTGTCGTTGTTGAGGTGCAGAACAGGGAGCTTAAGGGTGTTGTTAACTGTAAATAAACGAGGAAAAACTTGTGCCGAAGAAGTCACAGGCATGGGTCTCGGGAAGGTGGAAAGCAGTCCCCAGCGTAATTCCGTCACGGCATTCTCAGCAAGGAGACCCAAGATGAGGAGGGTGAGTCGACAATCTGAAAGACAAGAAGAACAAGAATTCTCCTCACCCCCCAACCTGTCGGGGGTGGTGCCTTAATCAAGATCCCTAACTTTGTGAAGGGGCACCCATTGCTGTACCGCTGTTGGGTGATTATTTGGAAAAAAGGAAAGGTGGCCGGGCCTTCTTCCAACCACTTTTACAGGGCCGTGCCATTGGCCCCCCTTATCCTGCCACATTATCCTGGAACCGGGCAGTGCCCGACTAGGTGCGGGGAGGGTCAATGGAGAAGAGGTGGTGTTCTCACCGGAGGTGCTCCAGAACCTCATGGCGGCAGTGGTGCCGTCATCTCTAACTTGCAGGAAATTTAAGGTAAAGACAACCTGGGCCAACTCTTGACGAGTGACCGACCTGCATATTCCCCTTTTCTGTTTAAACAGGGCGGTCTTAAGTGTACGGTTTGCCCGTTCAACAAGGGCTTGCCCGGTAGGGTTGTAGGGGAGGCCTGTAGCATGTTGAATAGAAAATTCAGTACATAACAAGGCAAAAGCCTTGGAAGTATATGCCGGGCCATTATCAGTCTTTAAGGCTAATGGCACTCCTAGGATAGAAATCATTTCATAGAGATGGGCAATAACAGCCCTGGTCGACTCACGGGGCTACAGGGAAGCAAAGACAAAAGATGAGAAGGTATCAACACAAACATGGATAAACTTAGAGCCAAGATGTGTAACATCCATTTGCCAAAGCTCATTGGGGGCAGTACCTCGGGGGTTAAATGCATCCTCCTTAATGCGAGGGCGGAAGGGGGCACACACAATACATGACCGGACAATAAGTCTGGCCTCACTCTTCGGCACACCATAAAGAGCCCTAAGAGACCGAGCTGAGATATGGAACTTAGCATGTGCCAACTGTGCAGGGGAATCTTTCGGGGGTGGAGGTGGGGAAAGGCTAACTGCGTGGAGGGCCTGGTCCGCTTGTGCGTTCCCAGAGTAAATGGGACCCACAGCAGTAATGTGCGACCGAACATGCAGCACATAAAGAGGGTGGCGCCTAAGATGAAGTAGCTCCTGAACCTCTTGAAGGAGCCTCAAGACCGCAGTGCGCGGAGAAATATACGCGGAAGGGAGGCGGGGCAGCATGAGGGCGCAATATTGGCTGTCTGTAATCAAATTAAAAGGAACATCAGCATATAGCCGAAGGGCTTGTTGCACAGCAAACAGCTCATTCTTTTGGGTGGATGTATATGGAGTATTGAAAAGCCAGGCACGCCAGACACCACCGGTATAGGGGGTCTCAGCTCCAAAGAGGCAAACATACGGAGCAAAGCAGGGCGAGAGACCTTACAAGTCCTCACCGAAGTCAGAAGGGTCGCCCAGGACAGGGACTCCTGGGCTAAAGTCATGGCAAGCTCCGGGGAAATGGAGCAATTCAAGGCAAAGTCGCACCCAAACAGGCAACGACAACGATGTAAAGCCTGAAGGGCAAAAAGGCAATAAGCCTCCCATTTATCCACCAGGGACGCCTTACTCACCTTTGGATATAACCATTCTAGACATCCCTGCTTTTGGAACAGGCAGCCCCACTGTGGGCCGCTGTCACTCAGTACTTGGAAATAAACTGGAGAGCCGGGAATGTAACGAGTCAAGGTGGTCTGGGCCCTCTTCAGAACCTCCTCGACTGCCTGAACCGCCTCTGGGGTCCAACTCCTAGGGGAACTCAGCGAAGAGTCTCCTCGGAGCAGCTCATACAAAGGTTGCATCACACTGGCAGGCAAGGGGGCTGTGACTCTAATCCATTGGAAGGCGCCAACCA
The DNA here is from genome assembly GCF_028583685.1 of Petaurus breviceps papuanus. Classification (NCBI taxonomy): domain Eukaryota; kingdom Metazoa; phylum Chordata; class Mammalia; order Diprotodontia; family Petauridae; genus Petaurus; species Petaurus breviceps. Next base: position 5,940,421 of record NW_027187344.1, on the reverse strand, counting down.
GCCTCTGGAAGTCATTCAAGGTCTTATAAGCACTCAATTTGATAGGAGGCAAGGTCCTTTGAACAGCACTAGCGGTAATCCTGTGTCCCAAATACTCATAGGGGGGGTGCCTCTGTACCTTCTCGGGAGCTATAACAAAATTCTGTTGAGCCAATGTCTGCATCATGAAGGAAAGGCATTCCTGTACCTCTCCAGCTGTGGGGCCAGCAACAAGAATATCATCCATGTAATGGATAATTATGAACTCTTTGTATTGATCCCTAATTGGCTCCAAGATCCGGGCGACATAGAACTGGCAGAGGGTAGGGCTATTAGCCATTCCTTGGGGCAGAACCTTAAACTGAAACCTTTTAGAGGGAGCCTGGAAATTTATAGAGGGTACAGAAAAGGCAAACTTCTCCCTGTCCCCAGGGTGCAGGGGAATGCTGTAAAAGCAGTCCTGGATATCAATGACTGCGATATGCCAATTTTGGGGGATAGCTACGGGCATAGGCAAGCCAGGTTGTAATGAGCCCATCGGGAGCAAACAGGCATTTATAGCTCTGAGGTCTACGAGCATCCTCCATTTTCCTGATTTCTTCTTAATGACAAAAACTGGGGAATTATATGGGCTAAAGGAGGGTTCAATCCTATCATTCCTCAAAAGGGAGCCAACAATTTTTTGTAAAGCAGTGAGCTTCTCGGCTTTAAGGGGCCACTGCTCAACCCAGACCGGGCGGTTATTTGTCCAGGTCAGTTTCGGGGCGAAGCTCAAATCGAGAGTGGTCCCTATCCATTTCCCGGTAAGCAGTCCGGGGTTACTAAGGAGAGTTGCATTTGCGCAAGGACATCCCGCCCCCACAGAGCATAAGGCAGCTCGGGGAGACACAAAGGAGTGAACCTGCCTGCATTATCATCCACCGACCACGAGAGGGCACGAGCCGATCTCTGAGCTCTCTTGTTCCCCCCCACTCCCTGGACCGGCGTGGATGCAACCATCAAGGGCCATTCTTTCCTCCACTGATCCAAATTAATGACTGAACAATCAGCCCCCGTATCAATGATCCCTAAGATCGGATAATTCTCAACATGAATAATCAAAGTGGGACGGTTCAAAGTGATGGAACGAGCCCAATTATTGGCAAGGATGCTGGGATGAGGGGCCGAAGGGAAACGCCTTAGCAATGATCTGATCAGCCCGTATGGAGACGGGGGTGCAGTGTGGATTAAACAGGGTCAACACTGCCTCCACATCCTCTGCTACTTGGGTGGGGACCTCAAAGTCAGGAGAGCCTTCTAGGCCGGTCACTACAGCTGGGTGGAAAGGCAAATGGGCAGGGACTGTTATCGCCTCTCCAGGGGGAAGTGTAAAGATGGAGGGTTGTTTTCCAGGAGAGGCCCTGACTCTTACAAACTGAGGATAATTGCCGCTTAACGAGGATGGGGGAGGGGCCCTGCGGCTGGGCCCCTCCACCCGCCGTTTCCCTGCGGTTGAGATCCGGGGGAGACCCCGGTCTCCAAAGGGGCTTGTTCGCTGCCCTGTTTATTCTTGGCGCGACAAAACCGCGCTATGTGGCCAAGGCGTCCACAGTTAAAACACTGAGGAGGTGTTCCCCTGGAGGTGGCTTTGCACTGGGCCTTATAATGGCCGTATTGACCACATTGAAAACAAGCCTGCTTGCCGGGACCTTTCTGGGCTGACGAGCTGAGTTGTTGTATAGCCGCCAAGAGGCTCTGTTCCCTCTCTGTATTCGAGACTGTCAATTTTTCCAGCGCCTGTACAAGCTGGCGGTCCCTATCCTGGGCAGTGCAAACCAACTGTGCAATCGGATTTTCCGGGGGCAGGTCCATTAACTTATCTATGACGTCCTCCAAGGGGGCCTCCGATGGCAGGGATGCCACCGCAGCTGCCTCCCTGGAGCGCAAGCCTTCCTTAACCAACTGCTTAATGAGTATGTCCATTCCAGGGCCGCTGCCTAGGGTCCTATGGACCATCTCCTGAACTTGGTTAACAAAGGAAAGGGGGGTCTGATCAGGTCTTTGTTTCAGGCCAACTAATTTAGGGCCCCCTGTCATACCCTTGGCAGAAACCTTCTCCCAGGCCGCTATGTGTGCGGCCTTGACATCATCTAATTCTAACTGCCCATAGGCTGCCTGCACGGCCGGGTTGGAAAAATGGCCAGTGCCACAAATTAAGTGCTCAGTGTCTTGAGGGGCCCTGCCGGGTCTAAGTCGGGCCAAATGCCGGGCCTCCCTCTTCACTTGTGCCTGGAAGGCAAGATGCATAGCAGGGTCTAGACAGGACATAGCTAGCTCGTCAAAATCCCCCGGGGTCCAGGGGTGAGCGGTCACTAGGTTCATAAGTAGCCTCCTAACATAAGGTGAAGAAGGGCCATACTTAGTCACCGCCTCTTTGAACTCTTTCAGTGTCTTATATGGGATGGGAGAATGAGTACGCTGACCCGTAAGGGGATCAGTCAAAATGGGATAGACATCCCAAGAGGCGAAGTCCACCTCCGCGCCCGCCTCCGCCGCCACACGGAGGCTCCGCCTTATTAACCCCTCTCCCTCACAAATATTCGCCTCTCGCCTTTTCTCATAACGAGGAGGCGGGGGCGGAGGGCAGGGAGGGGCGACATATGCGGAACTAGCAGCGAAAGACGGGGCAGGACAGTAATTGCCTGGCAAACAGGAGGTGCTTGGTGGCAAGGCGGAGGTAAAGGGCGCGGAAGTGGGGAGCACGCCCCCTGCATCCGTTTCCCCTTTGTTCTCCCGTCTCTCCCTCCTCTCCCAACGTGAGGGAGTGTCCTTCCGGGTCCTTCTTCTCTCCCTCGATCCCCGGGCGCCATCTTGGCGCCCACTCCTTTTACCTTCATCTTCCCCTTCTGAACTGCTAGCGGAACTATCCGCCGCCTGATTCATTACCACAGCTCTTAAGTCCTCCCACGGATATTGACCGAAGCCCCCTGGGTCCTTCAATTCCTTATTCTTCCCTTTTCCTAACTCTAAATCTGACCCGGCTAATGAGGAGCCCACCTGTGTGGCCAAGGACCGGGAAGCGGCAATCGGAGAAGGATTCAATGCCGCGTCCACTATCTTAAAAACCGAAAAATCAGTGGGTGTTAGCGAACCAGGGCAGCCATTCTCAAAAGCTGCCATCTGCTGTCCCACAACTCTCCATCTATCGGCCTGTATGCCGACATGCCTGACCCAAGGGCATATGTCCCAGATCTTATCTATAAACTCCCTACAGGTCTTAATGGGGATTTTTGTCCCCCTTTGGGCGCAGAGCTTATAAAGTTGCGCCGCTATCACCCCCTTCTCCTCCGGCCTAAATACAGGGATACTATGCCCTGTTCCCATCCTGTCCTCTTCCCGAGGCTACAGTGGCCTCGAGGCTGCCTGGCGACTGGAGCAGACCAGCTGCGTCCAGCAGGCCGTCCGCCAGCTAGTCGTCCCGAAAGGTCGAGCCCCACGTTGGGCGCCAAAATCTGTTGTGGGCATTTGCCCTTACAACAGATCTAGACGACTAGCCCTACGGCCCTCTTACTTACCCATCCTGGGTCTTCGGTCGTCACCGGCCCCTCACGGGGAAAAACACCAGACAGAAGGCGGAGGAGTGAAGCGGGGTGGTTTATTCTTCAGCAGTTACATGGCGGAGAGAGAGAGAGTGCCCTCTCACACGAGAAAATATATAGCGAGTCCGAGCCAATCACATCGCAGTCTTACATTTATGACCTTATATGGTGATCACCCCATGGCCTTATATGGAGATCACCCCATCAAGCTTATACATATTCATTCAAAACAACCATGGCACCGCCCATAAACCCCTCCCCCTCCCCCATCAATAAACACTCCTATCAAATTATAATTGGCTTTGCTGTCATGTCCATTTCATGTGTCCATTTCATTGGAGGTCCCACCGAGATTGCCTTTGGCACTGACTGACAGATGGACCAGGCTCCCTGGAGGGCCAGGAAAGCAATTCGCCCCAGGGGTGTGGCCACCGAGTGATGTTCCTTGGCCCCAGGCTCATTTTGCTTCCCTGAGCAACTGAGAACCTGAATCCTTCCCAAATTCTTTCAATTCAGTCCAAGAGTGTTCTTTTAGGTGAGTACTCATGAAGTGTAAAAGCGCCTAGGGGGTAATCAGCCCAGGTAGAGTAGGAGGCTAAGCTGGACGGTGTTAAAGCCCCTACTGGCCTCCAAGGTCAGGATGCTGACTGAGTGCCTTTTCTTTATATATTAACTTTAATTGTCTATTTTAGTTACCTGTTTTTCTTTAGGTTTATGTATTCTGTGTGTTTGTTACTAGATGGTGCTGTAACCTTAACTTTTGTCTTTACCTGCTTTTTTTTACTAAGTGTTGCTGTAGCTTTAACCCTTTCTTTATGTGTTCTGTGTGTCTGTCACTAAGAGTTGCTGTAATTTAATTTTTGTCTCACTCTGTCACCTTAATTAAAAGACAGCTGGACCGGAGCCTGGGAAAGCAATTCGACCCTAGGGGGCGGCTGCCAAGAGATGTTCCTCGGCCTCAGGTTTGTATTGCTTTCTTGAGCGGACCAGGAACCTGAGTCCTTCTAGGCCCCAAATCTCAGCCCAGGGAGCCATTGACAAAGATCAAAAGCTCCTGCCAGCTCCCTGTCCCCTGACTCAACCACCTCATCAGGGCTCTTCCCCTTCTGACAGATTGTTCCATCCCCAGGATCTGACCAGACTACTGGGACAACTGCCAATAGTTGCTCCAGGTGCTTGGTTATTCCACCTGGGATCCCCAAAAAGGGAGGGAGTGAACTTTCTCCACTTCTTGAGAGGTTTCCCTGGGCCCCCTTTCGAAATCCAAACTCTCAGTGCAAGGGGCCACCAGAGGGACAAAAACGCCGCTGGAGTGTATTCTGTGTGTTGTGTTGTTTTGTGTATATCCTGTCTCTGGGATACCAGCAAGTAGAAAGGAGGAAACCTTCTTCCTTTTGCCCTGCTGCATTTTGTGTATGTCCCTGTCTGTGTGATTATGTTAGATTCAAATAAAAAAAAAAAACAGCCAAAAGCACCCAAGCAGTAAGAAACACTATACCTATGCTAGAAAGATTAATGATCTCTTAAGGAATGGCTGTTGGCAGAAAACCATTTCTCCTTCTACTCCTTGAACTCCAGCCAAAGTTCTCAAAGTAGAAAGACAAATGGACAGAGAGAGAATGGGAAATTTCTCCCCTAAAATCTATCTAAGGGAAAAGGAGTCACTTCAATGATCAAAGAGAAGTAGGTTTCCAAGCTGCACTTTGGAATAGGACTAACACTTAACCCCTTCCTGGGTCACAGAAAGAGAACTGTGCAACATCATTGGGAATATAGACCAGGTAATTGAATTCATTCTGGTTACTATTTGGCACTACAAAAACTGAAGTTTAAGGTCACCAGATTGGTTATTCAATTGTTTTTATTTTAAAGTTCAAAATTAAGACCATGATTTGTTCTCTTAAAGTCTTGAAGTAGATCTGAAATTTTAAAGGAATGAACACCTAAGAAAAGTTTACTTGGCAAAAGGTCAAAAAGAAAAGTCCACTAAGATTCTCCTCCCCATAGTCCTACCTCTGACAAGGCTAAACTATGGTGTGTTCTCACTGTGATCCAATTCTGACCAGACTAGTGCCACAGTGACAAGTTACAACTGCTAAGATTCTCTTCCCTGTGGTCCCAGTTCTTCTTAGCTAGGACTACGGAGCCCTCCCCTGTCATCCAGCTCTGATGGAGCTGAGGAGACAGTAAGAGGTTTGAACCATTAAGACTTTTTTCTCCCTGTTGTCCTGATTATAACCGAGCTAGAGCTGCAGTGAAGTAAATTTGAGTTAACCTCCTCCAAAAAGAAAAAGGAGGGAAGGTACAGTAGCTACATCGGAGCTACACGGGCTTGTCATCTGCCTACCTGAAAGGTTAAATCCCTGGAATAGAATATTCTTTCTGAATGACATGGGAACAGTTAGACAAGGGAAAAGAAGCTTGTGAAACAAAGGTACAAACACAAGTTAATCATTATCTCATATACTAAGCCTGGGATACATCTGAGCTACTAAAGTGTGTGTTAGACCTGAGCTATTTAGCCTAAAATTATATTCTTTCCAGAGCCTAAATAGTTTAGTAAAAGGGTACTTGGCCTAGCTCCCACTAGCAATAGTTTTAGATCCCCAGGTACCCTGAAGCCCATACCTCTAAATAAGCAGAGCCTGAAGTTTCTAATTCAAGCTCCCCAAACCCTCTCCTCAATGCTCTAGGCTACAATCTCCTGGCACTCCCCAGTTGAACACTGCCCTTTTTCTCCCAAATCGACTACCCCATAACCAGGGTCTGCTACAGGAAGCTGTACCATGAAGCCCCAACTTCAGTACCATCTAAGAGATCTCTCCCTTGCTGCAAATAATCATTTTGCTTGTTCCAGTGCCAAGGAATTAAAGAAGGTTGCTTAGGACTCCTGGAAAACAATGGAGCAGGGAGAAAACACCCCAGAATATAGAGCAAAAAGAGAAAAACAAGAGAGGTAAAATCAGAAAAGTGAGAAAAAGCTTGTCAGTGAGAAACAGTGTGTTCCAAACTCTGCACTGACTGGTTGTGTGACCTTGTATAAATCATTTAACCCTGAGTCTCAATTCATCTGTAAAGTGGGGAAATGAGAAAGAGGAGAAAATGAGGTCAGAAGTCAACTAGCCTCTTCACTTGGTAAGATCAATCATTCTTATATGTAATTTGGAAATGCATTTAATGTCATCTTATATGTAATTTGGAAATGCAATTAATGTCATCTTGCAGTATATATTATTGTTGTATTTCTACACTGTATTTTGTAAAACCTGAGGAAAGAAATTGTGTAAGACCAGTGGTGTTACTTTAAGTATGTATATTTGCTATTTAGAAAAACATGTAAAACTATTAACTAAGTTATTTTGGGCTACTATTTTAATGCTAAAACCTATAACTGTTAATTGATTACTGTATGTGGAAAGGAGGAAACTAACTGGATTAAGAAGTTGCAAAGATCAAAAAGGATTTTTATAAATTGGCTTTTACATTTTAGAAGGATGGTAAAAGGAATTCCTTACAAGATCTGATACATTTTTATTGCTTATTGCAGCCCCATGACAATAGAAATAATTATAACTGGGTCTAAGCTGTGATCAGTGAGCTTGTTTAAGGTAAAAAGCACTTGGGACCATAACTAAATTTTGAGTCTGAATTTGGGTATAGTTGTCTGCATTAAATCAGTGTCTGAGAGAAAATGCCACTAGCTACTCAGAGGAATGTGATCCTGTACTGTCAACACGTGGAAGTCTATATTTGGTAATGGCTGAAGGGACAATCTTAGCCTTTGTCTGGGATGGGATCCCTCCCGGCTCAGTTTACCTATGTGGTTCCTTTGAAAAGGAATGTTTCCCACCTATTTCTGAGTCTAGCTATGAGATGGAACAGATGCTGTATGATTGGATATCTATGACCGTACCTGAATTTACACAGAGCCAAGGACGTTTGCTCTTGGCATATTTGGAATGTCACATGTCCCTGCCTTTTTCCCTCTATAACAGGTTTCTATGCTCAGAGCAAGTAATCAGTAAAAGATATGAGTTCTTTTATGTTAGCTTACTGGAAAATCTAATATTATTTTTCATCTAGAATTAGAATATGTACAGAAAGTTATGCAAACTGCTTAAGATCATTTAAAAGTTTTCAATTAACTTCCTTCATAAAGGTTTAGTGATCACTGAAACTATTTTGAAGAAGGAAAATACCTTTAGAAGAAATTTTTTAAATCTCTGGTGTGATTCTAGGAGATCCACTAAACCTCCATTTGCAAGACATGTTTCTTGCTGAATTGATGTAACAAATTGTAAAGCAGAAAAGAACTTGCTGTTTTAATCTGAATTTGTAGTTATTCCATCATCTAAGCAAGTGTTAATATTTGTAACTTAATACATATGTGTAAAATTCATTCCCCTTTTTGAAATTCTGTTCGGCACCTCACCTCCTATTGTACTTCGGGTGACGAATGCTGTTTTGTATGACTGTTAATGATTTACTTCTCAAATCCCTCCAAGCAAGATACTCTGCTGTTAGCCGGAAGAAAAGCCTGGATCCACCCCTCACACATAAAGGTGACAGCTCCTCCCAAACCAGCAGACCTGTGGGTAACAGAGCCAACCGGTGACTTACAACTGAAAAGACGAGACTGTCCTGATGCTCCTGTTCCTGGCTTTCCTGTCTTTGGCCGGTTCCAACTCCTATGCTCCCACCTTGTACTCTTGGACTCTTACTAAGACAATTGATGGGACTCTTAATTTCAAAAATGTGACTCATGGCCAGCCCACCCTTTTTCTTTGATCACTGCACCCCAGATTCATGTTGTTTCCTTATACAGGCATGTATTCTGTGGGGACCGATAGTGCTGCTTGTGGAGACATGGGCATAAAAGCAGCCTTTGGTCAACCCAGTCGTATGTCTGCCCTGAGGACGGGTCCCCCGAGTGTGGGGGGCAGGGGAAATATCACTGTGCCAATTGGAATTGTGTAACCATTGCTGATTGGGTCACCACATTTCATTTCATTGTAATACCCTTAAGTCATGTAACCCAGTTGTCATCAGAGTTTTGTATTGGACCAAACAGGATTGGAAAACTGGGACACCTTGGGGAATCAGGTTTATGTTACAGAAAGGGACCCTGGGGCCTTGTTCACTATTCCTCAACCCACCTCCTGGTGGCAATTGAACCCTGGATGCTCCCCTCCCCCGTTTCACCCATTACCATCACCCCCGCAGACTCAGGCAGCACTCTGGTAGACCCCAAGTTCCTCGGACCCGAGCTTTAACTTCTGACTGCTTGTATGCAAGAACACCTTTTTGCTGGCAGCCCCCATTTTAGTCCCTATCCTAGTTGGCCTTGGTATGGCAGGATTGGCAGCAGTGGGTACCACAGCCCTAGTGCAAGAGAACAAGTCTGGGTTTCAACTATGAACAAGAAAAAGGGGGGAGTAAAGTGCCCATCAGAAATTATACACCAAAGCCCCCTAAACCTGCCAAAAGGGGGCCCCTACCAGGGTCCCTGGAAACCACCTAATAGGCCATAGTAGTGAAGGAACTTTCTACCTGTGTTGCTTGAAACATGCTCCAGATTCAAGTCTGTTTATGTTTGTATCCTGAGCTTTGCTAGGTAATCAAGGCTTCACTAGAAATGGCATTAACGGAATTACACCCCCCTTGGAACCATATTTTGTTGATTAGCAACACCTTATTCTATAAAAGTGTACCTTTCAGAAGACTCAATGCTGTCTTCCCTACTGGGGAGGCAGTCACTGTGGTTAATAAACATTCCTATCAAATTATAATTGGCTTTGTTGTCATGTCCATTTCATTTGTCCATTTCAGAAAAGCAAATGAAATAATCTCCAACAGTGCAATGCTCCTTATATCAAGCACACATGCATTTTCATTACAAGATTAAAAATCTTTATCTAAATGACTTTATACTTGTTTCATTAACTATAATGAAATGTACAAGGAACTATCTCTACATAAAAAAAAACCAACCTGAAGATATTGTTCAACTACTCATTAGCAGTAGAAATTGGTCATTCCATTTGTGAGGGATATCAAACTCAAAACAATACAAATAATATTTTCATGATAATCTAATACACAAGTATTTTAAACTAATATATCTAAAATGCAAATTTTTTAAGTAAAAAAGTCACTTTATCAGAATGAAATCAAGACACCAAACAATAATTTAAAAAATCATTTTATATAGTTAATAATTGACAACTTTCTCCACAACAATTCTGGGAGGTAGGGAGTGCAGGTATTCGTATCATTTTACACATGAGGAAATTAAGCCTGGTTACTAGCTAGTAAATATTTTTTTCCTCCTAGACTCATAACATTCCCTCAATCATATTAGCTCACCTCTTCACCTGTAAAATGAGAGGGTTTAGGAGACACTTTAAATGTCTCTTCTACCTCAAAATTTTAATGATGTTAAGGCAGAATTAAACAAACACTTCCCCTCCCCCAATCCTTCCCTGGTCATTATCCATTTTTCACAGGATGACAATTCTGAAAATGACTAAAAGACTAGAGCAGTGTAATAAATTAAAAACATAAAAAAGGAACTTGTGTGTGACCCCAGTTTAACTGCTTTCTTCTCTATCTTCTTCTTCGCTGTCACTTTCACAAAAAAAGATGTCCTTGAATCGAAACGACTGCCTTGGCACCTCAGGCTCCTGGACAGTTGTGCCTTCCTTCTTCAGCTTCCTCTCTAACCTCTGTTCCAGTAATGGGCGGCTGGTCTCATAGAGGTAGTCTATGATTTCTAAAGAGGAATAAAATTTCAATTGTCACTTAATCCTTTAATCCTGGTCTGACTCAGTTTCCTCATTTGTAAAATGGGGAAAAGGGTAGCACCTACCTTCCAAGATTGTTGTGAGGATCAAATGAGATATTTGCAAACCTTAAATTTTCATGCTGGCTACTGTTATTATTTTGTGAAATCTTATAATCCCAAGTTAATTCTACATTAAATTCAAACGAATATCAGTGTCTCTAGGTTCAAAATGGTGCATGGAACCAAAATTTAAGAGACTCTGGATCCAAATCACTCTGGATGTATTTTACAGTATGCTAAGATAGCTGAGTGCTGACTCCCTTCACCACTACAAATTCCTCCATATTTTCTCAGCCTCTTGTAATTCTTGTTTATATCTTTTTTTTGTCTTCATAAAACCATAAACACAGATTTAGAGCTGGAAGGGACTTCAGAAGTCCCTAGTCCAAAACTCAAATTTTACAGATGAGAAAACTGCAACCCTGAGATGTTAGATGATTTGTCCGAGGGCACACAGGTGTTAAGTGGCAGATAAGGGATTTCAATCTAGGACCTGACTCCAAATTCACAGCTTTTTTCAACAGTAACATTTTCATAGATCTTCCATAGGGAGTCTACTTAGCATAATGAAGGTCTTCCTCTCTATTTTTAAATTGTTTTAAGTACTATATTTGATGAGACATTAATGAAGTAGTTAAAAAAATGTTACAATCAATAAATAAAAGCTGTACCAGGTGATAGGTGATTTAACTAGAAATCAGTGACTGATTTTCAAACAAACATAATAGAAAGTACACAATCAAATAAGTGTTATTCTCCAAATACTATACTCCCATAGTTGTAATATTCATAGGAAGTGGCCATAAAGTTATACGACTGATTTTTATAACAAACATTCCATTCCAGTACATTTATTAAAATGAATTTTATTCTTTAAAACAGTTACACTGGAAAACCATAGTTATTTGAATCATTCCAGTTCTACTAAAAAACATCAGATTGGGTAAGATGACAAAAAAGGAAAATGACAGATGCTGAAGAGGATGGAGGAAAACACGTATACTAATGCACTGTTTATTCTGGAAAGCAATTTGAAACTATGCCCAAAAAGCTAACAAACAATATATACCCTTTGATCCATCAATACCACTACTAGATCTATATATTAAAGAAATCAAAGAATGAACAAAAAGTCTCACATATAAAAAAATATTTATAGCAGCTCTTTTTGGAAACTAATTGGATTGGAATTTAACAAGATGTCCATCAACTGGGGAATGGCTGAACAAGCTATAGTATACAAATGTGACAATGCTATTGTGTGGTAAGAAATGATGATAAGGATGATTTCAGAAAAATCTAGGAAGACTAGCATGAATTGAGGTAAAGTGAAATGAGCAGAAACAGGAGAACAATTTATACATTAATAGCAACATTGTAAAGATAATCAATTTTGAAAGATAGGAACTCTCATCAACAAAACGACCAACCCAAATTCCAAAGGACTCATGATAACACATACTAGCCACAGTTCTAGATAGAAAGCTAATGGACTCAGAATGAAGATTTCTTCTCTTTCTCTGCTGGTGGACATGGCTAATGTGGAAATTAATATATATCTGTAATAGGTTTTGTTTTTCTTGCCTTTTCAAAAAGTAGGGAAGAGGGAGAGGGGAGAGAAAATTTGGAATTGAAAATAAAAATGAATTAAAACAAAATGCCTATTGATTGGGGAAAGGCTAAACTGTGGTATATGAATAAAATTGAATGTTTCTTTTTTTTTTTTTTAAGCAATTGGGGTTAAGTAAAGGTTACATGGCCAGTTATTTCTGGGTGTGGTGCTAAGTATCTGAGCCGGATTCGATCCCCAGGTCATCCCAACACTGGGGCTGGTGCTCTTACTCGCTGAGCCATCTGGCTGCCCCTACAATTGAATATTTCTGACAAATGTGTCAGAAATGACAATGTGATGAATACAGAATAGCATGGAAAGATCTATATGAAATGATAAAGAATGAAACAAACAGAGCCAAGAAAACAGGATACACAATGATATAACAATGTAAATGGAAAGAACCACACATATTCAAAGATTAAAAGTGAATGTTGCAAAAATATAAAAATGAGCATGATTTAAAAAGTTAGAGATACTCTTACATCCTACTCCTTTGCAGAGACGGGAAATCCACAAGTATTATATATTGCACATATTTGCAGACTTAAAAAAAAATATCCTCATCAGCTGTGCTGATTTTTTCCTCTTTTCTTTAAAAAATACTATTTGTTCTTGGGGCAGCTAGGTGGTGCAGTGAATAGAGCACTGGCCCTGGAGTCAGGAGGACCGAGTTTAAACTAGCTGTGTGACTTGGGCAAGTCGCTTAACCCCAATTGCCCTCCAAAAAGCAAAAAAAAAAACCCAAAAAACAACTATTTGTCATGTGGGATATCTCTCCAGAGATGAAGGGGAAGTAATGATGTAAAAAAAAAGATACCAATTAAAAATACTGTAAGAGGCCTTTTCACAGAATACCTAGAGGAACTTCATAAAGGAACTAGCACTGGTGAAGTGGGAGAAGATCAGAGATTAAATTCACCTAGAAGGAATTATCATTAGACGCCATCCTAACTGCTTATGTCTGAATCTTCTTTTCATAATAGAGTTTGTATCAGGAATAACCAGGACCACTGACCACAACGGGACAAGATAACCTAGAAAGAGAATTACTTGACTCCTAATTTGTTGCTATCTTGTACAGTAAGGAAAGTGGTTTTTAGAATCGTTTCAGTTTCATATAGTCAGTTATTCATTTTATCTTCTGTAATGGCCTCTATTCCTTGTTTGGTAAAGAACACATATCCTACCCATAGCTATGAAAGGTATATAATTTGCTTTCTTCTATTTTTTCTTTCAGTATGGGCTTTAATATTAAGGTCACATTCCATTTGCAACCTATAGTGGAATACGGTATAGAATGATTTTTTTTTTGAAGGGAAAGGCAAGGCAATTGAGGTTAATTGACTTGCCCAAGGTCATACATCGAGTTAAGTGTTAAGTGTCTCAGGCCGAATTTGAACTCAGGTTCCCCTGAATTCAGGGCTGGTGCTCTGTTCCGTGTGCCACCTAGCTGCCCCTAGAATGATTTTTAAAATATAAAGGACAGAGAGAATAAACAACATGGAAAAGGAACTGTAGTGTAAGCCAGGTAATGAGATAGTGAGAACACTATTTATACAGATATAAAGGAGTCCAAGGCTCTAGCCCCAACCAAATCATACCCCTGGATGGGATGCTTGGATCCCAATTTCAAAATCACATTTCTCTCCCTAGCCTCAAAACACTATCTCTGCCAGCTTCTCCCTGCCCCAATGACAGGGTGTCTAGCAATTACTCATTTCTCTCTCTGTCTGGTACAGTAACAAGTTGGACCTGTAAGAATTCCACTGGATTATCTCTGCCAAATCCCTATGTCTGTTCCATACATTCTGGACTTCTCATTATGCTTATCTTAGGCTTTAGATATATGTATCCTCCCTACGTCTATCAAGACATCGATGGATATCAGACTGAGCATTCCTCAGTCAGCCCTGACCACGAGTTGACTTAAGTGATGCTGAAGACCTAAAACCACACCTCCATAATGGCACCCCCACCCCTAGGCTATTTCCCAGCGAATTCTGGGTAAAACAATTGTGCAGTAGATACTAAAAGTGCATGTTCCTTTAAGAACTAACCACTCCTTAACCACCCCCAAATCCTGCCCTGAATCACTTGGTTCACAGATCTACTGATTCACTGTAGTATACCAGACATTTAGATGTAGTTTAAATTACTTTGTTACATATCCTGTGATACAATGTCATCTAAACAAGTGGTTCTCAATCTTTTTTGAGTGAAAAGGATCTCTTTTTACTCTCAAAAAACTTCACAGACCCTCTCCCCCAAGAGAGATAATATTTATATTAGTATCTGGTGAGAAAAAGCATAATAAAAAACTATTAACTTGGCAATACTTTAACAAGAATTTCTGTTTTTTTTCCTATTAGCATAAATGAATGATTGATCATACATATAAAACACACTATTCATGCTGCACATTTTTTGGGGGTCAAATGTGAATTTGTAATCTGGGTTTACAGCTCAAAAGCTGAGAATCATTGATCTAACCCAATACCCCTAGCAATAAAGTAAAGTAATATTTCGAAATTAAGACTACTGACCTGGGAAAGTCTTCCTCTGCCAAAGAGGGACACAGGTAGCTTTCAGTTTGTAAAACTTAGATTGAACATAGGATGGAGGAACATCTCTAAAAAAAATAAGCAAGCAAGAAAGAATATATCTACATTCAGCATTCAGCAACTCACAAATTCAATATTATGAAAATTATATCATTGGTATCATTATTACTGTTGTTGTTTAATCATGCCTTTGTGACTCCATTTGGGGTTTTCTTTGGCAAGGATACTGGAGTGCTCTGCCATCAGGAACTGAGGCAAACTTGCCCAGGGTCTCACAGCTAGTAAGTGTCTGAAGCCACATCTGAAATCATGAAGAAGTCTTCCTGATTCCAAGTCCAGTCCACTGTGCCAGGTAGTTGCCCATGCAATTATTATTACTAATATCTACTTACAATGGCTAGGAACCAATCTTAAAAAGAAAATAGACCAGAAACCACTATTCTTTTGCTTATAAATAAAAGCACTAAGTATAGTGTGCACCTGATTTTAAGAAAGTAATTTGGAGTAGTCAGGGGGACAGACCTTCATTCTTTTTCCCCTTCCCTGAAATAGGACTTGGAGATCATGTAATCCAATTAACTCAATTTAGAGATAAGGAAAAAGGCTCAGGGAAGCACTTATATGTACCTGGGGAAATCCCTTCCCTGTCTAGACCTCAATTTCCTTTTCTATAAAATGAGGGAAATGAACTAAAAATGACCTTCATTGCTCTTTTAGAGTTCAGAGTCTTAAGACTTGCCAAAGGTCGCACAGCTAAGGAAGTTGCCAGAGCCAGAAATAAAACAGTAGAACATACCTAATAATCTTTACAATATATAACAAGGTTCAGTTTGCCATTTTAGAAGGTTGACACCATATTTTTAAATAATTATTTTTCAAGATTTTAAGTTCCTTTAACAGTTTTCTCAATTGTAATCAACCAATCACACAAGCATTATTATGTACCTACTATGTGCCAGTAATTGTGTTAGGAGCTGGTGATACAAAGAAAAATGAAAGAGTCCTTGCCCTCAAGGAGTTTAAATCTATCAAGCAAGACACCCATCTACAAAGGCTTCCTGTAGAAGGCACTACTTGAACTTCTACAGGAAATCGGAGATTTTAGGAAGCAGATGTGAAGAGGAAGCACAGTTCTGGTGAGGGGAACAGTTAGGACAAAAGTATGGAGACGGGAGATGGAGTGTCGTGAAGACATTTTGGCTTGTACAGTAGGCTACAGGAAGCAGAATAAAGAGGATGGAAAGAAAGGCTGGGGCCAAAGTCTTTAAAGGTTTAAGAGAGGATTCTATACTTTATCCTAGAGGCAAAAAGGTACCCCTGGAGTTTACTGAGTAGCAGAGAGATATGATCAGAGGTACAGTTCAGGAAGACCGATGGTAGCAGTGTGGAGGGTGGAATGGAATGAGGACAAACTTAAGGCAGGAACACCAATTAGGAGGCCATTACACAAAATCTAATTGAGAAGTAATGAGAATGGTGGCTAAGAATAAGGGATCAGACAGAAGATGTTGAAGCAGAAATGGTGAGATTTGGTAACTAAATGGATATATTTGGTGAGGGAAAAATCATGGATGCCCTGGGTGGGAGAAAACGGCATTCTATCATGTGCCAGGCATTGTGTTAAGTATTATCTCATTTGATCCTCATAACAAAACTGGAACTAGGTGCTATTATGGCCATATTACAGATGAGGAAACTGAGGCAAACAGCAGTTAAGTAACTTGCCCAGGCTCATATAACTAGTAACTGTCTGAGGCTGGATTTGAAGTTGGGTCTTGTGACTCCAGGCCCAGCAATCCATCCATTGTGCCACCAGCTATCTCATAATGGCCACAGATAAGAACCTGGTAGAATGGAAGAATGGTAATCTGCCTTCAAAAGAAACAGGGAAATTTGGAAGATGGCTGAAGTTATGTTAAGTATGAAGTTAAGATGCCATGGGACAGAAGCTCTGGGGACAAGCTGGGTCAGAACATAGAATCTGGTGAAGTAGAAAGGTTCTCAAGTGACAGGTGTGGGGAAGATGATGGTGTAGAAGGCTTGTGGAAAGAAAAGATGTGAAAAGTCTCTGTGGAAAGGGGGACAGAAAATCAGAGAGGAATAAAAGAACTGTTTTACTGAAATGAGGTCCTAGCTAAGTTTAGGTAACAAACTGCAATGGAGCCAGGGAGCTCAGTTCCATGATTTCCTACCACTTCCATTCAGAAGCATGACAATAGGAATGGAGGAGACATATGGCAGAGGTTATCTATGGGTGGGGGGCAGAAATGTAGAAATGTATCAGTCCACTATCCAATCAGAATAAAGGAATGCCTATATTGCCTAAGATTATGTAAGCTTGCTTTGTTCCTCATTGATGACTATAAAGATTCTGTTAGTCCTCCATAGGTGTCTTCGTACCCTACTGAGGAGGTCTTTGAAACTGTTAGCTTTGCTAATAAATTTATTTGCGTAGAAACTTAAAAAATATTTGTCCCTCAGATTTCTCTTGCAACATGTTCTAGGCCCCAGGGGCAGAATGGTCGTATTTAATGGTTGCAAGGTAGACAAAATCTGGAGGAGAGGAATGCAGACATGTCATCTGAGAATTGGATGAAGAAGGGATTTGTAGATCAGAAGTGAAGACTAAGGGTGAATGCAATAGCTATCCTCAAGCAATTTAAGGCTTATCCTATGGAAGAGGGACTAAACTTATTCTGTCTGGCCAAAGAGCAGAACTAGGAGATGAGTAGAAGTTACAAAGAGATCAAGTTAAAACTGATGGCAGGACAAAATTCCCAGCTCTTAAGAGTGGCTGCCTTTAGGGTCAGACTGGATGGCTGCTGACATCTCTTCCAACTCTAAAACTCTGATTCTAATGTCAAATATGAAACAAATGTTGTGATATCTTTAAGAAGAGAATCATCTGTAGTTAAAAAGGTTAATAATGGGTATTTGGTGAATATTGATGCTATCTAGCTTGTTGTTGTGTTTGACTTTGTTTTTGAAGAGGACCATGGCATTAGGGAAATGATGACATGACTTGCAGCTGACTTTGAGTGAGGGAGGGCTGTGTAAGGTCACCAGCCTCACTTTCTCCTCCAGAGCCATCTGGATCCAGTGACCAGATATTCATCAGGAAGACTGGAGATAACTCAGGATGCAATGGGAGACCCTGGCCCTTTTAGGCTAAAGCCTTTTCAGGTACTCACTTAGAGTGAGGTAATGAACATTCAGTGAATAGGCCTCTTTAAAAATCGAGGGGGCAGCTAGGTAGCACATCGAATAGAGCACTAGCCCTGGAGTCAGGAGGACCTGAGTTCAAATATGGCCTCAGAGACTTAACACTTCCTAGCTATGTGACCTTGGGTAAGTCACTTAACGCCAGTTGCCTTGCCTTCCCCCTCCAAAAGTGAGTAAAGACAAGGCACCTTTATTTAGAAAAAAATCAACCTGGGAGGGGAAGACCTTCAGGATTGCTGTTCCAAAGAGAAACAGTTACCATAAAACAGACAAATATTTAAGTGTTTTGCGTGTATTTAACAATGTTAAGTTTATGTATGTATCACAACAATAAAACAAGAATCTAGTAAATATTTTAACTGTGAATAAAATATACAGATACATAATGGAATAGATCATGTTTTCCCTCTCTTATCACTACATACTGCTATTGGCAATCATGTTGTCTCTAGACTCAAAAAATTTATATTCTAAGAAATCAAGTATCTCTTCTTTAAAAAAAAAAAAAAAGATAAAGGTTCTGCCACATCTTTGCTTGTAGACAGGCTGTCGAGGTCAGAGAGATCCCATGTGGAGAAGCAGCTGTGACCAGATGGGGTGGTGTATGCCTATAATCCCAGCTGCTGGGGAGACTAAGACTGGCAGCTCTCCAGCTGTGAGCTAAGGTGACTGAGGGTCTGCACTAATTTGAGTATTCCTATGGTGAGCTTGGTGGTAGAGGAAGACCTCAAATGGCCTAAGGAGGGATGAGCCAGCTCAGGAAGGAAATGGAGGTCAAAATTGCCATGCTGTTCAGAGTAGAGCTAGGTTTGTGAGTAGCCCCCAGAACTTCTACCCTAGGTGAGACTTTAAGTGCCTGTTCAGTACACAAACCCTTAAAGCAGTCTCATTTAGAGGTAGTAGCAGCAATGGTGAAGTCTAGTATACGAAGCAGTGGTGCTCCAAAGCTGGCCAGAGACAACTGGGGGGGCCAGTCCAAAGTCAAGTTTTAAGTTCAAATTCAGTTTCAGATACCTCCTAGCTGTGTGACCCTGGGTAAATCACTTAACCTTTGTCTGCCTCAATTTCTTAACTGTAAAAATGAGGATAATAGCAGTACCTTACTCCCAGGGTCGTTGTGAAGATCAAACAAGATAATCGTAAAAGGGCTTTAGCATAGTGCCTAGTATACATTTGTAAGCACTTACTAAAGGCTTATTCCCTTCTTTTCCCCAAGCTAAGGGTATGGATGAGCTCAGCTATGGTCACTAATGGTGGCTGCTGCAAGAACAGTGAAAAGAGCTGGGAGATGTAAGACCAGTCAATGGTTAGTGGCTGACCAAGCGAAAGCTCGTCATTCTTCCAGGAAGCTGCTAAGTTCTATGAAGATGTGCTGGAGGTTTTCCTTCTTTCAAAGCCCCATCCAACAAGGACATCTGCTAGAAGCCTCCTCTTGCCTACAAGATCAGTCCTTGATGTACCTAGTTTTCCTTGTCCAGTTTGGTTATGTGTGTATTATTTTATGTAAATCAACAAATACTTATTGTTATGTGGATCATACTTTTCAAAGAATTTCAGGGGACAGAAAAGTATTTTAGAAACATAAAATGGAGAAATTACAATCTTATAATTAAGTTGGGGAGACAAGTCTGACAAGAAGGGGGAGTGTGTGCTTGAGTGTCAAATGAGTAAAGAGGAAAATTAGCTTTTTAGACAAGTTTGAGTTGTTAACTACTTAACAACCGGCTGTCTGAAAGCCCACCTGACATACTTTTAAGTTTAACCTGGGCTTAGCCAATTTGTTTTGTTTGAGTACATGTTTGTAACAAGGCTTAAGGGATAGGGAGAGAAAGCTGAGCCTTCATTTGAAAAGAAAAATGCAAGGCCTTACACAGGTCTGATAACATTACAAAGGAAAAGTAAAAAAATGTTTCTTGTCATAGAGACAAGCAAAATGAAAACTCACTCATCTCTTACTGGCTAGGTATTATAGTACATAAAATTTCCTTTCAAATGAAGTGAAATTACTAATACTTCTCTAAAAATCCTACATGTTAATTTCATGTTGTTCTAAAAATTTACAGGTCACCTTTTAGATGGAAACATTTATATTACATGAATATTACTTCTGATTAGCCTAACATCAAACAAATATTCTTACCCAATGGCACCAGCAAGGTGTTCCCAATTAACTTCATTAGCTTCATGTACATTTGTCTGATACAACCTGATTGGAAATCAAAAGTATATGTTAATCAAATCTGTTGTATGCCAAGTCACTTATTGACCAAATAATAAATGCAGAAAAAAGAATAAAACAGGACTACCAATGGTTTAAAAAAAAAAAAAGAGATAAATGGAATGGATTAGGTAAACAAGAGTGAAGGAGATATGGCTTAGCATTTGAGAAATTCAAGAACACAAATTCTTGGAGGAAAGATTCAGTAATTTATGGGAAAACTAGAAAATAAATCTGCCTACTGATTTAGGCCAGGGGATTCCTAAATTGGGGTCCATAAATGTTAAAAAAAAAATTTTTTTTGATAGCTGTATTTCAAAATAATCGATTTTCTTTGCATTTATGTATTTTGTTTTTTATATGAAAAGGTCTTTTTAGGCTTCACCAAACAGCCACAGGAGTCAAAAAATCCATGAAAAAAACAAAGAACATTGCATACAACATGAATGAAAACCTAATGGATATGAGACTAAATCCGAGAATTCACATTATTTAAAAAATTAGTGAAGAATGAAAGGCATTTTCACAACTGTGGTTAGGAAGAAAATTCATAACCAGACAAGAATGAGGAAATTATAAAATTTACACAAATTACAAAAAAACCTGGCAATTTTAATTATTTACAATTTAACAGTTTTTACAGAAACAAAATCCATGTAGCTGGAATAAGAGAAGTCATAGATTGAACAAAAAAAAATCACATCCAATATCTGACATTCAGATTCTCTAGGGAACTGACAGAAATAAATAAAGACCAAGAGCCCCTTCCCCATAGATAAGTGGTCAAAGGACAGGAATAATTAAAAAAAGACATGCAAATTATCAACATCAGAGTGATAATTATGTTCGAAATGACTAAACAATAAGAGAAATGCAAATAAAACAATTTTGAAGTATCACCTCACACCTGTCAAGCTGACAAAGATGATAAAAAATGGAAATAGTCAATGCTGAAGAGGCTTGAGAAGCCAGGAACATTAGTACACTATTGTAGGAGCTGGGAATTGGTCTAACAATTCTAGAAAACGATTTATAATTATGTATGAAAAGTAAACTAGATAGTCATACTCTTCGACCCAGCAAACCAACTACTGGACTTTTAACCCAAAGAAATAAATAAAAGAAATCCCTTGTGCATATAAAAATAAACATAGTAGCACTTTTTTGGTAGGAGCAAAAAGCTTAAAACAAAATTTAGGTACACACTGGTTAGGAGATGATTGAACAAATGGTGGTATATGAATATAATGAAATCAGCAAAACATGGACTAGTATGAAGAGAAGAAAAAGCAGAATTTAACCAACAGACACAATGACCAATAATATAAATGAAGACACCACAGAACTCAGATCAAATGCAATGATCAGCATGGGTTCCAGATGACCAACACTGGAATGTACTTCATCTCTGCAGAGAAGTGGTGTTCTATAGGTGTGGAATTTTCCCCAAGTTCATGCTATATTTGATGGTTTTCCTTAACTGCTACTTTTTAATAGAGTACCATTCAGTGAGTATTTGTATGATTTATTGAGAAGTAATTAATTAAAATGGCCCCGACTCCCTCTTAAATGAAATAAAACATTTAATCTTGTGTTCAAAAAATAATCTCTATCCATTTGCTTCTCTTTGCTTAACTATACTTATCCCACTTCATATGCAGGGTAGTGTTTCTGTTAACTGGCTTACCAAACCACATTCCCAATCGCTCACCTCACTGAAGTTTTTACACAAAGCTTTCTCTATTCTGGGATTCTCTCCAGTTTTGTACTGTTCAACAACCACAGCCTTTAGGAAGCCTTCTCTGATAGTGCTTAATATACCTCCCTCTTCTTGTACAGTTTTGGTATACATATACATACACACACACACTATTTTAAATCAATCAAAAATTATTTTCTGAGTGTTTCTCATATGGACTACTCTCTAAGAATGGGGGGAGGGGGGAACATGGGGCAAATGCACAGATGGAGCCAAGATGGCAGAGAAGAGGCAGGGACTCGCTTGAGATCTCCCCCAAACCCCTCCAAACAACTTTAAATAATGCCCCAAAACAAATTCTGAAGTGGCAGAACCCACAAAAGGACAAAGTAAAACAATTTTCCAGCCCAAGACAACTTAGAAGGTCAGCAGGAAAGGTCTGCTGCACTGGGGTCAGAGTGGAGCAGAGTCTATGGCCCAGCCAACCAGGAGTAGGCTAATTCTGGTTTCCAGACTGGTCAGCCCACAGATAGTAAGTGGGTTAGACAGCTAGTCAGAAGATTACAGGGGTCCCTTTGCTGGCACTAGGGGGCAGGACTCTGTTGCATTGCCCATACTTGGGATTTAGGTTGTAGTCCTGGGTTTCAGTCCCAGGGCAAGGAGGAGCTTGGGACTGTAGGAGAGCTGGGACCCTGGTCATGGTTCCAGGGTGGAAAAGTGTTTGTGGTCACTCAGATACCCAAGCACAGGCTGGGAGAGTAATAAACATACCTCTTGCTAGATCATAACACCTCTGAAGAATGGAAAACTTACAGGTCCCCAGAATTTTGGGACAGTACCCCCTCCACTCAGGAAGCAGAGTCCCACTTTAGCATAGAGTTAAAAGTCAAGAAATAGACTAGAAAAATGAACAAATAGCAGAAAAAGATTACTATGGTGACAGAGGTCAAAACAGAAACTCAGAAGACAATAAAGTCAAAACTGCTACATCCAAAGCCTCAAAAAAAATAAAATAAAACCCAACAAAACAAACCATGAATTGATCTCAGGTCATGGAAGAGTTCAAAAAAGATTTTAAAAATCAAGAGAAGTAGAAGAAAAACTGGAAAGAGAAATGAGAGCAATACAAGAAAATCATGAAAAAAAAAAGTCAACAGCTTGGTAAAAGAGGCACAAAAAATACTGAAATAACACCCTTAAAAGACACAAATGGTGTTTTTTTTAGTTTAAAAAACAAAAAAGGCCAAATGGTAAAAGAGGCACAAAAATTCAATGAAGAGAAAGCCTTCAAAAGCAGAATTGACCAAATAGAAAAAGATATACAAAAATTCACAGAAGAGAACTATAAGAATTGTGAGGAACATAGAAGCATTTTTAAAATATAAAATGGGTAGGGCAGCCAGTAGCACAGTGAGTAAGAGCATTGGCCCCAGTGTCAGGATGACCTGGGGATCAAATCCGGGCTCAGATACTTAGCACCACACCCAGAAATAACTGGCCGTGTAACCTTGAGCAAGTTACTTAACCCCAATTGCTTAAAATATATATATATATATAATGGGAAGCTTATAGCCAAGTTGGAGAGAGAATTTTAACAAGAGAAGGGAGTATATATTTTAAGTGTCAAATGAGTAGTGCAGAAAATGAGCATTATAGGTAGGGGTGTACTGGTAAATATTAAACAGTTCTCCAACATTCACCTAACACACTTAAAAGTTTAAATTTGCGTTAATATTTTCCCATCACCTTCTTAAATCTAGACAACCAACAAAACAATACATCAAGTCTTGATTTGAAGGGTTTGTTGATTTCCAAGGTGTAAAGGATCTTAATGAAAATGTTACAACCAGCCCCATCTGGTCTGAACTGCCTCCAGTGTCCCCTCTCTGATGAGAAAACTCTAAAGGAGGAACAGGGAAGCACAGACTGGTGAGGGAAGGGAAGTCTCAAAGAAGAGATAGGATGTTAAATTGAGTCTGGAAGGACATACAAGATTTAGAGAGGAGGAGGAGGGTGTGCCTGGTGCAGGGAGCTATATGAGCCAAGGTATGGAGCTAAGAAAGATGAAGGTATGCTTGTGAGGCAGTGAATAGGAACAGCTTAGCTAGAAGAGAAAATTCAGGTTGGGGAATAATGAAATCATTATTGGCAAAAATGGAGCTTTGGACTTAAAAAGACTGTTTCAGTTCTATACTGGGCAGACACATCTTCCCATACCCTCATTTCTAAATCTCAACATCATTTCCCATTCTCTTTCTTCTTTCCTCTAATCCTTCCCTAATTCAATTTTTCTCCCCAGCACCTTGCCCCACAATCAACTTTTTAAATATTCATTCTTTCTGTATCTACCAACTCAGGTCTCCCACATACATTAAAAAAACAACTTTTAATATCCTCTGGCAATCGCCCTATGTCTCTCCCACCTTGGACAGTCAAAGGCTTAGAAAAAGATGCTACCACCTCCCTCTTATTTCTCAGCCCTCATCACTCAACTGCTCTCTCCAACATTACCAAATCAAATGGCCTTCTCTCAGTCGTCATACTTCTGAACCTTTCAGCTGCATCTGATACTCTGGACAGTCCTGTGCTTCTGCAGTCTCTCTCCTCCCTGGGTTTTCAAGACACTGATCTCTCTTGGTTCTCCTGCCTATATAATGACTCCACTAAAGTCCCCTCTGCTAGATCACTCTGCATAGCCTGCCCTCTAAATATGGGGGTTTTAGAAGACTCTTTCATGGGACCTGGTCTCTTCTGTTCTTGCACAGGCTCTCTTTGACCTTATCAGCTACCATGGATTTAATTATCACTTCAATGCAAACAAATCCTAGGGTTTACTTACCCAGCCCCTGTTTCTTCCTTGAGTTCCTGTCCCACATCACCAATTACTTACTGACCATCTGGAGCTGACTGTATTGTAGGCATGTCAAGTTCAACAAGCTCATTTTCACTCCTCTTTTGAACTTCCCTATTTTTGCCAAAGGTACTACCATCTTCCAGTCACTCAGATTTTTAACCTTGGAATCACCTTTAACTGATCTTTTTTTAACCTCCCATATCCATCAAGTTGCCAAATCTTTTCAATTCTACCTTCACAATATCTCTCAAATTCAACTTCCCTCCAGCCACATGGCCACCACCCTAGTTTCAAGCTGTGATAATTTCTTATTTGGACTAGAGCCATAGCCTAACTGGTCTCCCTGCCTGAAGGATTCCCTTTCTCTAATCCATTACCACCGCCAAAATTACTTTCCTAAAGGACAAGTGTAACCATGTTACTTTCTTATTTAATAGTAGCTCTAGTACTTTTAGATAGTCAATAGAAACTCCTTTATTTGTTATATAAACCCTTTTATAAATCTCACTGGCCTTAATAAACATTACTGGCCTTCCTATGACCTATCCAAGCTGGTTTTCTTGCTTTTTCCTCATACATGCCCTGAACCTCTCATTTCTGGTCTCTGCACAGGCTGTCTTTCATCCCTGGACTGCACTTCTTCCTCACCTCCATTTCTTACAACTTTGTGAAGTGTCTGGCATATCTGGCATAGTGATACTTAGTAAATATTTTTTGATTGATCTCCTTATGAAAAGTTTCAAAGGCTAGAGAGATTATCTTTGAACACCTTTTAATTTTTGTACCTTTCAATAAGGTCGATTTTGGCACGCAGAGCATTTGTCCCACGGTACACAATCTTCCCATTGGTCATCCGCTTGGTTAGAATTTCAGGCCTAGGTTAAAAGTAACAAACATACAAGTTTTTCATTTTAGGGAAAAACTTCCATAGGAAATATACATTTTTATAATTTTAGGTCACTAAATCACTCTCATGTGGTATATTAATCCAATTTCTACTATCTACCAGGCTCTTTTCCACAGACATAAATCCATCCATTTTTAATCAGGGATAAGAAAAATCTGCACATTGTGCATGGTTCAGCATTTTTATACCTCATATTAACAGTTTATTTACTTAACTGACAGTCATTGTCACTGTTATTGACTGGTAAGGTATCCAAACCATACTAGACCTAGTATAGTTATATATGTGTATTGTTTATTCCTAAGGTTAACAGATAGGAAGTAGGGAAAGTTAAAATTTTAAATTGGTGAGTTTCTAATAAGGTCAGTCTAACACTCTGCCAAGATCTTCTCTTGCCAAAACCTAAATAAAATGTCAACTTAAGAATGAAAGGGTCATCACTGTCACAAGCTTAAGAAGCCATAACATAAATACTTATTCTCAGATGACAAAGTTCTTTTCAACCTCTAACAACTCATCATCATATTTTCCCCTGAAATACTTCTAATACTTTACTAACCCATTTCTCCTTAGAGAAATCAATAGATTTTTCTAAAAAGATTTTTGTTTCCCTATATATTTTAAGACTCTTTTGGTTTACTATCTGTTCTTGGTATTTCATTTCCTATATGTAGTCTTTCCTTAAAAAAATAAAATTTTAGGGGAAGTAGGTGGCACAGTGAGTAAAGCGCCGGCCCCAGAGCTGGGAGGACCTGAGTTCGGTTCTGGCCCCAGACATTTAACACCCACACAAAAATACTAGCCCTGTAACCTTGGGCAAGTTAACCCTAATTGCCCTCCAAAAAGGCAAAAAAAAAAAAATTTTAAACCTCACAAACTTCTGACTTATTTTATATTTTGCCATCTATATTCAACAATCATGCTGGAATTGGTAAGGAACATTGTCAGGATTTGACTGATGTGTTAGGTTAGTTTTGCTAATCTGCGCTTCCTTCCTTCCTTTTCTTTCTTTCTTTCTTTCTGGGGGAAGGCAGGGCAATTGGGGTTAAGTGACTTGCCCAAGGTCACACGGCTACTAAGTGTTAAGTGTCTGAGGCCCAATTTGAATTCAAGTCCTCCTGACTCCAGGGCTGGTGCTCTATTCACTTCGCCACCTAGCCACCCCAATCTACTTTTTCATTTTTTATTCTTTGTTACAAAGGAGAGAAGGGCTAGTTCTCTATTTGGAAATGAAGATGATGAAATATGAGAAAAATCTCAAAACTTACCACTTACTTTTACACTGCATCCAATTTCTTGTCTCTACTTTGGCTTCTACTTCTACCCATGATATGCCCTTATAGAGCTGTTTCCGCAAAATTGATAAAGATTCTGGGGAACTATCTTTTTGGAGCCGAGAATCTATGTCCTCCACCTCTTTTGGTGACAGCTTCTTTAGAATCACTTCCTCAACAGCTTTAATTAGTCTTCGAGTTTCCGCTTTACTCCAAGGACCATGATTTATCTCTATGGACATATGAAAAGATAAGAGGCAATGTGATTCAGGGGAGAGAGAGCTAGCCCCAGAATCACCCCAAGTAAGTCAGTAAGAACTCAAGCATCTGTCCTGTCTCAGACACATGCTCACCTCCAGACTGTAGACATTTTCACTGGCTTTCCCCATGCCTGAAATACTTTTTTGTTTTATCTCTATGTACTGGTTTCCTTCCTAGGTAAAATCTCACCTTCAACAGGAAGCCTGACCTCCCTTATAGATTATCTCCAATTCATCCTTTATATACTTTGTTTGTGTGCAGTTATTTTCATGTTGCCTCCCCCATTAGACCGTGAACTCCGCGAGAGCAGACTGCTTTTCTTTCTTCCCTAGAGCTTAGTGCAGTGCTTGCTACTACATGACACTTGGCATTACATAATAAAGGCTCCCTGACTGACACACTAGCTGTGTGATCCCGAGGAAGTCATATGATTTTTCAGGGTCCCAAGCAGCTCTCTTAAACTCTAAGAGAACACTGATGCACTTATACATAAATACAACACTACAGAAGCTTCAAAGATGGTCCTGCATGGATAGCAGAATCAAGAATCACAGACCAATCCTTGTCTGACAGACTCACAATCACAACTAAACAAAAACACAACCCTAGGTCCTAGAGTCTAGGAGTTAACACCCTCCACAAATCACTTTTCCTCTCAGTGCTCTATCTATGAAACCTTCTAATTTTCTAAGAAGATGATGACCTAAATTGGTGGAGGGAGTTTCCTGGCCTGGGAGTTCCCCATACAAACAAAACCACAGCTCTAGCTAGTCCTTATCCCTAAGGAGCTATAGGATAAAAGTATAGTCACGTAAAAAGAACGGAAGATAACCACGGGAAATACAGTGATGGTATGGAATTTGAAGGATTTTAAAGCCAGAAATTTAATTTTTTAAAAAAGTTAATGATTTTCCCCTCACTCGACATCAGCAACAGCAATGTCCACTCATTTCAATAATATCATAAGAAAATCAAACTATGTTTATTAACATCATTCTCTCTTTTGGGGTTAATAAGTTCTGAATACAAAAATAGCTGTACACAATGACAGCAGTATTGTTTTATGGGGGGGGAGGAACCCTGCCCGATAGTTTCTCAATCCTCATTATAAATATACAATGTAAGTAGCTATTTAATTGAAGACAATAAAGTTAAGAGAAACCCCCTTTCTGAAGAAATCAGGGAATCCTTTGATGTGAGGAAAATTTAAAAAAAAAAATCACTTTCCTGGAACTTATCACCTAAATAAGCTCCCTACCAACATAAATGAAAGCTCAAACATTGGCTTATAAAAACAAAACAATGATCCTGAGCCCTCAGCCAAAAATCTCCTCTGCTATACTCAAGGACAAAAGAATCACTAACAAATTTTTGTAATCCCTACTGCCAAGTTTCAAATATTTAGCTATTCAATTAAACAGATTTCAACAGGAAAAGGATATTTCTACACATAACAATCCTGTTACTATTTCTCAGTAACGAGGAGAAAAAAGTCCAAACTGATTCACAGGGCACAATTAAATAGATTTCCAATATTTCCCATAAAGTTTACACCAGTAAATGAAGTAAATCAATATTTAAGAATGCTTGCAAAAATTAAATAGAGCAAATAAAATAATTTTAGAGTTCAGCTCAGATTTCAGAAATGCAGTTTCAGCAATCTTGCTTATTTTTGAAGCAGAAAAGTACACGTTACTTACTATTGCTAATCTGAGAGAATTTCAGTGCTACAGAGAGACTACTGCGGGACACCATCTCACCAATCTTTTTCCAATCATTTCCATGTATGGACTGGTACTTCTTTAACTTCTGAGTGTCCTTTTTAGTATATCTAAAGAAAAAGAAATAATCAGTCTAAGCAGGTTGTAAATCTAAATCAATGGACTAAAGTATTTTCTTACCACTACAGAATGGTTTAATGGAAAGTAAAACAGATCTAGGTTCTAGCTGCGATTCTATCAATGACTAGCTCTGGGTAACCTTGGATAGGATTTTGGGAGCCTCAATTTTATTCAACAAATATAAAGTGAAATCAGGTTGGATTAGATAAACTCTAAAATTCCTTTGAACACTAAGATTCTACAATTTCACGCAGTTAAAGTTAATATTTTATATTGAAGTGCCCATCAGAAATCATACACCAAAGCCCCCTAAAACCTGCCAGAAGGGGCCCCTACCAGGGTTCCTGGAAACCACCGAATAGGCCATAATAGTAAGGGAACTTTTCACATGTGTTGCTAGAAACATACCCCAGATAAAAGTCTGTTCTTGTTAGGTACCCAAGACTTTACTAGAAATGGTACCCTCCCTTGGAACCATGTTTTGTTGATTAGCAATACCTAGCTCTATAAAAGTATACCTTTCAGAAGACTCAGTGCTGTCTTCCCTATTGGGGAGGCAGTCATCAGCTGGTTAATAAACACTCCTATCAAATTATAATTGGTTTTGCTGTCCTGTTTCTCAGATGTCCACTACAATATCTGTGAGTCAAGAACTTGTGATTTCATCCTTGTAGGAACTTCCTCCACTAACCCTAACTTACAGTCTTAGTTATTTAGGCTAAGAAAAGTTAAGAGGATTGTTTACTCGTGGTCATATAGCTGATAACTGTAAAAGTTGAAACGAACCAGTTTTTCCCATACTCCAGACATCATACAATGCTAAGAAAAATATAATTATTATATTAACTACATTATTATAAATGACCACAAAAATTACAATGATAGACATATAACTGTATTAACATTACATTATATACTACCATATTAACTAAGAAAAACATTCTCAATGTAATTACAATTATTTCCCAGCAATACAATAATATCCTAAACTAGGAAGCCTTTTATAGTTTCACAAGCTATCGAGTCCCAAATGACCTTCGAGATCACCTAGTTAAACCCTTAATTTACAGAGTAAAAAACTCAGGGCCAGAAATGGACTTGTCCAAGATCATAGGGGCAAACTCAAGTCTTTTGATTTCAAATCTAGTGTTCTTTCTACTGTTATTAATGAGATTATGAGATGAAAGGTGGATTTTTCACTTTTAGAACTTTTGGATTATTTCTTAAGACAAATTATTTCATCCTAAAATCCATCCTTAAAATTTTTTAGCCATAAATAAACCACCTGAAGAAATTAATGTGCTCAAAAGTTAGTATTAATGGGGTGGCTAGGTGATATAGTGAATAGAGCACAGGCCCTGGAGTCAGGAGGACCTGAGTTCAAATCCAGCCTCAGATGCTTGATGCACTTAAATAGCTGTGTGACTTTGGGCAAGTCACTTAACCCCAATTGCCCTCTAAAAAGCAAAAAAAAAAAAAAAAGGTTAGTATTACTGAAAAGCATTCTTTGTATTAATCATAATTAGAAAGAATCTTTAATAGGGGCAAAGAAGGAATTCCACTAACAATATTAAAATGTTGTGTATTTATTTTATCCTAGTGTGCAGAAAATAAAATAGTATTATTATATCTCCATATTCAAAGAGTACTACATATTAATAAAACTTTAAAAAACTTAATATTTTATATCTCATGTGAAAATAAAAAATGATATTTTTTTTTACTTTTATGCACAAATACTTGTGGAAATATTTTTCTACTTCTGGAAGTAGACTTTTAGAAAAGTATCACCACTGAGGCTATTAATATTTTCTCAATCTAATAGCTATTTTTCTTACCTGCCTTTATAATTGTTGATATCAAACATTTTTTTTGCTCTATAATAGACTAATTTCCATGGCCGGGGAATACCTTCACCTAAAATCAGAAACAAAGGTAGTTATCTAGAGAAGATGAAAATGTATTTTCAGGAAATGAAAAGAATGAAACCAAGCCACAACTATAAAAGCATCTTAAACCAGTGTTTTTCAAGAGAGCTAGGTGATTATAACACAATCTGAGAAAATGACTCTACTTTTATAAGCTATCATTTTCAAAGCTAGTTAAGCTCTGCATGGCTCAATCTGACCAATGTTTCTCCTTATCAGAGGTAAAACATCTATGTCATATCTAGGTGCCCAAACAAGAAGTAGTATCAACACAGAGTAGGCATTTAATAAATGTTTGCTGAATTGTTGAATGACCTGAACAATTCCATAGTAGTTCACTTTTTCATCCCTTTTTACCCTAAAAGTTCCCAAATTATCCTGCTTGAATTAAAGACAGATTTTCTTTTATAGCATATATTCCAACATTTCCTCAGAGAGGAGTCCTACAACTTTGTATGGGTGCCATGGACATTAAAAAATTTACAAGTGAAATTAAAGAATGGAAATGGGAAAAAAGTACTAATCTCTGCAATGAGAAAAGAGTTAAGGATATAGAAAAATGATAAGAATCAACCACTTATAATTTAGTTTGGAAAAGAGATTAAAGAGGGAAAAATAAGAGGGAAAAGAAAGTAATCAATGGTACAACTCGCCTGGTCAATTCAAAATCACAAATTTCTTAGTATTTTCCATATTTTCCTGTGGTCAGCACATAATCAGTTCAGCTAAACTGGCAGGTAAAGATCTTTAAAGGAAGTAATTTAAAGGAAGTTCTCCCATGAGGCCATTTGAGTCCCTTTACTTTGAATCTAATTATACTCACTAAGAAACCTGCTGATATTAATTTGGTTTCTCAAGTGTGTTTTCTTAGTGAGAAAATTTTTTATTCTGATCATAAGGTCAGGGCCATTTGTGAACTTTATTTCTCAGGGTAAATAAATGAAAGCTGCAGAATCTTAAAATTGAAGAAGAGGGAATGGCTTAGAGAAATCCTGGTTTTACTAGGATGCCAAGGCACAGAATTTAATAAATTACTGACAACAGGAGCAGCTGGCCTGCCCTGACCAGGTCTTTAATGATCATCCTGTTGTGAAAATAGAAAGGTTATAAGTACTGCTTATACAATTATTTCAAGTGACTTTGGTCAATGTGAAATAGTAACCAAAACAGTGACCATCATTAAGCAAACTGACAAAGCCTTGCTTCTGAACCAGCAAAGCCAGGGACCAGACCTTAGAACCACAGTGATGACAATGAGCTAGTGTGTTATAGATATTATATGTGTATAGGGATATGTACATATAAGTATGTAATATAAACAACACATCAAATTTTGTCATGGCAAGGGCTATGGGAGCTGCAGGATGTTAATATGCTAAGAAATCCTCTACAGTAAATATTGGCAAAAATAGAGTTTAAAGAAATGCTTAATGTTAATCAAGAAATCAGAATACTCAACTTACTAATGTGGCATCTAAATTGGTGCTTTCTTTTTAAGTTTGTGATAACAGATTTCTCCTCTGGATATCTGTCTGTATGCAGCAATTTGTCTGCAGTCTCAATTCCAGTCAATGATAAAAAATCTTCCACATTTTTCCTTAGTTGCTCATTTTCCTTTGCAGAAAATTTGCCAAATTTAATAGGCATACCTGGAATTTCAAAATGTAAATACCTTTTATTAAAACCAAAATAGTTCTTCAAACCAGTCTTCTAACCACTTTCTTTGATCAATCTAAGGACTTCTGCTTCTTCCCTAACGAATTCCCAGATATATGAAACAGGCAAAAATATACACTATGAAGGTGGTTACATGGGAAATAAAAACTTATGCTAAGCCATGTAATTTAGGCTTTGGCCTAAAAATGGACTAAGCTCTGGATATGCCAAATCCACACCAGAACTTTTACTATATGTAAGGCAGTATGCAAGGTAAAAATAAAGGATAAGACAAGGTGACATTTTAGGTGTTCTTAATCTCTGCATTCTCTTTCTTTCATAAACTGGCAAATCCAGAGTTTGCTGATTTTCAGTGCATAGTCTATCATATTGCCTTAGTTTAAATTTTTTCCATCAGTATTGATTCTTTCCTTTTTTTGGAGGACAATTGGGGTTAAATGACTTGCCCAAGGAATTCTGACTTTCTTACAAAATAAACTTACCTTGTTCCTTAAATTGCTGAAACCGTTTTAAGTCATCCTTATACATTTGCTTTACTGTTGCAGCTGCCCTTTCCTTCACATTAGGAATAAATTCTTGGAGTTTCTTTACTGCAGTCTCCAAGTCAACATCTAGATCTATCAACTCCTCAGACAAATTTTCCAAATCTGAAGTGTCAGCTTCTTCCAAGTTCCTTCTTTCCTCATCTATAGATACTAACCTAAGAAACAGAAAAGGTGTGAATCTGCAATAACACCATCTATTTAACTATTTTTTAACCACTTGCTTAAAATGTAGTTTCCTCACTTCAGGTAGATCAATGGTGCTATGAAATGAACTTTTCCGTTTTATCAACAAGTATTTATTGTAGCTAGCAGACATTAAAGGTATACTTTAAAGAGGTTCACTTCTTTTCTTGTTTGGAGGGAATAAATTCATTAATTCTAAAGAAGGCATACAGAAGCAGGAATGTAGAAATATAAGAACCTACAGTAAGTAGTGGCTTGTCCCTGAGGAGTTTTGTGCCCAGGTCACTGTGGAATCTGAAGGTGTTCCTCCATACACTGATAAATAGCTAGCTGAGCCTATAACGTGTATAGTGAGGGAAGAAATCCTGAGTGGTTATTTTTCTAAATGAACTCTTCTACATAATCATTTCAAACCATCAGAACTTTATAAACATAGTAGCTGGGTGAGATTTGGAAGAAAATTATCTTGAGTTCTAAGGAATCAGAGGTAAATAGTCAAAAATAAAAGAATTTTTAAAAGTGTCATTGTCTGCCAATGAACCAATCAAATTACACAAAGTTGGATGTAATCACAAATAAAAATTCTATCTTACAATTTTGTCTATTTGATAGGAAAATTCAATTTTACCGACTCTAGCATTCCAAACACTGTTCAGATTTGCCTACTCAAATGAGAAGGAAATGGCAAACTATACCAGTGGTTTCTGGCCAAGAAAACCCAAAAGTAGGGTCATCAAGAGTCAGAAACAACTGAAATGACCAAACAACTGTACAAAGAGAATCATTTAGCACTTAAAGCAACCTTGACTTAAAGGAAGATTCTGAAGTAATGATTAAGAGGTGTAACACATATGAGATGATGCCAAAGCTTAAGATCCCAATATTACCTTTCCTCAGTTTCTATACTTGTTTTTTCTGAGTGAGATACTTTTTTCTTCTTTCTCCTGGTGTCTTTCACTCTCTTATTAAGAGTGTTACCACTCTCTGAATTCTTCATGTTATCAGTTCTATTGACTGTTTCTTTTTGGCCAGAGGATGTACCCATAGAACTTGTACCAGGAACTGAAAAGTCATCCACAGGTTCTTGATCCTTTCTAGTTGAAGCTTTTCTCTTTCTTTTCTTTTTCCTTCCAGACTCCACACTGTTTTCATAAAGAACACTTTCACCATCCAAGGTGTCAGTGTTGTTAACATCACGACCTGTTTTCACATGGTCAGAAGGCCCATCCGCAGAGCTTGGACCAGGTACTGAAAAGTCTTCAGTAAGGGCCTGCTCATTTTTAGGTGATTGCTTTTGCTTTCTTTTCTTTTTCCTGACAGACTCCCCATTGTTAAGGGTGCTCTCAGCTTCCACAGTCTCAGTGTTAAACATATTTCCCATTTTCTTAAGGTCAGAAGGGCTAGCCACAGAGCTCACGTCAGGAGCTGAAAAGTCATCACCAATTCCCTGTCCCTTAGTTGAAGTCTTTCCCTTCTTTTTCTTTTTCCGGACAAATTCCCCATTGCTTTCAACAAGGGTTCTATCACTTTCCAGGACCTCAGTGTCATTAATCTTATTTTTTCTCACATAGTTAGAAGACCTATCCACAGAGCTTGGACCAGGTACTAAAAAGTCATCAGCAGGTCCCAGCTCATTTTTCACTGAGGTCTTTTGCTGCTTCTTCTTCTTTTTCTTCTTCCTTATAGAGTCCATATTGCCTTCACTAAGGGTGATAGCCCCCTCCACAGTCTCATTGTTAACACTATCACCTGTTTTCATTTGTTCTTGTTTAGAAGACCTCTCCACAGAGTTTGTACATGGTATGGAAAAGTTACCAGCAAGCACCTGATCGTTTTTAAATGAAGTTTTTTGCTTTTTTTTCTTTGTTCTGATAGATTTCCCAACACTTTCAATAAGGGCATCCTCACTCTTCAGAGTCTCATTGTTATTACACACTTTCATATGGTCAGAAGGCCAATCTACAGAGCTTGGACCAGATACTAAAAAGTCACCAGCAGGTGCCTGATCATATTCAGTGGAAGTTTTTCGCTTCTTTTTCTTTTTTCTGATAGAGTCCCCATTGCTTTCATTAAAGGTGCTTCTATCATCCTCCAAAATTTCAATGTGAACACCATTTTTTTCCATCTGGTCAGATGGCACATCCATGGAGCTTGTACAAGGCACTGAAAAATCAGCAGGTGCCTGCTTATTTTGATGTGAAATCTTTCTCTTTCTTTTCCTTCCCCTGACAGATTCCACAAAGGTGCTAGCATCTTCCAGAGTCTCAACGCTACAATTAGCTGCACTAATCACTTTGATTTTGTTGGGAGGCACATCCACAGAACTCATCTCAAGCACTGAAAAACTGTTAGCAGTTGATCGATCATTTTTAGATGAAGTCTTTTGCTTCTTTTTCTTTTTTCTTATGGATTCCACATTGCTTTCACTGAAGATGCTATCACCCTCTATAATCTTCATGTTATTAACAATATTGGATGGTACATCCAGAGAGTTCACATCAGGCACTGAAAAATCATCCATAGGCACTGTATCATTTTTATTTGAAGTCTTTCTCTTTTTTTTCTTTTTCCTGACAGATTCCACATTACTTTCACTGAAGGTGCCATCACCCTCCAAAGTCTCACTGCTATTAGCTACCCCAACTACTTGGTCAGAAGGCATATCCACATAGCTCATCTCAGGCACTGAAAAATTGTCAGCAAGTGCTTGATCATTTTTAGATGAAGTCTTTTGCTTCTTTTTCTTTTTTCTGACTAATTTTGTATTGCTTTCACTAAGGGCGCTATCACCCTCGAGAGTCTCCACATTACTAACACTATCACCTGCTTTCATTTGTTCATCTACAGAGCTCACACTGGGCACTGAAAACTCATAAGCAGATACTTGATTATTTTCATTCGAGGCCTTTTCCTTTTTTTTCTTTTTCCTGACAGATTTTACCCTGTCTTCTTCAAGGGTCCTATCATCCTCTAATGTACTAACTTCATCAACCACTTGTGTCCCATTGGTGTGCATGGACACAAGGCTTTCATCAGCCATGGAAATATCCTTAGATTTCATATGCTTTTTATTTAAAGACCTTTTGCTTTTGTTCTTAGACTTTGACAATCTCATTGTATCAGTAGATACTAGTGGTTCCCCAATCTCACCTTCTCTTTCTGAACAAAAGGTAGATTTTTGCTCTTGGGCATAGAAGCTCTCATGAGAGGTTTTCTGTGTATCATTGAAATTTCCCTTCCTATCACTGACTTTATGGAGTTTATCCTTAAGTTTGTGATCTGGATCTTCTAACTCATTTTTATCAGCTTCAGACATTGAATACAGCTTATCTTTTTCATTTGATTTTGGAAATTCTTGCCCTTTTTTATTATCTATGTAAACAATATCAACATCTTTTCTAAACTTCTCCCTTTCCACACTTTCGATATTTTCTTTATTCACAAGGACACATATTACCCCGATCTCCTCCTGCATATCACAGGTGACTACATTTTTCTTTTTTCTTTTTTTGGCTATAGTGACATCCTTTAGGATTTCATTATCATTGCAGATTTCTGATCTGATACAAGTAGAACTGGAGGACTGGGAATATGCTTGATCTGTAGTTCTTTGAGAATGTTCATCAAAAAGTAGGAGAGAATCATTGAGATCTTCCCTGCTAAATTCTCTATCCTTTCCCTCGGTTACAGACTTTTCTCTGTGTTTTTTCTTCACAAAATCTGGAGCATTAATTTGATATCTCCCAGATTCTCCATCCATTTTGTTTCTGCAATGAAATATTTTTATGAAGTAAGCTAGCATAAATGAAGAGATTTTGTTTTTGCAAAGTATATTCATTTATCATGACATGAAGAAATGGTGACAATAAAACAAGACTTCATTGTGACATGACTCCAGAATCAGGGCTTAATACACTTATTATGTATTTAAGATTTACGTCAATATAATCCTTACTCTCCATTGTCACAAGACATCCTGGCAACTGAAAATCCAATAGAAGACAGTTCACAGAGCCATCAAGTTTCCTATTAGTTTACACTCCTTCTTTACAGAGTCAAGGGTTGGAGGGTTATGTTGTGTTCATATATGCAACAAGGGCCCATCCCATGTGATGCCCAATTTTATAACAAAGGACCTTACAGTAAGGGTTTAATGCATTTAACTTGGAGTGATTTTCAATATTTTGAAGTTTAAATACTGATATTCTCCACATAAAATGAGAAAACGTCTTTTATATCCTAGCCCATTCTCCATACTCCTTTGAAAAATAATTTCTAATGGTCTTACTGCATCTCATTTTCAGATATAACACATATTCTGTAAAAGATCTAATTTATCATAGACACGGCAAATAATTCTACAAAAGAGCTGTTGTGGCACCTTATGAGTGCAGAGGGGACCCTGGGTTTGGTAGTGAAATTCGATCTCTAGTAGATGGAAGCTTAAAAGGCTTTAAGAGCCAGTGACAGCCCCATAACCCGTGGTATGTAAGTTCAGGAAGGATCATCAGGTGGCAGCAGGGTGATTAATATTTTTGGTCACAGCATCTAATAGAAAACCATTGCTTAAAGTACAAAGGGGCTAAAAGCTGCATGGGGGGTGGGGGAGGGGAGTACCCAAGTGGAAAAAAAATAGGTATAAGATCATGAATTCAGAGCTGGAAGGGATTTTTTTTTTTTTTGGCAGGGGGAAGGCAGGGCAATTGGGGTTAAGTAATTTGCCCAAGGTCAGAAAGCTAGCAAGTGTTAAGTGTCTGAGGCTGCATTTGAACTCAGTTCCTCCTGACTCCAGAGCTGGTGCTCCTCTATTCACTGTGCCACCTAGTGGCCCCTGGAAGAGAATATTAATTTACTGAGTCCAGTTGTCTCATTTTAGAGATAGTAGGCCTAAACAACTTAAAAGGACCTGCCTATAGTCACAGAGCTAGTGTGTAAGAGAGAGGATTAAACCAAATTTTTCTGACTCAAAGCCCATTGCTATGCCTACTAAACTGCTCCTGAAGGTTTACTGACTGGTCATTCTGAGTTGCGATTAATAACAATGGCAATTGCAGATTATGTTTTCAGTGTTTAAATGCTAAAAAGGCAAAAAAATATATTTATTGCTTTTTTGGAGAGGGAAGGCAGGGCAATTGGGGTTAAGTGACTTGCCCAAGGTCATAGGGCTAGTACCGTGTTTCCCCGATAATAAGACACTGTCATTAATTTTTTTGGACAGAAAAACACCAGAGGGCTTATTTTCAGGGGAGGGCTTATTTTAATGAACATTGACAGCAATTTTAATAAACAGGTACATGTGAACAAAAAAATGTACCTTTATTCAATAAGCAAATCACTGGGGAAGAACAGGATGATGCGCTCACTGCTGCAGCTCTGATTGGATGCAGCTCGGAGCGCGGCGTGCGTTTCAGGGGGGGGGATGGTGCATACAGAGGGTACCGTAATGTAGAGTGTAGCGCAGGGGATCACCTTCACTACAGTAGCAATCTCAATAGGGCTTATTTTAGAGGAATCTTACACAGTAAGAGGAGGGCTTATTTTTGGGATAGGTCTTATTATCGGGGGAAACACGGTAAGTTTTAAGTGTCAGAGGCCAGATTTGAACTCTGGTCCTCCTGACTCGAGAGCTGGTGCTCTATTCACTGCACCACCTAGCTGCCCCGAAAATATCCAATTATTTATGAGAAAGGGCTTTTCATACTTACAGCTTCCTAACATTGGTGACCTTGGGCACATCTAGTGATGAGAATGATTAAGGGGAACCTTGGTCTCTATTCCTTCCACATGTTGGTGTGCTTCTGGACAAGTGACTTCTGGGTTATCAGACTTAACTCTGCCTATATCTGCCTCATCTGCAAAAGGGAGAAAGCCCATTAAAATCACAGAATAAGAAAAATGCAAAGTTGTAAAGAATCTCAAAGACCATTTCCTACAAAACCCAATCTGATACAGGAATCTCAAATTCAACAAGTGGTTACCAACCTTTACTTTGATTTTTCCCTGTGACTGGGGAACTTACTATGTCTCAAAGCAGCCCATTTCAATAAGCATTTATGAAGTGCTCATTCTGTGCCAGGTATTGTGCTAAGTGTTAGGGATGGAAAAAGAGGCAAAAGACAGTTCTGCCTTCAAGAAGCTCAATGTGTAATGGGGAAGACACTAAGCAAACAAATATGTACAAATGACCTATATACAGCATAATTAGGAAATAAGTCACAGAGAGAAAACACTAGAATCAAGAAGGGTTGGAAAAGGGTCGACATAGGAAAATGGAATTCAAATTACCCACCCACAGACCCTTTGTCTCTAAATGTCCCTATATATGTTGAATTTTAGAAAGTGGTATTTTAGGTGTAACTTGAAGGAAGCCAGAGAAGGTAGGAGGTGGAGATGAGGAAGGAGAACATTCTAGGATTGGGAAGCAGAGGGCTTGGTGGGGAACGAGGAATGAAACAGAAGGTTTTGTTTGAGCAACAGTTAAGGAAGCCAAAGTCTCTGGCTCAGAGTTTGTGGCAGGGAATAAGATATAAGAAGACTTGAGTGGGGGAGGGGAGGGCTAAATTATGAAGGTCTGAAAGCTTTTGATTCAGGAGAGCGGAAGTAGAAGTGAGGACAGATTGGAGTTGGGAGACTTATGGCAGGCAGACCCACCAGTAGGTTATTACAGCAGTCCAAGCACTGAGGTGATGATGG
This sequence comes from Petaurus breviceps papuanus, assembly GCF_028583685.1. Lineage (NCBI taxonomy): Eukaryota > Metazoa > Chordata > Mammalia > Diprotodontia > Petauridae > Petaurus > Petaurus breviceps. The sequence goes on along the minus strand of NW_027187344.1, from coordinate 5,900,542 downwards.
GGACCCATAGCAGAGTGATGGCAAAGTCAGAAGAGATAAGGCGGCATATTTGGGAGGTACTAAGATTAAATAGAAAGGCCTGGACAACAGACTGAAGTGTGTGTGTGTGTGGGGGGGCAGGGGAGGCACTAAATGAAAATGAAAACAGCTTTGGTTAATAAGATTCACACTACAACTTCTAGCAACTTTCTCAGTTTCACCCAATTGAGGATAATCTCCACTATAGTCATTTAAAGAGGCTTTTTTTTCTTATGGTTATTTTATGGGAACCATTCATTAAATCATCCTTTGTTAGCCATTTATTCAGAAAGAACTACTTAAGTTTTTCCGGAGCTGGAAAAGCCCTGGGTAGAAAGTGTAAAAAGATTTAGAGTCAGAGGACACCAAAGAGTTAAACTCAGATTGCAGGCTTTCTAGCCGAGAGACAAAAGGCAATTCACAACTAGCATTTATTAAAAAACAAGGAGAGGTTTCAGATGCTAGGAAAACAAAGACAAAAGCAGCCCTCAAAGACCTTACTCTATTGGGGGTGGGGTAAAAAGAGAATACAATGTTCAAAGATTAGAAAATACGAAGTAATAAAAAGTAATTTCTAGAGGAGCATGCTAACAACTGGAGAGAGGAGGAAAGACTACTTGTAGGAAGTGGCACTTGGGCTGTATTTCGAGGCTTGCTAGGCAGTTAGGTGGCTCAATAGATGGAGTGCTGGGCCTGGACTCTGGAAGACCTGAATTCAAATCCAACTTGAGACACTGGGCAAGTGACTTAACCTCTGGTTGCTTTAATCTGATGGAGAAGGAAATCGAAAAATGATGGTTTGGGGTTGCTGGGAATCCTGATATATGTCAAGGTGAGAGTTCGAGCAGATGAGCTACATTTTCAATAAAGTAGGAAAGGCCTGTGGAACTAGCAATTTTGAGAAAAGAAGTTTGGAGTAACTGCTGTGTAGAGTGTGAAACTGAGTCAACAAGATAAGAATAAAAAGACTAGCAGTCAGTGAGGACCTACTGGCTTTAGTAATCACAAATTTGTAGTAAATTCAGTCAGCTTGTTAGTAGTGATAATCATTTAAATATCATATTTTGGCCAAAGTCTGAATTAATCAAACAAACTGCTTTGGTTGATTTAAAAATGCCTTTCCTTGTGTTAGCAATTTCAAAGACCAGAGGTGAGATTTCCCTTATCTTGGGACTCACTCCACATGATAGCAAAACAGACATCCTGAGACTATAAAATGTAAATAGGCCCTTCTCTGGTCATTGTCAATTTGCATTTACAACCAAGGAACTCTGTTTCACATATAGATGGTAACAAATAGAAGTCATAAAGTTTTGTGACATGGTCATCCTGAATTGGGATGGCTCTAAAAATGTATAAAAAGTCTTATGATTTCTCTGTGAGTCAGGACTTTTGTCCTGCACTCCTAGTGCAAGTACTGTTAGCCTTAAGGGAATAATAATTAATGAATAATGAATAAATAATGTAATTTTTATATTACTATTTGTTTGTTTCCTTTAACCAAACTCTTTCTAAAGGTCGACAGTAGGAATGGAGCATTTGGGTAGTGAGGATATTCTAGGCTAGGGGTTTGAAAGTGTGACTATTCAACAGACAAGGAATTCCAGGATAAATGATAGTTTATTATTGAACTGGTCAAACAGTAGACTAGACTAGGAAAGAAAGGAAGTGAAGTCAGAGGCGGGATAATGAACTGAGAGAACATGGAGGGGTTTTAGCACCAGAGTTCATGGTGAAGATGGACACTAGGCTTAAGGAGTGAGCGGAGAGATTGAAGGAGAGGAGATTTTGATCAGAGAAAGGAATTTCATAGTCTTGGATAATGAAAGCAAAAGCTATTGTGACATGACTGTATGCTGGATTTTGAGTCAGAGGACCTGGGTTGGTCCTTGTTTGTTTCCTTTAACCAAACTCTTTCTAAAGGTTGACAGTAGGAATGGAGCATTTGGGCAGTGAGGATATTCTAGGCTAGGGATTTAAAAGTGTGACTATTCAAGAGACAAGGAATTCCAGGGTAAAAGGAACCCACCTTCACCATTTGCCATTCTGAAAAGTCACTTAACATCTCTGGACCTCAATTTCATCATCTGTAAAATGAGGACAGATATGACCCCTAATGTCTTGCCACTCTATGTCTTTAACAATGATTAGACCTGTGTAGGACTGAGGTGGGGTGAAGGTGCAGACAAGCTCATGAATCTGATGAACTGGGAGTGATGAGGTATGGGCTCCCTTGAGTCCTTGAGGTACAGGCTCTGGGAACTCCCCTTGAAGCCTGATTAAATCATCAGAGCAGGCAGGCACTTTAAATGTCCTGTAGTCCAACCCCAGAGGTTAAAAGTGCTAGCCCAAAGCTTGTCCTCATTCATGGGGAAGTAATATTTAAGTTACTAGCAATAATTATAATTAAATTTGATGGGGCATTTGCATGAGGCCCTAAGCCTTACATTGTGGCTGGGCCCAACCCACTCCAGAGCCTACCAAAATATCAATCCACCCTAGACCGGCCTATAGTCTGTGGTCTCCAGGTAGCCTCCCCCAACTTCCCACCCTTAATCAACTCATTGACCTCATTTGATTTCTCATGAAGATCCTCCCCAAACAAGTCTCCAGAGCAAACCTTACCCTCTTTATGCGTAACCTCTTCAGGAGGACAAGAGGTTACACACTTATGTAGCAGAGTAGATAAAAGCATTGAGTCTGGATTGGGGAAGATTTGAGTTCAAATCAGGCCTCAGATGTTTAATAACTTTGTGACCCTGGGCAAGTCTCTTATGTTTGCCTCAGTTTCCTCATCTGTAAAATGGGGATAATAATAGAAAAAATAAGATAAACGAAATGTGAACAGCACAGTGTCTAGTACAAAGTAGGGACTATATACATATAAAATAAAAATAAATATACAAAGTTGACCACTACTACCACTAAATGAGATAATAATTGCAAAGCTCTTAAACCCTACCTGACACATAGCCGATGCTCTTTAAAGGTTAGCTATTATAATTATTACTAGTAACACAAATGCTGACTTCCCCATAAATGAGGACAAGCATTGGGCTAGCACTTTTAACCTCTGGGGTTGGACTACATGATATTAAGCCTGCCTGCTCGGAATTGTACGGATCAATGAGATTTAAGCCAAAGAAGTCAGAGTGCCTTATGCCTAGGTCACAAGGAGTGGGAGTAACAGGGCTGGGACTGGACCCCAGCTGTCCCAGACAACAGCGCCTGGCTCTTCTCACTGCGCTACGCTTCCAGACCACCCCTCACCCTCCAAAAGGGGAGAAAACAAGTGAAAACACTCGGTCCCGACCGCGCCTCCCGAAGCCCGGAAAGGCGGCAGTTACTCACTTCCAACGTGCTCAGGGCACGGGCCGCTGCAGATCCCGAAACGCCGCCCAACTCACCCAGGCTAATAGGTCGCTAACCACTACTAGCTTTCGCTCTCTCCAGGAAGTGCCCAAGCGGAAGTCGCTTAAAACTTACACCCCTTTCCGGAATCCCTCCCGGCAGGCCACGTGTTGCGGCCGTGGCAACGGAGGACGCTAAAAAAAAAAAAAGCAGCTTCGCGGGTGGGGAAGGCTCGCCGGGAGAAACCAAAGTGAAGTTCTAGGGGCGGTGCTTTCCCTCGTAGGCGCTGGGGGATGGACCAAGCGCTTCCCAGGGGTGCTTAGCCTTTTTTTTTTTCTTTTTTGTGCCTTAAGTATCTTTGGTCATCTGGTGAAGCCTGTGGATTTTTTTTTCAGAATTATGTTTTTAAATTCCTAAAATAAAATACGTAGGATGACGAAAGAAACCAATTATACTGAAATACAGTTAACAAAAAAACCCAACCCTTTTTTTTTTCCTAAAGATTCACTTAAGAACCCTATACCAAGGAGTGAATTTAGCAGATTATAGGATTTTAGAGCTGGAAAAGAGTACCCCCCTTAGCTATCATCATCATCATTATGAACCTACTTTTTTTGTGGAAAGCCTCTGCGCTAGAATTTAGCTAAAAGAACAATCACTGGCTTTAACAATGCATGTTCTAAAGTTTTGCAGTTCCAGCATTCTGTGATCTAAGGGCCTTTCCAACTTTAACATTCTTTGTACTAGGGTTTCTATTAGCTCAAATGATCTAAGATTATATGGAAATTAGAAATTAATCAGTTATTGCTTCCTTTTTCGGGTTGGCAGTGAGTGAGATGGCAGCACCATGAAGGCCTTGGGCACTCTGAAAGAGTATAAAGTCGCTGCCTGCCCACTCCCAAGAGCCTGGTGCTGTCTCTTTATCGAATGTGGATCTTTGCTCCTAATCACGTCGCAGCAAAGTGCCGATTCTGGTACTTCATTTCCCAGCTGAAAAAAATGAAGTCTTCTGGAGAAATCATATACTGCAGACAGGTCTGTGAAAATCCCCTCTTAGGGTGAAAAACTTTGGCATCTGGTTGCACTATGATTCCAGGAGTGGGACGAACAACATGTACAGGAAGTACAGGGACCTGACCATACTGCTGGTGCCATCGTTCAGTGCATCAGCTACCGAAATATGGAAGCCAGTCACCATGCCTGCCAGTCACCATGCCTGGGCCCTCTCCATCCAGATCCTGAAAGTGGAAGAAATTCCTGCCAGCAAATGTGGCCGCCCAAAGTCAAGTAGTTTCACGACTCCAAAATCAAGTTCCCTCTGCCCCACAGAGTTCTTCCCAGCCAGCACAAACCACACTTTACTACCAAGGGGCCCAGCACCTTCTTCTAAGTTTAGAAACAAGGAGACCCCTGTTCTATTTGATCTGTTTAAATACATTTCTCAATTGGAAAAAAAAAAAAAGAAATTAATCAGTTATGAGAAGGCATGGGCAGGAAACAATCACTCATCCTGTGGGCTCTTTTCTTCATAGAGATGTAGCCTGAATTTCTTGCCTTTTGCATATTGGGTTGTAGTATATTGACTCTTTCATTAGTATTCCTGTTGTTTTCTATTTTTGTCTGAGGTTTTGCAGCATAGGTATGGTGTCTGAAATTCAATTTGTAGAATATTTCCCTGCACTGGACCACTTGTGAGTAGACAGTTTATAAAGATAGTAGGAATGGATGAATGAATGAATGAACTCAAGATTCCTTCAACATTAAGGAAAAGAATAGCTGTGACTTGGGAATTCACAGGTCAGTGATATTAATTGGGTGTTTTTTAATGTTTGTTTGTGAAAAATGTATTTGAGGGCTATATAAACAGTACCACAAAAGTATATTGGAAGTGAGGAGCTCAGAAGTGAGTATTTGTTTATAAGTGGGAATATTACTTAATTGGTGTAGAGAGATCCCAAGAACTAGCTCTACCAATGTAGATTTGCATCTTCTCTGCAATTTATAATGTTGCCTAGAATACTTAGAGTTTAAGTGACTTGCTCAGGTCCACATAGTGAATTTTCTATAGGTTAGAAGTGGAAACTGATCCCAGGTATTCCTGACTGGGGCCAGTTCAGATCTTGCCTTGGATACTTATTGTGTAGCCTGGAAAAGTTACTTAATAACTCTGTCAGCCTCAATTTTCTCATCTGTAAAATGGTGATAATAATAACATCTACCTCATAGGGCTGCTGTAAGGATAAATGAGATAATAATATATGAAGTTCTGTAAACCTTAAAATATCATCATCATTCTTATTACCACTACCATACTACTACTACTACCACTACCACTATTACTACTACTACAACTTGCTGCACAGCTACAAAAATACACTGGACCTGGAAAGGACCTTAAAAATCATTTAGCCTAACCCTCTCATTTTAAAAATGGGGAAAATAAGACCCAGAGAAGGAAAGTCACTTGCCTAGAGTCACACAGCAAGTTCTCAGCAAAGGCAGGACAACAGAATCAGAGAACGTTACAGGGACCTCGGAGACCAGATTCTAGGCCAATTCCCTCGTTTTACGGATGTGGCACAAACAGGGGGGTGAAGTGACTTGCCCAAATTAGTTAAGTGGCAGGTCTCCTAATTCCCCCGGTCAGTGTTTCTTTCACCAAAAAACTATGTTATAAGCCTGTCCCAAGGGTAGTGGAGAAGATTTAAACGTGTTAGAGGCTCTTTAAAGTTCTGTTCGGGGGCAGGGGTCAAAGAGTGTTGGCGTGAAGTGTTCTATGTTCGAAAATAAGTGGAAAGGAAGCTCGGTCTTGTTGGCGTCCTGTTGCTATAGAAATGGGCCATTCCATTCTTTCCAGAGGGGTCGTTTTTCCTACCTTGTCTCTACGAATTCCTCGGGATTGGGTTTGGGACGAGGTTGAAGATACTAAAAATTTTAAATACGTTACTTAAAGCTCCATCCAGTGTCAGAGAAGTGGTTTATAGATTCTCGGACTAGGATGGTTGGGGGACAATCCTCCCAACGGCTGAGTGGCATGAACCAGAGAAGGGGTGGGCTCCGGGACTTGCATTAAACTCTAGAGAAGCTGCACTTGACGGAACTCCCAGGCCCATTTCCCAGGAAATTCTCCAGGGATGGCGGGCTCTGGGATGGAGGCTTCCGAAGCCCCCCACCCCGAAACTTCCCCATGGAAGAAGAAGAAGCCAGTCTACCGTACGGTCAGCCAAATCTGCCCCCCTCCGAGGCGACCCCTGGCCATAGCCGACCTGCGCCCAGGCATGGAGAATGAGAGGCTGGGGGTCTTAAGGGACTCCATGCTGCAGAACCCGCTTATCTTAAAGGTGAGCAGGCTCCAGACAACCCAGATTCTTGGACTTCTCTCTAGAGAACCCTTCTAGTCTAGAACCCTTCTGGTTCTCCAGTCCTTCACATTTAAGGATTTAAGGTTTACAAAAGTCCTTCCCTTGCAACAATCCTGTGACGGAGGTAGTGCAAACATTATTAACCCTATTTCACAGTTAAGGAAACTGAGTATCAGAAGGTTAACTAACTTTCCCAGGATTATACACTGAATTTGAACCTAATACTTACTGAACAGGTACTAAGTATGTCTTACAAGTAGTGCTTTATTCATTCATCAAACAAGAAGAGGGAAGTGTGAAATAACTTATGGTTAAGCACTTCAGTTACATTCAGCAAACGTTTATTGAGCAGCAACTATATATAAGCCCTATGCCATATGTGTTTGATTTTTTGTTAGCAACATATACTGGAGTCTGGCTTCTTGCCTGGCAAGTTAGCAAATACTGTTGATCTATTTCCTCTCACAGCACATTATGTGAAGGGAGTACCAGAATAAAGAAGGATCTGTGATTTCATCAGGGCAGGAAGCTCCCAATGTGGAAGCTCCCTTCTCCCTTCATTAATAGCAGATCACAATTCTCTTTATAGGAATTCCTTAGTAGGCAAATTCTAAGGAGTTACTTAATACAACTAGAAGTTAAGTGATCTGCCCTGTATGTGTCAGAAGTGAGTTTTGAAACCTGGTCTTCTGACTCCAAAGCCAGCATTATAACTGTCTCAACCTAAAATGTCACCCTAAAAACATTTTCAGGCTGCAAAGTAGGAAACATGAAGTTGACGTTGAATTTGCTTTCTGTTGATTATTGGGGCATAAAGTCGAAGAACCCAATTTAGGCTTTAACCACTAGAGAGCAGCATGCTTTTAAGAATGTTCAAACTTGACTTGGCTTTGAAATGCTGGTAAGGAGTTATGTTACCTATAGGCCCTAAACAGTTTTTCTCTGTACCAGGAGTCTAGGCTTCATCAGCTCCATGCTTTAATCACCTGTGCTTACAGGCTTGTGTAAACTTTGGACTCTAAGCATTGTTTCTATGACCGGAACGCATTGAAAGATTATTGTACTGAGAGTTGGAGAACTTGAATTCTAATTGTTATTCTTCCACTTATCATCTATTTAAACTTGATCTTGCTGGGACTGATCTTCATTTTACTGGGCCTCAGTTTTCTCATCTGTAAAATGAGGACATGGAACTAGATGACCCCTCATTCAGGTCCCCCTACATTAGTCCACCAGCTGTAATTATTTTTAATAGTATTTTATTTTTCTCCAATTACATGTAAAGATAGTTTTCAACGTTAATTTTTTAATAAGATTTTGAGTTCCAAATTTTTCTCCCTTTCTCCCTCCCCTTACCCTTTCCAAGATGGCAAGCAATCTGACAGAGGTTATACATGTCCAGTCGCTTTGAACATATTTAGACATTAGTCACATTGTTAAAAAAGAAACAGAACAAAAGGGAAAACCCACAAAAAAACCCCACCCCCAAACAAAAAAAAGGTGAAAATAGTATGCTTTGATCTATATTCAGACTCTGTAATTCTTTCTTTGAATGTGGATCAGCTATAATTCTAAAACAAGGTATGACTATGAAGATAGGTGTTGATCTCAAAGTGAATAAAGTTACCCCTATCAGAAGGAGTTTAAAAGGCCAGAAGACCAGACGAATTTTATGACAGAATGATTTTAAGTATGACCAGGCATGGCTAACATAGCTTTGCTATGGATCAAGGGGCAGAATTCAGCCAATTTAAAAATTGCTATTTGGTAAAAGATTACTCCAATAGATGACCACTGCTTTTGTTGAACAAAACCACTGGTAAATAGATTATCACTTCCCTCTTTCTCAATAAAAAGGGATGAAAATCTTCCCTTTAAGGGCCCTCCCAGCTTTAGAGCTGATTCTCTGGTCTTCTCTCTGATGTTTCATCATGGAGTGGAGGTGACTCTGGGTTCTTGAAAGCTGTGCCAGTAGATTCCATACTCTTGTAGTTCCTAGTAACCTGGAAAAATATTAATTATAGTTCTGATGACAGATTCTATATCCCTGTTCTAGCTAAATTTATCACCAAAGGGCTGGTCACCAGGTGATGACTTGTTTGGAACAAAGCAACTCATGAAGCCTTCTAGCTAAGGTATAGAGGAGGTTGTGATCTGTACCCATGAAAGATGTACCCATACTCTATTTAAAATACTGAAGCAAAGGCCACTTATAATTAATCAAGTTAGAGGTACTTGGAAGGTATACATGTGTGTTTATGTATGTATGTAGATGTATAAATACATACATGTATTTTAAATTAAAAATGACAACGGACTAAATAAAGAATTAAAGTTTTTGCCCTTTGGATGGCACCAACTTAATGACTTCTATCACAGACCAAAAGCTTCATTCCCAATTTTCAAACTAGAGTTGGGGGGTGGGGAAAGGAAAGGGAAGGGAAAGAGAATTGCTAACTCATTGGTATTTCTGTCTACTATACTCTATGGCAGAGAATTTTACTCACTAGAGTATAAATACTTCCACCAGAGTATGCCTTTACAGATTTTCAAAAGCTAAGTCCATGGGGCACAAGCTCTCTCAGAGGGCTTGGAAAGACTTCCAGAAGGGACCCAGGGAAGAACTATATGTCTGTTATTTGAGGATCAGATTCCTATTGGTTCAGAAAGGCTCATCACTATAGGATGATGAACTTTTCCACCTTCAAACCCCTCCCCCCCCCAAACCATCTACTAGAAGGTGCAGAAAAATTTCACTTGGGTAAGTGGGAGGGAAGGCAGTGGACCTTCTTTTAAAAAATTTTTTCTTCATTCTTTTATTTCTTCATGTAAGTTTTCTGTTTTGTCTTTGAATTATTCATATTCACATTTTTTACACCATAATAACATTCATACTTGACTCCAATATTAATTAAGAGAATAGGATCTTAGGATAATAGCTCTAGAACTAGAAAGGACCTCAAAAAGTCATCTAGTCAAAACATCTCATTTTACAGATAAGGAAACTGAGGCCCAGGGAGCTTAAGTAAAATGCTAAGGGTAATATCATTGAAATCTGAAGAATGCAAAGCAAAATGGGAAGACCTACATGAAGTAATATAGAGTTAAGGAAAGAGACAGGAAAGGGATAGCTGATGGCACAATGTGTAGAGTGCTACACCTGGAGACAGGAAGTCCTGGCTTCAAATCCAGCCTCAGACACTTCCTAATTGTGTGAGGATCCGGAGCATGTCACTCAACCTCTGTCTGACTCAGTTTCCTCATCTATACAATAGGAATACTAATAGAATAATAATACAACAGGAATACTAATAATACATATATACTACTACTAATAATACATAACACCTCCCAAAGGTGTTCTGAGAATGAAATAAGATAATAGACATAAAGCATTTTGTAAATCTCAAAGTACTATATAAATGCTAGATTAAAAATGTATATTCACTGATTACCACTATATAGTTAAAGACAGCAATTGAGCGAACAAAGTCACATTTTTGCATGGGAAAAATATCAAAAGGAATCACAAAATCCAGGAGACTTTAGAGACAACTATTTAAAAGTTAATATGCACATAAGAGTTTACAGACACATGTATAATTATTTATAATTTCTTAGCTTTTTTCTTCTTTTTTGTTCATTTTTCCTTATATTCTTTTTTTTACAGTTCTTTTTTTAGTCTTTATTAATTTATTTGTTTAGTTTTAGTTTACAAGATTCAGTTCCACAGTCCCTTGATTTTCAAATTTTCTCTCCCCCCCCCAGCCATGTTGGCATGCAATCAAGATGGCAGTGGACCTTGTTGAAGTACTGAATTAAAAAGAGGCAATGTGGTTGCCCTCAAAGATAGGAAGATTTGAGTTCAAATCTCTGACACATGCTGGCTGTATGACCCTGGGCAATTTACCTAACATTCATTTACTCTGCAACTCTCTAGGTCCTTAAGTCCCACACTTCCACACTTGAAGACCTAGAGGGTCACATGTGGCCTCAAGGTAGCAGGTTCCCCACCTCTGTATAAAACATCAGGTATCAAACTTTTTGGTCTCAGAACTGCTGTTTCCTAGGAATGCCCAGAGAATAATAGAACTCTTAGATCCCCCAAGGAGCTTTTATATGTGTAGGTTATAGCTATGGACATTCACTGTATTAGAAATGAAAACATTCTAGTATTATTATGAGAATATTTTTGACCTCATGGACTCTCTGAAAAGGTCTCAGAGATACCAGACTGGGAACCACAGCAATAAGACCCCAAATTACAGATCTGCATGGTAGAAGGAGTTTATTGGTCTAAGCTTTTTTTTTTTTTAATATATAGGAGTACTGAAGTAGAGAAATGATAAGAGAAGGATTGTTTGCCTTGGTCAAAACCCCTGTCTTGAGGGTTTCATATAATCAGGCAGACTGCTCATCATCATTGAACCAACAAATTTTCATTTTTGTCCTTACGGGGGCAGCATTTCCCTTTCATTCTTCTCCAAGCTTCTTGAGTTGCAGTGACTAAATCTAATTAAGGGATTGTCAACATTCCTCTCCTTATCTTCTCTTATGAGATTTTGTACTTTGGTCCAAATGAGGAAAACAGAATTAGAGAACTTGGGAGTTGGAAGAACACCAGAGACTGCTAATCCAAGGTCTTCATTTCATAAAAGGGGAAACTGAGGCCCAGCACACTTTAAGCAGCTTGCCCAATGCCACACAGCTGATCGGTGGCAGAACCACCAAATTCACTTTAAGGCTGAAGCAACAACAACACATGAAAACTGAAAGTCACTTGAAATGTGTTTTCCCATTTCTTTCAAAATCAAATGATCAGATTTGGGGATTTTTGTTTTTCTTAATTGAAATGTCATAATTCACTGGAATTTTCTTTAGTTTGGCATATTTGGTAACATAAAACTAGATACTCCTACTTTGTCTTTGTAGCTCTTCCTTTGGAATGAGGCAGTAGTCTGTGCTTTTTGACTTGGTTTCTCTGGCAAACAGTGTTAGAACTACAGCCTGAATATGATTTGTCTATGCACATCGGGATTTGGAATCAGTATATGTTGGAATACTATGAGGCCCTGCAAATACTATTAGTTATTTAGGAGCATATGTTGATTTGGTTGGTTGATTGGTTGTTTCTCTTTTAAAAAGGGCTCATTTTTTCACTTAGAATGTTAGACCACTGATAGAATAAATCCAACATTGCTAGTAAATGCCCAGGGAATTTAGCAAGATAAACATTTAATAACCTGCCATCTATTAAAGGCTGTTTCTACAGCAGTCATTTAAAAGTAGAGTAAAAAAAGTTGGGGCAGGGGCGGCTAGGTGGCACAGTGAATAGAGCACCAGCCCTGGAGTGAGGAGGACCTGAGTTCAAATTCGGCCTCAGACACTTAACACAAAAACTAGCTGTGTGACCTTGGGCAAATCACTTAACCCCAATTGCCCTCCAAAAAGCAAAAAAAAAAAAAAGTTGGGGCAACGAACCAGGAGGTAATTAACTGTCTATATGATATCAAACTATGACTTGTTTATTTTGCTGAAATGTCTGAGTCACAGAATTTCAGAGTTGCAAGGGACCTCATTGGTCATCTAGTTGTATCAACTGGGTGTTTTGCAAAACTGGGAATGGTTAAAATTTATTCAGCAAACACAAACACTTATTAAGCACCTTCTATGTGCAAAGCATTGTCTTTGGCTCTGCAGATGAAAAGACAAAATCAAAACATTAGTTTACATTTCAGTGGGGTAAGGGTAGGAGAGCACAGATTTTATGTTTATATATGTGTGTATACATATATATATAGATATGTATGTATACATATACATATATGTGTCTATATACATATATATTAATTAGAGGAGGGAAGAAGGAGATGGGGTAGAAATCAAGGAAGGCTTCCTATAAGAGGTGGTACCTGATATAAGCCCTTTCCAAGATATAGTTCTAATTAAGCAGTGGTTGCTATTTATTTTGTTGCTTAGGTTTTATACAATACCTACTTCCAAAAAGGATTTAAGGAAGCTTAAAATATTGAGATATATAAAATATATCATTAAATTTAAAAAAGACAAAAATCTGTTAAATGGTACCCTGCATTCTTGGGATAAAGTTATATAAATATTCCCTTTTAAGAAAATATTCCCTTTTTATTTTATGAATTGGTGTACAAGGCTAGTTTCACTTCATTTGTGACTCTCTGGAGAGACAGAATTAAATAGAGAAAGAACTGGGCTGCTAAGTGCACAATTTCTAGTTTCCCAGAATTCAGTGACTCAACATGGAACCTGGTTACAATCTCCTTCAACACTCCTTCAGAGAACTCATCAGTAATGCAACTTTCCTGCCACTGGAACTCAGATGATATCCTGTCAATACAATTATGGGGAGAGACTTCTTGGTTAGCTCTGACAGGATAGTACCTTCAGTTATTGTGGAGATGTAATAGTCTATGTATAGATGTGGGATTTATTGAATACAGCATCTTTAGAAAGTGCATATGATCACAAACCAGATTTTTCATAATTTATTACTGCTTCTGTTTTTCAGTGTTGTTTATGTCACAATTACGTCGTATTGCACTTATGAAATAGAACCATAGAAACAAATATGAAAATGTAGACAAAGTACTATGCAAACCGTGGAGCACTATATGAATGTGAGCTGATATTAATGATTGCAATTATTATAGAACCATTGAATGTCAAAACTGGAGAGGGACCTTGGAGATTATGATCTAGTCCAACCTCCTCATTTTACAAATGAGAATACTGAGGCCCATGGTGGTGATATAATTTTCCCAATATATCTCAAAGCAAATAAATGACAAAGCTGAGGGTAGGACCTAGGTATCTTGGCCCCCAGTCCTAGACCCATGGTCTTTTGGCTGCAATAAAAATTAATAAACCAATTAAATAAGTCAGATTGGCCACATCATTGAAGTAATTTATATGGTGCTAGTCACAGAACAGGTACTCAATTGAATTCAATAAGCATTTATTAAGCATTTACTATATACCAGGCACTGTGCTAAGTGCTGGTGATGTAAAAAGATAAGAATTTATAGTCTAATATTCACTGAACACTTCCTGAATGAATCCTATCCAAATGTCATTTTGCTTTACTTTTGCTTCAGGTAACTGTGATTTTTGTCAGTGTGGATGCTCCCTCCACTAGGACAGACTACAACTCCTCTTCAGCTTAGTAGATAGCATTTCAGAGTTGCCATGACTAAAAGATTCGGTACCCATTGAGGCAGGCAGCTAGACAGTAGAGTGAATAGAACATTGGTCCTGAAATCAGAAAGACCTGAGTTCAAATCTAGCCTCAGATACTTACTACCTGACTCTAGACAAGTCACTTAATCTCTGTCTACCTCAGTTTCCTTAACTGAAAAAAAAATAATAATAGCACCTGCCTTCCAGGGTTTTTGTGAGAATGAAATGAGATAATATTTGTAAATTGGCACAGTCGCTAGCACATTGTAGATATTTAATGCATATATGTGTGTATACATATATAATATATACATTTATATCCTTAACTCTCTTTTCCTGTTACCAACTTAGGAATGAACATCTCTCCAAACTTGGTTAGGTTGGTCTTTGGACAATAGATACAATCTATTACTAGGGCCATATTGGACAACCTTCCAGTTTGGTGGGAGTGGCTAGGGTTTGTGCTCCACTGAATGGCATTCAAGAACCCAGGTCACTCACCTCAATGCCATAAGGAGGCATCAGAGTATAACTTACCATTCATTATAAATCGAGAGCCACCCATTCTTTGATTCATGTGTTGAGTCAACCAACAATCATACCCATTTTGTGCTTGGTGCTGTACTACAAGAAAGATAACATGGAGCTTACAATTTAGTTGGTGAAACAAGATGCATAGATACATATAAAATGTTAACTAACAATGCACAAGGTACTGTGAAAAATCATAGATAAATGCCAAAGAGTGGTACATTTTGTAGATTGTTTAAGTCCAAAGGACTTTATCTCATTTTGATTGGAATAGTCATAGAAGACTTCATGGAGGGGTGGGATTCGAATTGGTCCTCAAAGGATGGGTAGATAAGATTTAGAACAACAAAGAAGAATGGATTCAACCTTAGAGTTATACAGAAGGAAGTACTTCTGAGGTACATAATCACTAGTGAGTCTTCATTAAAACTTCAGTTCTACTTAATAAAAATTAGCCTTGCTATTATCTACCTTTATGGTCAACAGAAAGCATTTATTCAGGGCCCACAAGATGAAATCACAGTGATGGGTGCTCTATGGAAACATAGGCATACCTTTCTTGGAGTTTCCAATCTAAAACAAACAGGAAAATACAAATGTATAAAAAGACATTCAGTCAGTAAAAAATATCCAAAAAACATGTCAGCTCAGTGAATGAAACACTTACATTATGTATGAATGTAGTGGGAAGATATATTACTCTCATCCTGTCTTCAAAAACACCTCTATCAAAGAATATGAACAAAGAGTTTTCAAAAGAAGAGCAAACTATCAACAACTCTATAAAAATATTCTAAGTCACTAATAATAAGAGAAATGCAAATCAAAACTACTCTGAAGGTTCCCCTTGTACCCATCAAAATGACAAGGCAATAAAAAGTGGAAGCAAGGTTGGAAGGGCTGTGGAAAGAGAGAGAGACCAATACAGTACTGGTAAAGCTGTCATTTTATCCAACTGTTCTGGAAAACAATTTGGAATTATTCTAGAAAATGCTGTTCATACTCTTTCATCCAGTGAAGAAGGCTAAAGACAAAAAGCAAGGTCCTATATGTACCAAAATATTCACAGAAGTGTTATTTGGGTAATAACAAAAAAAATTGGAAACATAGTAGATAGTTGATTGAGGAATTACTGAACAATTTATAGTACCTGAATATAAGGGAATGCTATTGTGCCCTAAGAAATGGTGAATATGAAGTAATTCAAGGAAATGTAGAAACACTTGTATCATCAATGCAGACTGAAGTAAGCAGAACCTAGAGAAAGCAATGACTACAATAATAAAAAACAAAAATAATACAAAGTTGGCCTGACTTGTAGTACAGTGGAAAGCTTGCTGGATTTGGAATTTGAGGACTTGGGTTCTATCCCAGTTTGACTAGTTAGTACCCATGTGACCAAGGACAAGTCATTTGAGCTCTGTGGGCCGCAGTTCCTCTTCTGTAAAATGAAGAGGTTGGTTTAGACAACCTCTAAGGTTCATTTAGCTCTAAGTCTGTGATTGCCATGACAAGTCTTGGTGCTCAAGAACAATTGTTGACACACACTTTCTGCCTCTAATTGAGTGCCCATTATTTGCCTAGTGACTTATTGCAGAGAAATCTGACATCACCCTCATGGAAATTAGAACTTAGTTGTTGAAAAAAAGCTTGCAGATTTGCTCTCCTCAGGTAGAAAGGGTAGGGGAATGACCCCAGGAGGGAATGTTATTTAAGCTGCTAGGGGGATTGTTTAATTTGTTTTTGCTTGATGGTTTTAATTGGTTACAAAAGAGAGTTTAAGGAGGGTTTTAGGAAATGACTGCAATTTGGAAACAAAAGACATCAATAAAACTTTAAAGTAAATAAAGTTTGATGAAAGTAGTAGAAGAAAGGAAAGAAAAATATGGTTACCAGCAAATTTCATCCCTCAAACATTATTACTTTCAGTGTCTAATGTCCCCCCACCAAGGCGGAAAAGGAAACTTAACAGGGTGAATGAAAGGCAGAATTGGTAGAGAGCATGGCCAAGGGAAACGAGGGAAGAGAACATGTCCAGGAGAGGATGGTCAACAGTGCCGAAATCTGCCTAAAAGTGTACTTATTAGCTCTGGTTGGCAAAAACAAAAACAAAAACAAAAACTGTCAGACTCATCAGCTCTAATGTTCCATTTGTTTAGGTATCAAAAATAGGAAGCTGGCAGAGTTCCCATTTGGTAGATTGGAAACCTCCAGTCATTTCTTTCCTCCCTCTCCTCATTCTTTCCACTCTTCCCCCTGTCTTCCTTTTTTGGCACATAGTAGGTGCTTTAGGTTGATTGATTTGTGCTTTCCTATTCAGCTAATATTTAAGAGTTTATTAAGTGAAAATTATTGTGCTAAGGATATGGAGGTGACTAAAATAATTATACTCCTAGTCCTCAAGGAACATGAATGAATAAATGAATGAAGGCATTTATTAAGCACCTTACTGTATGCCAGGCATTATGCTAAGATAGAATTTTCCCTTCCTTTCAGGAATACAAAATTTTCCTAGTTTTTAAAGCCAGTTCTATAGATATATATGCATATATAAACATACATATCAAATCTGTATGTTTAAACCCACAGGATCTGGACACTTTCCTAATGCTGTTTTGCATCATTGTCCATAATTAGTTATCCTGTCCCTGTCACCGTCTCTTTCTCTTCCAACTTATTATTAAGCTAAGAAAATAAGCATATGGCAAATAGACTTGTAGTTCACCCAAGGCCCAAAGGCTCAGACAACCCCAAGGTAAAGATAAAGAAATGGGGCATAGTGCATTTTAATAGTATCTATATCCTCTGTTTGTTAACCATCTCCTAGACCCTTCCCTTAGAGACAAAGACTAAATTCCACAGCTGTTTTGAGTTACCCCTCATTGCTTCTAAAATCAATTTATTTCCCGTTTATGATATGGTTTATACAAGTTTGCCAGAATATATATATATGTAAGGTTTGTCCTTCTCCAGCCACTCATGCTGTAGCTTTTTAAAAATGTGTTTCTAGAAACCCATACAGCGCAGTTCAATAATTCATTAGATAAATAAATGAATGTGGGGCTGGCTTGTTGAGTAATCACTAGACTGGCATGCGAGTGTTGTTTCACCAGCCCACCAACTTCCAAGGGTTTTTTCTCAGCATGAACTAATCTAAGATTTAAAACATAAATTATTTGGTACACTAGAAATTAAACTCCCAGCGGGCTCTATCACCAGCCTAGATCTTATACTGACATTTTAGAGATAAATACAGCATTTCAGAGAAGTAAATAAATGCTCTTTACAAAGGAAACAGCTGTATTTTTTTTTATTTTCCACCCAATAATTTAAAGGCACATTAGGGTTCAGTCTTGAAATTGACTATCATGGGTCAGTGAACAGAGAGGTCAACATTAGCAGCACAGTGAATAGAGAATTGTTTGGAAAAAAGGATTGGAGAAAATACATAAATAGCAAGAGAGAGGGATTTTTGATCTTTTTATGTGAACCAAACAATACATATTTGTGAGGCTGGAGGAACCTAGACATGCAAGGTGAATGTCTTTGTATGTATGAAAATCTATGTTTATTTGCTAAGAACATTGGAAATAAGGAATCAAAGGCTCTTTGATTTTTAGGTATACTACTAAAGACACTCAGAATCATTAGTATTCAACAATGGCAGGGCTGTTTCATCAAAGGAAAAGCAGGAGTTGGCAAGGATCTAAATATCATGGTCTCACACAAAGATCCAGCACTTTAATGGGACTCTGGAATGGCGGCACGCTTACCTAGATGTCTTAATGAGGAAATTCCACATTGTTGGAAGATTTCTTGTAGTTGAACAGTTCTACCAATGGATTTAGGAATGCATCACTACCTTGAATTATTGTTGAATTGACACATCGTAGGAAAGTGTCTGAACTTCCTTTATAACTGTCCTTAATAATCATTGAGGAAAAACAGAAGTACTAGACATGGTCCCCTTTCCTTAAGTATGTTACAGATTAGTTGAAGAATGGAAGAAATGTGCACATACACATAAAAATTGAATTGACACTACAAGGTAGTGTGTGAAATACCAAATAAGAGGAATGGGCAAAAAGTGCCATAGTATTCCAGAGGAGGAAGATATCCTTATGGACTGAGGTGATCAGAAAAAACTTCCCAGAAGAGGTAGAGCATGAGTTGGGCCTTGAAGGAATGGAAAGGTTTCAGATAAGCAGAGAGGATGATGAGAAAGTATTGCAAGAAGGGATACATTTCTTTGTTAACTCAGGAATGAGCTGGATAAATCCAGGGAACAGCACACAGACCAGAAGTTTTTAATTATTATTTTGTTGTTGTTTGGTTTTCCTCAGTCATTTCCAACTCTTTGTAATCCTATTTGGGGGTTTCTTGGCAAAGATCCTGGAGTAGTTTGCCATTTCCTTCTCTAGCTCATTTTATAGATGAGGAACTGAGCAAAACAGGGTTAAGTGACTTGCTCAGGGTCACACAGCTAGTGTCCGAGGCCAGATTTGAACTCATGAAGATGAGTCTTCCTGATTCCAAATTCAGTGCTCCATCCACTGTGTGAACTAGCTGCTCCTCCTAACTATTTTAGGAATACTTAAAGGTCTTACCTCTAATGTCTATCTGCTACTGTCAACAAAACCCTACAAATCCTTAATAATTTAGGAGAAGAATCACCTCATTCTCAATGTAAAACCAAATTTTTACAATGTTCTAAGTCATCCTAATGAAGTATGTGATTTGTTAATGTATAGATTATATGTATGTGGGTTTTCTCCTAAGATTGTCATACAGCCTTTTTGGGGAAACTAAAGATTTATTCCTCAGAAAGTGATGAATAGTAAATGTGTAACTAAGCTTGTTCATACTACTAAACTGACTGAATATAATAGTATAGTAGAAGCTCTAGGTACTCCTTCCTGCCTGTCTTTTGAACATCTTGAGGTATCCCCGGTTATCTAAAGAGACGATGTAGTTTAGTGGAACTTAGAGTGCAAAACACCTAGGATTTCTCTCTGATTCTGCCACAAACTCCCTATGTGACCTTGAGAAAAATCTCTTTCTCTCAATCTGGACCTCAATTTCTTTTTTTAAAACTTGAAGAGGTTAGACTAGATGATCTTGCAAGAGCCTCTCCAGGTCTAAGGCCCTTCAATCTCAAGAGATAGGAAGAAATCTTATAGTACGATGCATCTTAATTTTTTTTTTCTAAAGTACATGTTGTATATGTAGGGAAGGGAAAGTGTTGCAAAATCAAAGACTAGTTGACTGTTACAGCCCAGTGGGGAATCATGGAGCCAGAAGCTAGCCACATTTGTTTTTTCCATTTCATTTCAAAAAATAACAAAACTGTAAAAATAGTAATTCCTTGAATTCATAAACTCTTGACTTTGGCCCTACACAACCTGGCTCTAACATACCCGCCCAGCCTTATTTCATATTTTTCTACTTTATATGGCATACATTTCCCTTTCCCCCTACTAATTTCTCCTCCATCAAATTCTTGAGAACGCTTTGCCTGGCTTTCTTTTACCCCTTTCCCAAAAGGCTGCATAACAATCCCTGAAGAATGCCCAGGTATACTTATTCTGTACATTAAGGAATCACATACATACATAATCTGCCTCATGCCAAAGTTTTTTGTGTGTATATTCCATGAATTCCTTCCCCCCTGTCTCCATTAAGCTGTAAGCTTCTTGAGGACAGAGATTGTATTATTTTTCATCTTTGTAGTTTCTTTTTCAACTCAGGGCCTTGCATATTTTAGGTGCTTAATACATTTCTGTTGAACTGAATGGTACCTTTCTTCAGAAGAGATCAAAAATGCTTTCACCTCTTGATCATTGTTACACTCACAGCATTCTTGTCAGATATTCCCTTATTTTATAGATGAGGAAACTAAAGTGGAAAGGTCAGGTGATTTGCTCATGTCAATGAATCAGTGATGGTACTGGGGTTAGGACACAAGTCTCCTGATTCCCAGTCTTCCATGATGCTCTATCCTCTAGAGTAGTCATTCTCCTTTCAGAGTTCTCAGCCTCAAATAAGTAGAAGAATTAGACTATCCCAGCTGTCCCACAAAGAGGAAAAAGAAGGCAAGAGCCAGAGCTCATTATTGAATCCACTGTCCAGACCAGACTAAAGAAAAGGTGAAAAGAACATATGTACATGCACGCATGCACACACACACACACACACACACACACACACACACACACACATACCCTTGACACAGAGAGAAGACACCTATGTAAACTCACTCTTATTCTTACTCCCCTTTCATCCTCACTTCAAACTCCTAACACACCAGTTAAGGTGACTGCAAGTGGTCCTATCCTGGAGGAAGACAGAAGGAGAGAGGTAAGGAGGAGGATCAGATGGAAGGGGAAAAGAAAAATAAAGAGGAGAAGGAGAAGGAGAAGGAGGAAGAAAATAAAGATCAGTACATTCTTCTATGACCTTAAACAGTATTCAATGGCCTCAGCACTTAATTCTGCTGAAGATAACCTGAAATCTAATAGACTTCTAATCATCTGAAAGAGCTGAATCTCTGACACATTACATTACATGGGGATGACTGACATTGGAGAATGTTCAGGGCAAAGCCCAAGAAAGCAAAAGGCCAAAGAAGACCCAAAGGCTGTCAACAAGGTGGTTTATGCCACTTCTGAGCACCAGTGGCAAAGAGTGCTTATGCAAAGTGCAAAGAGTGCAAAAACAACCCACCCCCCTCCACACCACCACGACAAATC
>NW_027187344.1:5844711-5874711 GCF_028583685.1 Petaurus breviceps papuanus | reverse complement strand
AACTGTAAGCAACACCGTTCACAGAGTGAACTTTCCTCACATTTATTCTCTACCACTGTTTACCTAAAAAGAGAAGACAATCTTAGCTTCCGTGCTACCCAATTCATCGGAGGCAGTGGTTTACGGTGACATTTTTCTTTCTTAAAGCAAATATTGACTCACCATGGGGAAATTAAAACTCCATTAGACATCGCTACATTGTACAGCAGGCTCCATTACAGGAGTCTAGCTGCTATTAATTGGTTTCTTCCTCTGGAATAATTCAGGCAAGGAGGGGGGAAAGGGAAAAGAGAAGATAGATTTAAATTGTAATTTCTTAAAATGACACAATCTAAATTACCAAAGGTGATCATCATATGGTTATTAATCTAAATATAGAGAAGAATCAATCTAAAAATGTAATGTATTTAATAATATAAAAGCCTACAGTCGAGTTATTTCCAGACTACAGAAAGAAATTCTGAAAACAAAGGCGGGTGATAGTCTAGCAGATTTTTCTTAGGTAGAATTTCCTTCAGAGGATCCCAAACTCTGCGCTCCATTTTCCTTTCCTAGAACAAATGTCAAGTTGCTTGTTCTGGGCTTCTTTCCCCCTGCTCCTGAAAACCCTCTAGGTACACTGGTCAGCTCACTTTTTCCAGAGCACATCTCACCCTCTCTGACCCCTTCAGCCTTATTCATGGTGCCCCTGTCCCTACTCCCACCTAGAACAGCACATTGTTCTCTCCTTTCTACTTGCCAAGGAAGGTCCAGTCACTAACTGGGCTAACCACCCTGGGCTCCATTGGTTTCAACCTTCACTGAACCCATGGCCCTTACTATCTCTACCACTTCTCTTGGCCATGAATGACCAAAGAAATCTATGGTTCCTCTCATCTAGGGCTATATGCTCATTCAGAATTCTGATAGACTTTAAATTCTAGCTTGACCTGACTGCTAAAACTCTCCTGCAAGCTTGTTGATATGGTATAGCTATAATTCCACATTTCTCGTTCTGAGTGGGCTTTCCAGTTAATTTTTAGGGGACCACCCCTGCTTCACTACTGGTCCATGCTTCCTGAACCCATGACTCTGCCAGGAATGTGACTATCCCAATAGACTTTTTGTCTGAAAACCCTATATAAACCATGACCCCTTGGAGTTCTGAGCATTTGACTGGAGAGTGCATTCCCTACATACCCAGGCTACCACCTGGCATGATGCCCTATGGGATGGTAGTGGTAAGGGAGGCCACATTCAACTCTATCCTTGACTGAATTTTTGTACCCTCCTATGCTGCTCTTGGCTGTAAGTATCAACAAATCATTCTAACCCATCCCAGTGTCACTTGATGTCTACTGGTGCATTCATCCACTATCTGCCCTAAATTTGCATGAGAGACTCAAATACTACCTTGTGTCCAATCCTTTACTCTTATACTTGATCTTGAATGAATCCAGGTTTTCATTGATATAAGTCTCCTTCACCAATGCAGACTGAATCTCCTCTCTGCCTTCTTATACTGTGCAGTTTGTGCCCAGGTCCTTATACACTCCCTCCATAGACCATCTACCAAATGTGGTAGATACTGCCTTACTCTGATTCTTTTAATCCTTCATGGATATCATGAGTACAGTCCTCAGGCTGTCCCTGTTTTATCCTTCATCCTCCCTACATGACCACCCATTTTCCTCTTCTGGTCACACAAGTCACTTATGATGTCTTTATGCCATGTCTTCCATGTAAGTCACCATTGATAACCTCCTTATAGGCAACACAAATCTTTCCCTTCCTTTGAGTCATCTACAATTTTGATTCTTCTTATGTCTTGGTTACCTCGTGATAGGGCATAACTAGGAAAATATTGATATTAAAAACAGATGAACTTTCGTAGCAGGGAGCAGCTTGGGATCAATGAAAAACACTGTTCAATTTCCCAAAGGCCATCCATCAATCAACAAGGATTTATTAAGCACCTCCAGGCCAGACTCTGTGCTAGATGCTGTAGATAAAAATGCAATGAATGAAAAAACCCTATTCATAAGGAGCTTACATTCTACAGAGCTTTTTGTTTTTTGTTTTTGCTTTTTGGATGGGAGAAGGCAGGGCAATTGGGGTTAAGTGACTTGCCCAAGGTCACACAGCTAGTAAGTGTTAAGTGTCTGAGGCCAAATTTGAACTCAGGTCCTTCTGACTCCAGGGCCAGTGCTCTATTCACTGCACCACCTAGCCACCCCAGGAGCTTACATTCTAACAAGGAAAACACTAAGGACAAATATGAGAATGTGTAGAATAAATGCAAATAAATTCAAAGCACTTTGAGAAGGAGGGAACTTAAAGTTGAAAGGATCAGGCAAAAAGGACTCTTATAGAAGGTGGTACTCGAATTGCATCCTGAAGGAAGAAGGGTTTCTAGGTGAGGAAAGAGGGTGTTTCTGGCGTGGGAAGGAAAGCCAATTCAAAGGTACAAAAACAGAAGATGATGTGTTGTGGGTACGAGGAAGAGATCTAGATCCTCAATTTCTTCATATTAAATTCTAAGCCCAACTCATTGTCTCTTTGGAGACAGTGTATTGTATTGAAGAACTAATTGATTGGGCTGTCTGTTCTGCTACATGTAATAATCTTGATGATGGGGGTGGCTAGGTGGTGCAGTGAGTAGAGTGCCATCCCTGGAGTCAGAAGGACCTGAGTTTGGATCCCACCTCAGACACTTAACACACGCACATTAAAACAACTAGCCATGTGACCTTGGGCAAGTTACCCGACCCCAATTACCCTCCAAAAAGCAAACAAACAAACAAACAAACAAACAAAAAATAATCTTGATGATCTTTATCCATTTTGTTTTTCCAGTGCAGATGATTAAAATAACCTCTCTCATAGGGGAAGCCCTGTATTATTATTTTATGTTGTTTTCTAAATGCTTTACAATTGTTCAGTTTTTTGCTTCCCCAACTGAATTGTAAATTCCTTAGGACTAGGAACAGTGCCTTATATTTCTTTGTGTCCTTCACAGCACCGAGAACAGAGCTTTGCCCATAGTAGGTGCATTCTTTCTTCAGGGTTCTATGGCTTATGTCTGAGAAGAGCATTTCAGGAGATGATGTTGCATATCCAGAATAAATGAGTGATAGTGGTCATTATGATGTATATTTTTACTTTTGATGTACAATATTGTTCTTTAGAGGAAAAGGCCAGAGAATTCAATTAAATAAACAGTTATTAAGTACCTGCTGTGTACCAGCAGTATTCTTCTAGGTGCTGGAGATACAAAATTAAAAGAAAAAGAGCCCCACTTTCTAAGAGCTTCTATTCTACAGAGTTTATGAGAAAATAATATAGTTACATAAATGCAAGTCAAGTCAAACACATTTTTAAGCACTTACCATGTGCCAGATGCTATGTGAAATACAAAAAATATATAAAGTAAATACAGCATAATCTAGGACTGGGGAGGGAAAGCACTGTCAATATAATGATAGACTGAGTGATATTCAGATAATGTGGGTGGTCAGAGTCCAATCTCTGGCACTAATTAGTTGTGTGATCTTGGATATGTCTTTTTACTCTGGGCCTCTAGTTTTTTCATCTTGAAGATGAGGGGGTACAACTAGATGACTTCTAAGGCCTCTTCCAGCTCTAATAGCTATGGCTCTATGACTTAATGGTCTTGAGTATTTTGTACTAAGTGGGCAGCCCCTAAAATAACCCAAAGCATTTTATCTTCTCCATCCCTTTGTACTCACAAGCTGGATGTCTTGATATGGTGGTAGTTGCTGTTGTATTTTTCTGTCAAAGGACTTTAGGAGCATTAATTAATCTTTTTAACCTTTCAGTGAGGTAGGAAAGTAATACTTCAAGACAACGTAATGGTCTTCTAATTTGTGCCAAAAAGAAAAAGAAAAGAAGTTGAACAAAGAAGTCAAGCATTTCAAATAAGGTCTTTCTACTTCTCAGTGTTAGTGCTGTTGTATTTTTTTTAAACTAGGGACTAGGCCACCAGCTACAGTGTATGTTCTGAAGGGCACTGAAAGGCCTCTATGCCTCGATAGGTCCCATGTCAGTCTGATCTCTCCACATCCCCCCATGCCACCATTAATCACTTTCCTCTGGGCGAAGGTTTTGAGGTGTTGTGTTTTTTTTTAAATGAAGTCCTTCTTATCCACTTAGGGACTGTGGCATAAGGTAGGTCATTTCATTGGTTCATAAGGATCACATATCTAGATCTGGAAATACCTCAGAAGCCATTTATTCCAAACTCCTCATTTTACAGAAGTGGAAACTGAGACTCAGAGAGTTGAAATAATTTGCCTGTGGTCACACAGGCAATAAGTTTTGATGAAAGAGAGAGGGAGAAGAGAGGGAGAGAGCTGGTGTAGGAGGCACTGCCCAGGAGAGGAGGCTTAGAGATGGGGATTTTGCCAGCGGGGATGCCCCAGCAGTCAGGAGGTTCTAGATGCCTGGGGATGGGAGTACTGAAATGGGGAAGGATGGGTGCCAAATTCCAACTTCATAATTTTGCATAGAGCTGACTTTGTTGATGATGATTTTGTCTTCTTAAACATTTTATTGAATCACTTACTGATTGCCTGTGGTATTAGGGGGATTGCATTAAACCTGGAGAGTCTACAGTCCCTGCTCTCCAAGATTTGACATTCTTAAAGGAGGCTTAGAGACTTGAACTTAACCTGAAAATGTTTCCTGAAATGGACAGATTTCTTGTAACACTTTATTGTAGCTTTGGTTACAATAATAATAAATGTTTACACTTGTATTGAATTCAATTCAATGTATCATCTCTTCATATTTTCCAGTGCTAAGCATAGTGCCTGGCCCATAGCAGGCATTTAATAGATTTTTATTGATTGATTATTATATTCAAAGCCATGTGCTAAGTGTTGGGGAAACAAAGACAAAAATGAAACAGTTGTACCTTCAAGGAGCTTATGTTCTGAAAGCTGTAGTATATACACAAATACTTACATATGTATATATAGGTGTCATATTTCTCTCTATGCACTTATCTATATCTTATGTACACACAGATATATAGAGATATTATAGATATACATATATAACTGTTATATCTATCTATATATTGTATATCTATATGCAGATACAAATAAGTATAATATAGATTTTAATGCCTATATTATATACATGTCTATAGCCTATCTATTCTTGTATATTTCTGTATACATACATACATATACATGCATACAGAGAGATATAGATAGTTGTTGTTGAGTTGTTTCAGTCATGTCTGACTCTTCAAGACCCCATGTGGGATTTTTCAACGAAGATATTGGAGTGGTTTGCCATTTCTTTCTTCAGCTTATTTTGCAGATGAAGAAACTAAGGCAAACAGGGTTAAGTGACTTGCCCAGGGTCACATGCCTAGTAAGTGTCTAAAGCAAGATTTGAACTCAGAAAGCTGAGTCTTCCTGACTTTAGGCCCTTCACTCTGTCTATCCACTGCAGCTAGTTGTGTGTGTGTGTGTGTGTGTACAAATGTATACATTATAAGGAAAATTGATAGGGAGAGTGCACCAACAACTGGGAGACACAGAAAATATTTCCAAAAGCGCTAACACTTGAACTGATCACTTAAAGAAGGCAAAGATTCTAAGACACAAAAGATGAGGAGGCACATTCCAGCACTTGTGTGCATAAAGAGAGGTAGGAAGTAAAATGTTAAGTTTGGGAAGCAGTTCAATTTGACTGAAGCATAGAGTTTTTGAAGGAAAGTAGTATGAAATAAGGCTGGAGATAGGATAGATAGTAGAGGAACTTCAGTCCCACCCTAAGGAGTGTATTTTATCCTAGAGGTAACAGGGAGTCACTGTCATTTTATGATTGCAAGAACTTGTCACATATTTCTCTAAATTAAGGATTCTTAACCTGGGGTCCACAGACCAAGGATAGAATTTGGATGGGAAAAAAAATTACATCTTTATTTTCACTAACCTCTGACTGAAATTTAGTTTCCTTCAATTTTTTTAAATTAAAAAAATTTTAATCAATGTGAATCCACAATCCCACCAAAAATCCCACATCCTTCCCCATCCTTGCTGCCATCCACATTGAGAAAGAAACAAAAAAAAAAATCTCTGTTAGAATATGCTCATACATTTCCTCATTTGGTCAGCATACCCCCAAATATGTCTCATTTTAGTCTGAGTTCTTCATGTCTCTTTCAGGAGGTGGGTAACATATTTCATCATGAGTCTTCTGGGATTATGGTTGGTCATTATACCAATCCAAGTTCTTAAGTCTTTCAAAGTTGTTTGTCTTTAAAATATTATCATTGTATAAATTGTTCTCTTGGTTCTGTATACTTTGCTCTACATTAGTTCATACAAGTCTTTCCAGGTTCCTCTGAAATCATGCCTTTCATAATTTCTTACAGTAAAATAGTATTTCTTCACATTTATATCCCATAATTTATTTAGCCATTCCCCAGTTCATGGGCTTCCTGACAGATTCCAATTCTTTACCACCCCAAAAGAGCTTTAAATATTTTTGTACATCCTTAGAATTTATTTTGTTTAGGACAGATTCATCTCTTAATCTACCCTCCATCTTATTCTCTCTTCTTTCTTCTCCACTTGCCCTCCTATTTCCTTTTTGAGTGAAATGTATCTTGCAAGCCCCAATTAATTGAGATAATTTCCACTAACCTTCCTCAACCTTTCCTCACTAGTATATTCTTCTTCCCTGCCTTTTCCATTTTTCTTTTTAATATCATTAACAAAACAGAAACACTCTAAGACCCTCTGTAGATTCCCTTTATGACCCCTGATGATGATAAGGTTTAGAAGGGGCTTATGTATTGTCTGTCCATATTAGAATATAAGCAGTTTATCTTCATTTAGTCCCCTATGATTATTCAATCATTTTTACTTTTTCATGCTTTTCTTGACTACTATATGTATACTTCAAAGTTTCTATCCAGCTCAAGTTTTATCATCAGGACTGTTTAGAAGTCATCTATTTCATTAAAGATCCAGTTTTCCTCTATAGAATACTTAGTTTTGCTGGGTGAATTATTCTTGGTCGTAAGCCTATATTTTTTGTCTCCTGGAATATTATAGTCCAAGCTCTCCACTCCTTTAGAGTGGTAGCTGCTAAATCTTTTGTGATCTTGACTGTGGTTTCTTGGTACTTGAATTCTTTCTTTATGGCTACTTGCAGTATATTTTTTCTTTGTCTTTGAAACTCTGGATTTTGGCTTTGGTGGTATGGGAATTTTCAAAGAGGATTTCTTCCCGAAGGCAACCTGTGAATTTGTTCTGTGCTTACTTTACGCTCTGGTTCTAAGAGATCTGAAAAGTTTTTAAAATGATTTTTTAAAAATCTAGGCTTTTTTTGGGTCATGGCTTTCATGTTATTCCTGTGATTCTTAAATTATCTTTCCTTGATCTCTTTCTGAAGTCAGTTGTTTTTGTTAGAAACCTTAAATTGTCTTTTATTTTTCAGTCTTTTGACTTTTCTTTATTTTTTCATATTGTCTTGTGGAATCATTAGTGTCTATTTGATCCATTCTAATTTTATTGCTTGATGGAGATATTTTCAACTCTTTTACTAAGCTGTTAATTTCCTTTTTAATTTTTTATTCCATTTCTTTTCCAATGTTTTCCTCTGTGCTTTTCATTTGTAAAAAACACTTTAAACTTAAAAAAATCTTGCTTTATCTCTTTAAGGAATTTTAGTTCAATTTGTACCTAAGCTGTGTTTTTCTTTGAGGCTTTTGTTTATAGATATTTTAGAATTACTCTCTTTTTTGGGGGTTTGTTTCTTGAACACATCTGTCACCACAGTTGCTTTTTATGGTGGGATTCTCTTCTTGTTTGCTCATTCTTCCAGCCTACTTCATGATGTTGAACTTTATTTTAGGGCCAAGATTTGTGCACATCTTCAAGGAATATGTAGGCTTGTCCAACTGCTGTTTTCTGGAGGATTGGGGATTGTATTATTCCAGAATACCAGAGACAGCTCAGACTGGGGACCTGTACACTTTTGGTACTCTCCAAATGGTTTGATTGAGGACAGAGTATGATTGCTGTCCCCTTGGTCTGAGCTTTGTAAGTCCCTATCCTCAGTTTGGGTTTGAGCAGCAGGCTTGTGGGCTTACTCCATTTGGAGTTGTAGTAGACTGCTGATGCATTCAACTTCTTTCAGTCAGCTGGAAATCTCTGTTGGTTCAGAGGGACAGAACAGTAGACTGCGCTTTGGCCTAGGATTCCTGCTCTGGTTATTCCCCTGCAGGCTTTGGCCTGGGCTAGACTGAGTTCATGCTTTTATGACTGGGGTTTAAGCCACATCGTGTTTCATGCTTCTGCACTTCCTCCTTGCTTGGTACATAGCCTGGGGCTGGGACTGCTCCTCTCCCTGGAATGCCACCAGCAGGCATAGGTAGGTACCTTCCTTGGTCTGTCCTGGATTTATGACCTGGAACTGAGTAGTGAGTGACAGACCTGGGTGGCATCCATTGCCGCTCCACACACAAGCTTTGTGCTTGATCTGGGACTTTTTGCCCTGGTGTACAGCCTCTCTTTGGGTTGCGCATCTATGCTCCTGGCCAGACTCCATTCTCTAGTGTTTACAGATCTCTCTCTCTCTCTCTCTCTCTCTCTCTCTCTCTCTCTCTCTCTTTCTCTCTCTCTCTCTCTCTCTCTCTCTCTTTTTTTTTTGGTCTTTTTTGGAGGGCAGTTGGGGTTAAGTAACTTGCCCAAGGTTACACGGCCAGTTTGTGTGTGTGTGGGTGTTAAGTGTCTGAGGCCCGAACCGAACTCCTCCTGACTCCTGGCCAGATGCTTTACTCACTGTGCCACCTAGCCGCCCTAAGATCTCTCTTTATCTCCCATTGCTGATCTGGATTAGGAGAAATGACTGTGTGTATTGACTTGTATTTTTTTCTTGGATGTCTCAGTCAAGATTTGGTCTGGTGTGTTTTCTAGATCTGTTTGGAGTAGTTGGTAGAGGGTAGGAGAAGGGAGCTTATTGTACTTCTTCCTACTACTCCCACTGACCCTGCAGGCCACATATTGACTTAGTTTTAAAACAGAATATCTGTATTTCATTGTATTTTTATGAATTTTGTTAAATATTTCCCAATTACATTTTAATTTGGACCCAGCAGCACTTGGAGTGTTGTGGACCACGTGTTTGACATCTCCAGTATACAGTAGTGGTCCAAGACCAATTGTTGACAGGCTGCTTTCTGGTTTTCTCAGCAGTTTTTAAAATCAAATAGGAGTTTTTCCTGGGTTAATTTATGTTTTCTATTTTATCAATTGGGTTATTGAGTTATGCTTTTTTCCCTCTGACTCTCCTTTATTTAGTCTGTTCTATTGATCTATTTCTCTTTCTCTTTTTTAAACTAATAACGATGATTTTGATGACTGCTGCTTTATAATGTAGTTTGAAGTTGGGAAGTACTATCCCACCTTAATCCCTACTTCTTTTCATCATTTCCCTTGATATTTTAGATAGTTTGTTTTCCAAATGATTTTTTAGTATTTTATCAAGTTCTATAAAAGTATCCCCATGGCAATTTGTTTGGTATAGCTTTAAAAGTATAAATCAACTTTGGTGGTATTGTCATTTTTATTATATTGGCACAGCCTAGTCATGAACACTGAATATTCCTCCAGATATTTAAGTGGTTCTTTTTTTTATTTTTTGCTTTTTGGAGGGCAATTGGGATTAAGTGACTTGCCCAAGGTCACATGGCTAGTTTTTGTGTTAAGTGTCTGAGGCTGGATTTTATCTCAGGTCCTCCTGACTCCAGGGCCGGTGCTCTGTGCTACCTAGTCACCCCTATTTAAGTGGTTCTTTATTTCTTTAAGGAGTATTTTGTAATTGAATCTATACAAGTCTTTTGTATACTTTGATAGGTCAATCCCCAGATATTTTATAAACTTCATATTTATTTGGAATGGGAGTTCCCTTTCTATTATGACTTCTTCTCTTTTGTTATTATGTAGAAATGCTATTGATTTTTGAGTGTTTATTTTATATCCTGTAACTTTGCTGATGCTCTTGTCTTAATTAGTAACTGC
This sequence comes from Petaurus breviceps papuanus, assembly GCF_028583685.1. Taxonomy (NCBI): domain Eukaryota; kingdom Metazoa; phylum Chordata; class Mammalia; order Diprotodontia; family Petauridae; genus Petaurus; species Petaurus breviceps. The sequence goes on along the minus strand of NW_027187344.1, from coordinate 5,864,665 downwards.
TGATTCCCTAGGATTTTCCAAGTATATCCTCATATCATCATCAAATAGGGGTAGTTTTACTTCCTTTTCACCCTTATGCCTTTAATTTCTTTCTCTTGTCTTATTCTAAATTAATCTTCAAACTTAAAGCATTTAAATTTCAAAATAAACTTTCCTTCCAGAAGTCAGATGTAACTGGTGTGTACATGTATATTATGTATGCACTCTGATGAAATACATTCATTGGTGTCTCAATAGAGAAGAAGCAAAATTTCCTCCTCTTCGATTTTGTGTAATTGGTTTATCTTATTTTATTTCTTTTATAGACAACATGTGTTCTACTAAACCCCAGAGCGCCGTCTAGGCATTGGGACCACCTGGTGAAACCTGTGGGTCTCTTTTTGGTGGGGGTACCAGGGGGAGTGGTGTGTGGAGGGTTTGGGGAGGGGTGACTTTTCTGTGTGTGGGTCAACCCTTTGATTTGAGAATTTAACAAGTAATTCCAAATGGGGACTTAAAAACCTGTGATCTTATCTAGCATGTGTATCCTATCAGATGCGGCTCTGTGCTCCCAGCACAAGGAGCACAAAAGGAATGAGGGTGAACACATGGCGGCTCTGACTAGAAAGAGCTTTTCTACAGAGGATATTGAGTTGTTTGATAAAGCCCAATATTACGCTTGAATTATGCCTGAATGCTGAGAAAGGACATTGTCAAAGGGCCCTTAACATGGACAGCAGTGGATCCCCTTTCTCCTAACCCCTTTGGTGGTGATGTTTTCAGCTGTAATGACTTGGTATTGTATTTATAAGCCGTCAGAGTAATCCAGGGAGCAGCAGGAGGGGCCTGGCCTAAATAAAGCTTTACAACATCACTAATTAAAACAATCCTTCCTCTCCCTAGGTTGGCTAATGAGGTAGAAAGGGAGAGGGTTCATGAAAATGTTACCACGAGGATCCTTATTTATTTAATTCTTTAGCATCCATTTGAGGGTACTGAGAAAAAGGGTTGGTTTTTTTTCCAGGAGTTGGAAAGATTTTTCTCCCTTGATCTCTGCTGAGAGCAGCTGAAATAGATACTTCTATAATGTGGGTGCTTTTGTTATCCAGTCCTTGCCCAGAGCAAACTCTCTGGGAATGGGGGTTCATTTTTGAGTTTGAACTGAAAGGAAGAGGAGAGAAATCTGCATCCCTCTTTAGTAAGTTTCTCCTCAAGTCTGAAAGATCTCTTTGCTCTAGGCCTGTGTCATCAGGATAGATTCTCCAGTTATACTGAAGATCAGTCACTGAAACCGAATGGCACTTAAAGGAGTTAGATCACAATGCTCTAATGGATGCAATATTTATCACCTGAACGTTTCCTAGTTCTGCTAAGATGACAAGAATTCAATAAATATTGTATTTAATAAAACCCAGCATGACCTAACCTTTTAATACCATCAGAGTATCCCAGGATCCTTCTTCTCAGTTTCAATCCCTTGACTTTCTTCCCTGAAATGCTTGATGATTCCAACTAATGAATCCCATCAGCACCAACTGGGACATTAGATTAGTGAAATAAAGAAAAGATTCAACTTAGTGCAGGATTTGGCAAAATGGGATTTTTATGCTTGGTGATGCTGAATTGCCTTTGCTGAAGCCCTTCTCCAATGCAACTTCATGTGATGACTGGGCTATTACAGATGATAGCTAGAAAAGCCTTAAATAGGACCCAGCAGCAAGACTGAGCCATGTTTGTCTCTCAAGGAACAGACTAAGCTTGTGAAGAGATGCTCGTCTCACCAGAGGTTTGAACAGAAAACAATGAATTTTTTGACCTCCAGCGACTCGAAAAACTATGGACTAAGGTGCAGAGGGATATGGACTGCCATAATACTTGAGGATCCCTCCATCTTTTGTGGAAGTTTTAAAAAAGTTAAATAATGTCATTGTTGGAGGATTTTTATAATTGTTGCATCTAATAATTCACCAATGGATAAAGCTGGTTGGAAAGTGACACTGGTTAACTGATGTAGTGAAGGGAAGGTGATAGTATTATTGAGCAGATAGTATTATGCCAACTGGTATTCAAATGGCTGATTGTTTCTAATAGGCAAACATCTACTACTGTAGCTTCAAGGGAAAGGATGAGTAGTTAAAATTTTTTTTTTCAGAGTTAGGGTGTCACATTTGACATTTGATTTTTAACTTTGTTCCCGTTTGTATCTTATTCTCCCTTCCTCTCCGCTCACATGAGATAATATTGGTAAAGCACTTAGCTCAATGCTTTGTAAATGTTAAAAGGTACTTAGCAAATGTTCTTTCCCTTCCTCTTATCCTCCTCCTCCTCCTCCTCCTCTGCTCTCTTCCTTTTCCTTCTCCTCCTCTTGTTTTCCTTCTCCTGCTTCTCCTCTCCCTCTTCCTTCCATACCTTCCCTTCTTCTTTTTGTCTTTTCTTTTATTCTTTTTCCTTTTCCTCTCCTCCTCCACCATTATCATCTTCATAATTTTTTTCTACTTAATAGTATTTCATTTTTCCAATTACATGTAATGATAGTTTTCAATGTTCACTTTTATAAGATTTTGAATTCCAAATTGTTTTCTCCCTTCCTTCCTCTCCTCCCTCCTTCCCCAAACAGCAGGTAATCTATATAGGCTATACACATCATCTTAATAATTAATATTATCAATATTTATTGATCCTAGGACTATTCCATCTTGGAAATATAAAGAAGTAGATATTATGTTCCCTGCCCTCACAGAGAATCTACTTCCCTCTGTCATTAAATTCTCTAACTGGCTAGGCAGACTAAATGATTTTTCAAAATGACAATCAGAGAGAGCATATAAGTACCAAATAAGGGTATGGGTAACAAGGAGAAATGACTCTATCCTTGGGCTGTCCACATGAGCATAGGTGCCTTTTGGGATAGGCACTGACTGTTTAGGCTTCTTGAACCAGAGTCACTGAAACAGCCATTTTATTGTCATAATAATTGTAATCATTCCCACCACCAGGAAGTATCAGGTCTGACAGAAGTGTCTTACTTCTGGTTTTCAAATAGGTGGATTAAGATCAGCCAAATAAACCCAGTTTGCAAAATATATCCTCAGAAGTAGAGAAGGAAAGGAGGTTTTGAGCCAGATATTTTCATGCAATTCCATTCCTTATTTATGTAGACATGGAGATATTTCAGTAAAACTGCACTCAAATCTGAGTGACAAGGTATCTCTCTCTGTAGTGCAAGGTGCAGGGACATTGTGGCAATGTTGACAGCTCTTTTAATGTAGAGTTGCTACTCCACTGAAATACTGCGTGTTGGTATTTTGAAAGTACAAGATGACCCATTTATTAGCTGTGATTCAGACAGAGATTACATGCAAGGAAATACAAAGGAAAAAGGGCATATTTCTTCTGGCTCCTATAGACTTCCCCACCCCCTTCCTCTGTACCAGAGAAGAAATTTGAAAAGCAAGTAGGGTTTTAGGCAGCAGAGTGGACATATTTCCATGAAATCACAGTATTTCTTTAAATCACAGGAAAAAGTTATCTCTTTGCCACAATCATGATTCATAAAGGGTTACCACCAATTCTGTGTATATCCTTGGGTAAGTCATTCCAGGATTCTAGGTCTCAATTTCCTTATATGTAAAATGAAGGAACTAGTCATGGTGGTTGTGACACCTGCTACTGGGGAGACTGAGGCTGTCTGACACAAATATTGTAAGCCTATGGGAGGAGCAGGAGAGGTAGGCCACCAGGCTGACCAGAGAGTGGACAATGGTCCTGAGTCAGAAACAAAACAGAACAAAGCCCCCATGCCAATTAGCAGTAGGGTTAGGCTTATGTATGGCTGGTACATTTGTAGCCTGTGTGAGAAAGCCTAAAATTTTAAAAAAGGATGAATACATGAATGAATAAAATTAAGAGGTTGGGCTAGATAATAACAATTCATATTTATGACCTTTACTTTTTTTTTTGGTCCAGACTTGATGTATAGGGTTTGGAAAATCCCTTCACCAATATAGATTAACAACTAGTCTATAAATTATAATTTTTTTTTATTTTTGTTTTTTGCTTTTTTTGGAGGGCAGTTGGGGCTAAATGACTTGCCCAAGGTCACATGGCTAGTTTTTGTGTTAAGTGTCTGAGGCCAGATTTGAACTCAGGTCCTGTATTCACTGCACCACTTTGCCACCCCTATAAATTATAATTTTTAAATATTGCCTGGGACACTGAGAAGTAACATGATTTGCCAGTGGTCACAAAGCTAGTATGTGTAAGAGTCAGGATTTGAACCTAGCTCTTCCTGACTCCAAAGTTAGCCCTCTCTTCATTTTTACCAGTGCTTCTCACTCTTTACAGACACATATCTCATCTGATCCTCTGAGCCCTTCAATAGCCCGGTGATGTAGGTAGGGATATGTATTATTTTTTTCCATTCTTCAGGTAAGAAATTGAAGCTCAGAGGTTAAATAATTCATCCAGGGTCATATACTTGGCACATTTCAGAGTTGGGATGCAAATTGTAAGTCTCTCCTAACTCCAAGTCTGGTACTTAATTCCATGAGATTCAGCTACTTCTGGTTCACCTCTGAGGTTCTTTCTACCCTTTAAGGCCTGTGATTGTTAGAATAATGGCTAGGTTTGGTAAAATGGAAAGAGTGTTGAATTTGGAGTCAGAGGACCAGTGTTCAGATTGTAGGCATCAAATTGTGGGGGTCAAATTGGCACTGCTTATAGGAAATTGAGCAAGCTATTTCCTTTCTGTGAACCTCAGTTTTCTCATCTTTAAAAAAGAAAAAGAGTTAGACAAGATAGAGCTTTTCAAAGACCCTTTAGAGGTCTACATTTCATGAGCCCTTCAAATTCAATGTCCCTCCTATACAGGCAGTATAGATTGAGCAACATGTTCTGTATAACTAATGGCCTGAAAAATTCAGGTCTAAATGCCCTCTTTTACTCCAGTATCAAATTTTGGGTCTTGACTAGTCTGGGCAATTGTCTACATTTTCTACTTCATTTTGCCTGGTTGACCTGAACTCAGTTACTGGAAGTTGATTCTCTCATGTTTTGCAGGACATATAAAGGCATCCCTGTGGAAGTGCAGTTAGCAACTTTTTTCTAAACATGAACAAAAAGCCTCCCCATCTACTCACTTGTGGTCCATCTGCTTTGTATAACCCTGGCTATATATGGATGGGGGATGAAATCATGTTCATTTCCTCATTGGGCTATTTCAATGACTCATTTGTATGTTAACACTGGAAATGAAATGATCTAATGTGGTAAGTTGTCTTTTCATGGGACAATAATGGGTATTCTTGTGCAAGTCACACAAGTTACAAGTCAAGATACCAGCTGGTCCATTATAGAAAAGGTGACCATTTTCATTTCTTGGAAACTTAAAATTTTATTCTTCTTTCTGGGAAGCATAACTACAGCCTCTAAGGGGCAAATGTAAATGACTGCCTTGAAGACAGAGGTGCATCTCACATACATGTATATGTCCTAGACACATCTGTGAGATAGGTCCTGACATCCAAAAGCTACGACTTTTGGACTGTGGGTGTAACTATGATTTCTGAGGTTTTGTCCATAGTCCCTTTACGCCTGTGGCAGTTCTTCTACCCTCTCCTCCTTTTATTAAATGGGAAACAGCAGGTGTGCTGAGGCTCCTCGTATGAGTGATGAATATCAACAAGTGCATGGTTCTTAGCCTGTTCTTTTGTGTTTGCCTCAGAAAGCATCCTTTTGCCTTCCTCCCTCCCACTTCCCGAAGACTGTCAGCCCCAGAATCTTAGGAGAAATTGGCTTGCACTGAATGTTCTGAACAAAAGGGGAAGTCAACGGAAGAAGAGTATTTGTGAGGATAAGTCAGCTCATATGGAGCTTTCCAACCAAAGCAAACTTAAAGCCACCTGCAGAATTACCAGGGAGACAAATGCCACATCTGGAAAGATATCTGCATAATCCACAGCTTGTCATTTGGGCAGGAAGTATTTTTTCTCCTTTGAGATTTTGGCTAATTATGGGTTGGGTGCATGCCAGGAAAAAAACAAACACATATATGCACATGCACACACGTGTACTGTCACTCTAGAGCATAGGGTTTCAATAGGAAAGAGCTAGCAGAGACCAACAGTGTGTGATTCATTTGTCATATCTGGGTGCATAGCTTATTGTGCTTATTCTGCACAAGCTTTTGCACCCTCCTCCTCCACCATGCCCCCCTCCCAACTTAAACAAAACAATAAGCCAGAAATAGAAGATCTGGGAATGCTATTCTACATAATATAGGAATATTGATGGCTCTCCATTTTGGTGAACAGAGAGTTTTCCCAGTCCAAGGAAAGGCAAAGAGTCTAGCAGGCTTAGCATGAATGGTATAGGCCAGAAGGAAATAAGAAAGGAAAGAAGAAGGATTTGTTTTCCCTCTTTTGATCTGAACCTGTCCTATAGAATTCAAGAACAGATAGCTAAGGGTGAGGCAGAATGAAAGAACACTGATGAATGGAAGAAAGAACAAAAAGAAAGAAAAAGATTTTTTCATCTTAGAACTAGAACCATAAATCTGCTTTCTCCAAATGTTCAGGTGGCCTATCAGTGAGATATCTCAACTGGTGGCCAGCAATAATCTGCAATGTGATTAGTCACTTAATGCCTATGAATCCCTGTAGGTAAATCATGATGCAAAATTATATCCCTCAAGTTTCACCCAAGTAGGTTGATTGTAAGCTTCTTTCTGGAGGGCAGGGTATGTTTCAATTTTATCTTTGTATCTTGAGCCCTGTGCCTTGCACATAGTCAGCACTTAATGAATATTTGTTCAATTGGATTAAATTTCATCTTTGTTAATCATCTTATTGAGATGAAGATCATTGGAGGGAGAGAAAGAGGTTGAGGTTGAAGCAAGTCTTTAAGATATTGTTTGGTTGAGGAGTAAGTTGGTGCCAAGTGGTATGGAATAAGGGGGGATTTATTAGCAACTATATTTTTGTTAACTAGATGGAACTAAATGGGTCATATTATGTGTTCATTTTCTAACACAAGGAAACATTCACTAAAAACAAGTTCAAATATTCCTAAAACAGCTCCCCAGACAATAACAACTGTAGCTGGCATTTATATAGTACTTTAAGGTTTGCAAAACATTCTATGTAATATCTCTTTGATCCTCACATCAATCTTGTAAGGTAGGAGTATCGCTATCCCCATTTTACAGATGAGGACACTGAGGCTGAGAGAGGTTAAGTGACCAGGGATCACCTAGCTCATAAATATCTGGAAGGATTTGTTGTCTTTGACTCCAAATCCACTGTTCTATGGACTATGCCACTCATCTGCCTCATCTAGTATCCTTACACACTAACTAGTTTGTGTTGGGACTTTGCTCCCCCAAACATAATTTACTCACTCCCTCATCTCCCTGAAAACACAGCACTTTCCTCACTCTCAAATGTACAGCAACATATATCATACATAATATTATATAAGCCTGACAATGAGTCCCCATTCTATCCAAATAAATATTCCACCTAAATCCAGTTTTGGTGTGTCCTAAACTAACAACACTTCTCAGTTGTTCAATAAGCTACTAACACAACCCTGATACTCTCATACTCCAATGGATCTGTTAAGGGTGTTCTTTCCCATGATGTCTTCAATGTATACATGCACACCTATGTGTGACTGTGGTCCATGTCTCATTAAAAATAAATAAATTCAAGGGGGAACATGATAGCAGTGCTGTGTTCAAGCATTTGAAGAGCTATCATGCAAAGGAGGGATTAGATTATTCTATTTGGCCCCGGAGAATAGAACCAGGAGTAAAGGGTGAAGGTTGCAAAGAGGTTATTTTAAGTTTGATATCAGGAAAAATCTCCTCAAGAACTAGAACTGTCTAAAAATGAAATGGCTTGACTTGAGAGGTAGAAGCATAGAAGAAGAAGGTGGATGACCATTTGTTGGGTATGTTACAATGAGGATTCCTTCATGTATGGGTTGGTTTAAATGGCTGGTAAGGTCCCTTCCAACTTTTAGATTATGTAATTCTTCCTGTGAGTCCATCACAGGGCAGTTGGCCAATGTGTGTGTGGGGTAGGGTGGTGGTGTGGTTGGGGTGGGGTCTCCTCACATTCTCTTGGCAATGTGTGCCTACCAGTGGAGCATGCAGACTCTTGCTATGCTGGGGCAGGGGGGAGGGTCGGGGCATGGTGTATTTATTCCCCTTCTCCTTCTCTGATGAGACCAAATTTAAGTCTCAGCTGGAAACAAATGCAACACTTTAAAAAACAGAGTAGGATATATTTGTTTCTCAGAAGGCTGAATTTCTAGAATGCTGTACAAGTAACCAGTACTGAACCAGTAAAATGGTTCAAAAAATTTATCTGACCCTACATTATCTCTGTATCTAGAATCATAGTATCCACCATCACAACACCACCAAAATAGTCATTGCTATTACTTATATGCTAAAGGAAAAGAGCTCCTTAAGAATACAGTAGGTAGCAATAAGGTTATTTGTGTAATAGGCATCCATTTTATTATGCACTTAAGCATTCTGCTTTGAGATCCAGGTGGTGGTAATGTAGACATAATTAAAGGGCTTTGTTCTATACTGTGGTTTAATCAGATGATAACTTGGATGACTGCTTCCTTTGCTGGTTTAAGTTTTCATTTTAATTCAGAATAAAGGAGAGAGAAATACCCCTTAAAATGTGGTGGTTAAAGGACGTGGAATCATAGCATCTCAAAGACAGAAGGGACCTAAAAAGTGATCTTGTCCAACCTGAATGTGTGTTCACTCTTCCTGACTAGTGATCATCCAAGCTTCAGTGGAAGTTCTCCAGCGATGAGATACTCCCTGCCTCAATTCTGCTTTTGGGCAAGTCTAATTGTTCAGAAGTTCTTCCTCTGCCTCTCTGCAGCCCCTGCCAAATACTCCTAGTTCTTCTATCTGGGGCCAGACAACACAGATTTAATTCCTTTTCCTCAAATACAGAAAGATAAAAATCGTATCTATGCCTTCCTCACAAAGTAGTCTCTTCTCCAGGCTAAATATTCCTGCTTCCTGAAAACCTGCCCTCATATAACATACTCTTCAGTCCTCTCTAGTGTCAACTGGACTTCTCTGGACAACTCTGAGTGAATTGGGTGAAGCTTGTTCTACATTGCCTTAGGAAATATAACCCTGAGAGAGATTGTGGATTAGGAGCTTTGTGGCACTAGCATTCCTAACGAACAGTGAGTGTGCCATCTACATTAATGCTGCCACTAAGTCTGCTTCCCAACACCCATGGCTAATTAATTGGGTTTCTCTACCCTGACACATGTAGGGTGCTCTTGGTTCTTGTAAACTTCCTCTCTCTTCTTTTAATCTTGTATAAACCATTAAAAAATCTTTCCCCCCTCCAGAGAGAGAGAGAGAGAGAGAGAGAGAGAGAGAGAGAGAGAGAGAGAGGGAGAAATGGACTGGTCACTTGATGAGAAAGAATGGCAAAAGGAGATTCTTTATCACCTGTGCTTAGGAAGGAGCTATTATTATTGTTATCTTACAAAGAAAATGAAGTTAGTTCTTGGAATTCAGAGATGGAAGGACCTTAGAGATCCTCTAATTGAAATAATTTTTCATGTGGAGAAACTGAAGCTTAGACAAAAGTGATTTTGGGTCACACAAGTAGTAAACTGATTCCAGCACTAGGGCTCTTTTCACTACGCTATTATTGTCCAATGAACTTTTGGTCAGCATCAACATGCATCCATACTACATAGAGTATTTTTCTTTCCTTTACTTCCATATGTGACTAAAATCAGTCCTCCTAGAATCACAATCTGAAACATTATGTTTAATTCTGGGTGACACATTTTAAGAGAGATGCAGAAAAATTAAAGTGTGTCCTGGGGAGAATGACCAGGGACCCCAAACCACATAATTATGAGGAATCAGATATGTTTAACCTGAATAAGGGAAGACTTAGTGGAAACATGTGGACATGGAAACATGTCTCCTTGTCACGAGCATGACAAAGTTTCAGTTGGAAGAAGAACCTAGTGAGAGAACTCCTTCATTAGCTGGGAGTTGGATCAGATGAACTCTGAGGTCCTTCTCCATCCCTAGCATGATATGATTATATGATTTTGACATTTAAAGTCCTTATCTACTGAAGGAAAAAGTGTTCCATCAGCTTCAGACTTAATGCAAGGAAAAAAGGCACTAACAAACAAGATGATGGAAAATTTCATTTCTAGCATGGAATATCTCTTGTCTTCCAGTCTGGACTTCCAGTCTGGCGGATAGGGAAGAGAGGCATGGAGCTATCTGCTGCTCCTGGCCCCCAGCCCTATATCTTGCTGAGCATTTTTTATTGATCTCAGTAAGGAATCAGAGTCCCTGGGAAGGATGTGGAGCAGCAGGATTAACACTGGGTTTTTTTGTTTGTTTTGGCTCAATTATCTTCCTCTTCTTACTTATGAGAGTGCGAGCTACATTTGTTTTTGTAATTTATATCACTTTCCTTTAGAATGGTGTCCCTCACTGAATTCAGAAAAAGTGGAACTGTTGTTTTAATAGATTGGAATTTTATCAGCCTATGTATTTGCACCAAAGCATAATAATAATAAATTATGATACTAATAAGTAGGTTATCCAGAAGGACTGTGGTGGCACTCCCCCTTCCCAATAATTGATGCACATTCTTTGGAATTTAGGGGTGTCATAATTTATCAGGGTTCGTTTTCCCATCCAATTTGAGGCAAGGCAGCTGTGTTTTGTAAGCAATAAACTCTCCTGTTGTATTTCTTAGCTAAGCAGAGAAAAGCATTCTTATTATTTTTTCCCCCAGTTTCCCAGTTATTACTGCAGCATCTGGTAGCTTCTCTATAGTAAAAGGTTTGTCAGTATTTCAATTATAAACCCCAATTTTCAGGAGGTCTATAACTCTTCTCTTTTAAAATCTGATCAGGCTGAAAACTCAGTATATAGCTTGTCATCCCAGGAATGTGAGTGTTTTTAAAGAAATATTAAAAACAGTGTAAATCAGTTCTGCTTCTTTCAAGGTTAATGATAAAAAACCTTTTTCCTCCTTCACATGCATAAATATGAAAAAGAAAAAATAAAGATTTTACTATGAAGATTTCTCCTTCATGCAGAGATACCTCCACCTAGCCCTATTCTAATATCTCACTGTGTGATGTTGGGGTCTGGGAGGTTAAATTTCAGTAGGTTCTACCATGCTGGAAAGGATTCAAGTTTAGTTATAACAACAGACAGCAACTGCTTTCCAAGGATCAGTCTAGCTAAGAATGGAGAAGCTGATCATTAGTAGGCTGGCCACGTGATGACTAATTTTTTTTGGCTATGGCAACTTATTTTGCAAAGAAGAATATAAATGGCCTTCAATCTCATGCAACCCCCTTTCACTTCAGCAGTGATGATTGCAGAGCTGGGGGAAAGGAGGGAGAAGGTGCTTCAGATCATCTATAAATGTTAATGTAGCAAGGACTGTCCCCTACATGTAGCTTGGGGGTGTTATTTGTCTCTAAGGGAGGCAAAATAGATGATCTCTAGCCTCTTCTAAACCCACTCTTCTCCAGGGGAGACTTTAATTCCTGCTGGGACCAGAAGCAAGTGGTTGAGGCTGGAAATCTGGCTGCTCTGCTCTCCTCAGAGAGAGGGGTATTGGACTGGAATTATATCTATCTGCTCCCTTAAATCCTGTGAGTTTAGGGGATATGTATTTTAGGTTCGATCTAACTTCTGATTGCTATTCATTGATGGGGGAAGCAGGACCCAAGCTTTATATCTAAGGTTTGATTGCCTTCACATCAATACCATATCTACAATGAACAAACTTAGCAGATAGCAAAGAATCCTACTGATTCAAGTCAGTAGCAAAAGACAGAAATAAAAGAAAGTATGGGGCGGCCAGGTGGCTCAGCGAGTAAGAGCACCGGCTCCAGTGTTGGGACGACCTGGAGATCGAATCCCGGGCTCGGACACTCAACACCACACCCAGAAATAACTGGCCGTGTAACTTTGAGCAAGTTACTTAACCCCGATTGCTTAAAAACAAAAAAAGAAATAAAAGAAAGTATACATAAGAGAATATATACTTGACAATACGGAGTGAAGGAGCTCTCTGTTGGGAGTGAGCCAGCTCAACCAAGGGTGAAAGTGCTAGATCTCACCAAGAGGAAGTTCTCAGTGCAATAATCTGGGGACAGAACATGATGGAGGCTGCTGGCTCATCTCCTGTTGACTTCTTCCCAGAGTCTTTTCCTTCAGCAACCTGGAGTGCACATTGTCCATCTTCTCTGTTGAAGCTGGAAGCCAGAGGTGCCTGAAGCACAAAGAAACTGAAGAGACCTGAAAAGATTCTCCAAGAGGCTGGAGAGTGACTTGAGGAGGGAGTCTCATAACATTGAGTTTTGGGACTTGAGTTACATTCACTTAGCTTTTTGTACTCTGAATATTCTATGGGGGGGGGAGGGGTTGCTATGGTCCATGCACATCTATGTGTGAGAGCCTCGTTTAGTGACCAGAGGGACACACTGCTAGAAACACTGAAAGGTGTCAATCTTGATATTGTTGCTCTAAAGAAAGCTGGAAGGTTGAATTGTTAAAGAGAAGTGAGAGCAAGAATGTTGTCAAAGATATACAATCAGGATAAAAAAACATAGACTAGTTACATGGCAGAGGTAAGGGATGATCCCTGATCTCTTGTTATCCAGGCACTGTCAGAAGATCCAAGTGAAAAGTTCCAACATACTGAGGGGCAGGGGTACCCTGTGGAGAATTTACAAGAACATATGAGCCAAGAGTCCAAACTGGCCCTCAGGAGGGGCATTTGAATTGTTGGAGGAAACATTTACATGAATGAGTTCTACTAAGGTATACAAGTATTCACAAATGGGAAAATTGAATTTCTCTCTATTGAAACTCATTAGCTATCTCTGGAATTTCTGTCCATAGTTGGAGAGACATAGGCCATTCTAATAAGTGACCTTAAAATATGTCTTTGCATGGGTACCTTTTTTTATACTCCTCATATAGTACTTGGTTTTTATGATTTTTTAATGTACTTATTGTATAATATTACATCATGCAATATTTAAATTACATCTAGCTGTATTAATGTCTTATCTCCCTACTAGGCTTTAAACTTCATAAGGACAGGGATTATATATTATTTAAATTTTGCTTTTTCCCCTCCCCCCAATCCTCCAGCATCTAGCACCCTGCTTTACACAGAGTAGATGCTTAATAAAATTTCTATGGTCTATATAATAGACATTTTTGAAATTTGTATAGAGCTTAGATTCTTGTAACATCACTCATATTTCAAATGTAACTTTCTGCTTCAAGGAACATGGCAATGGATTCCGTGCCAAAATGAAGTATTCTTTTGTAAAATAAATGATCATTCCAATTCAATTCAACAAGCATTTATTGGACACTAACTGTGAACAAGGTACTATGCTAGGCATTGGGGGCTATGGTACAAAGACAACTATGAAGAATTTCATGCCCTCAAGAGACTTATATTCTACTCTGGGGGATGGGGGCAGGGCAGAATAACATGTAAATGAGCACATATATAGAAAAATATAGAAATAAGGCCTGAACCTGTGATTTCATTGGTATATGGAAATCCCAGGTGAGGAAACTCTCTCTACCAATGTAGGTTGGCACCTTATCATCAACTTAGAATCTTAGAGAGATGCCTAGAGCATTGATTGATAGGTAAAGTGACTTGCCCAGGGTCACACAGCTAATGTATGTCAGAGGTGGCACTTGAAATAAGATCTTCCTGACTTTGAGGCCAGGTTTCTAACCATTACACCATAGTGTCTTTCTTCTACAAAATATATTCGGAATAAATGCAAATATTTTTTAAGGAGGAGGAGAACTAACAATAGGGGAGTTATCAGGAAAGGCAACCCATAGGAAGTGGCCCCTGAGCTGTATTTTGTAGGAAAATAAGTATTCTACAAGAGAAAAATGAGGAGGGAGAACATGTCTCTCAAGTTTGGGGGCCAGACTTCGCAAAGTAACAGATGGAAGATGAATGTCATGTATAGGAAATAATAAGTAGATCACTTTGGCTGGAAAACAGAATGCATGATGGGGAATAGTGTGTGATCAGTCTAGAAGGAGGTTAGAGTGAGGCTGTGAAGATATTCAGATAGAGAAGCCAGAGAGGAAAGTTTGCATTTTGTCCTAGAGGCAATTGGAAGCCACTCAAGCTTCTTGAGCAGGCCAGTAACATGCTCAAACCTCTGCTTCAGGCAAATGTATGGAAAATAGAGTGGAGGGGGAGAGACAGGAGGCAAGGGGCCAGATTAGGAATCTATTTTAAGGGTCTAGTGAGAGGGAATAAGGGCCTGAACTAGGGTAATAGCAGTGTGAGTAGAGAAAAGGGAATAGTTATGAGATAGGAGAAGGGAATAAGCATTTATTAAGTGCCCTCTATATGCCAGACACTGTGTTGTTTGCATTTACAAGTATCATTCCATTTAATCCTCACAACAACCCTGGGAGATATATGTGCTATTATTATAATCATTTTGTAGTTAAGGGAAATGAGGCAAATAGAGGTTAAATGACAGGAAGGAAGTCTCAGGGTGGATTTCATCCACACAGAGATGGTAGTTAAACTCATGGGAGCTGATGAAGTCACCAAAATGACATAAAGAAAGAAAAGAAGAGGGACTAAGACAGAACCCTGGGGCATACCAATATAGGGGGTACATAACAGGGATAATGGTTCGTCAAAGGAGACTGAGAAAGAATGGTCAGAAAAGTCAGATTAGTAGCATCACAAAAACCTAGGAATGTAAAAGGATCTAGTAGGAGGGAATGGTCAACTGTCAAAAGCTACAGACAGGTTAAAAAGAATGAGGACCAAAAGAGGCTTTTGGATTTAGCAGTTAGGAAACTGCTGGTAATCTTGGGAAGAGCAGTTTCAGTGAGTAGAGTAGGAAGCCAGAGATAAAGGTATTGAAAAGTGAGTGGAAGGTAAGAATGTAGAGGAAATGAGTTGTAGACAACTTTGTCTAGGAGTTAAAGGGAGGAAAGAGATAGTACAATAGATAGTGGGTTCAAGGTTTTTTAAGGATGGGGGAGATCTGGTTATGTTTGTAGGCAGCGGGGAAGGAGCCCGGGGGAGATAGAAAGAGTTTGAAGATTTTAATGAGAAAGGGGATGATCAAAGGGGTAAGCTTCAAGAGAGTGTCAGAGGGAGTGGGATCTAGGGCACAGTAGAGTGAATGGCTCTGGCATAAGGGCCATCTCTTCTCCTGAGACTATAGCAAAGGAGAAGAGAGTGGGTGGATGATGTTGAGAGGACTAATGTATGTGTTTGGGATTATTTTTAAAATTTTGAGTTTCCTTAAATCTTATCATACCTATATTTGTTATCCAGGACCAATATTGTCCCTGCTGCCAATTGAACTAAGCTTGACTGCCAACTTGGAAGTTGTGATCAATGCTACTTGATCTGGTGCCAAAGACAGAAAGGTCTACTTTTAAAGGCCAGTGTTTGGTTGCTGTGCATTGCTGACCTAAACTAATACTTGAAGTAGTCAATTGCAACCAAATGATTCATTCAAAGATCATCTGGATATGTCTATATAGAAGAACCCCAAAGACAGTGGTTATTTGTAAAGTATCTACATGACACTGGAAATCTCAAAGACAGCAGTAAGAATCTCAGATGACCATCTGAAAGAAATCTATGTTACTTAGTACTTAAAAGTAGATTGTGTTTTACGGTTTAATTTTTTTTTCCAGAAAGCAAACAGTTAAATTGTGCTTTAGGATTCATGGCTAAGTGATACCTTAGGAAGGAGAGAATGATTCTTTTTTTCCCTTTTCCAACTCTGACCTAGACCTTTCTTAAATCTTTGTGTAAAGCTTGACTATAAAATAATAATAATAGCTAGCATTTATATAGCACTTTAAGATAATGTGAAGCACTTTATAAATATAATATCAGTTTATCCTCACAACTACTCTGGAAGGCAGGTGCTATTATTTTCATTTTACAAATGAGGAAACTGAGACAGAGGTTAAGTGACTTGCCCAAGGTCACACAGCTAATAAGTGCCTGAGGCCAGATTTGAACTTGATCTCTCCTAACTCCAGGTCAAGCAGTCTATCCCACTGTACCACCTCGCTATTATCCATAGAAGCAAATGTCATTACCACTTAGTTCATTATTACTGATTCCAAGCACTGTTATGAGTCACTTTGTTTCATTTAGTCTCAGATATATTTTAGTACTTCATTGGATATGCTTCTGTACTCCATTGGAGTGAGTACTACCTGCAGTAGTATAGATTGCACCCCCTTCATGCCCTTTTATTCTGTTCAAACCTTGTTCATGTGTTTCTGTAAGTCCCACATGAAGGAAATATCCAATGTATTGGAAGTCCTTCAACTCCAAAAAAGATGCCAAAATATTATTACAGAAGGCACTCAGAGAACATTTATTAACTAAAGGCAATAAGTCATCTAAGAAAGTCATATCAAAACAAAGTAGGAAGGAAAATAATAAAGTATTAGGAAGATAGAATCTTGTACTATATCTGAAATAGTTATCTGTCGATTCAAGTCTTGTCTACCCAACTAGACTATAGAGGCAGAGGGCAGAGACCTTACATATCTTTGCATCCTCAACAGTTTTTGCACAATGTTAGTCATATCATAGATGCTCAATAAAGGAATTAAATCTCTTCCGTAGCATATTTTCTCCTTCCTTATAGAGCTCAAGAACCCCAGAATAATGGTAGTACTAGGGCACAAGATTAATCTTTAATAATAAAAGCTCACATTTATTGTAGCCTGGACCCATATGAATTGGATGCCCCTGAAAGCTATTCTTTTTAAAGGCATGCTTTGAATTAGCATCTACTCAAAACCCACAGATCATAAGCTCCCTTCTTTTATTAGACTAACCAGTTGTTGAGTTGTTTCAGTCATGTCTGACTTTCAGTGACTCAATTTAGTTGTTGGGTTTTTTTCCTTGCAAAGATACTGGAATGATTTGCCATTTCCTTCTCCAGCTCATTTTGCAGATGAGGGAACTAAGGCAAATGGGGTTAAGTGACTTGTCCAGGGTCACACAGCTAGTAAGTGTCTGAGGTCAGATTTAAATTCAGATCTTCTTGACTCCGGGCCCTGGGCTGTATCCACTGCACTGCTCCACCTAGCTGCCTGAGACTAGCCAGAGGATTAATTCAAAGCAAAGAAATTTATGTGAGATAAAAGGCAAGATAAACAACAAAGTAGGAATATTCTTGGCATCCATTCCAAAACAACTGCTTCTTCCCCACAAATATCTCCCAAAGGAAGCTACCTCTAAAACACAGCAGGCACAGCATACAATAAGTCACTCACTGTAAAGTGTTAGATATGTCCATGGCAGCAGTATTGGATGCACTGGTTCTTAGCTCTGAATTAGCTGCCATAAGCTGCTTGGGCTGCCTACACACACAATCAGAGTGAGAAGGACACAGGCAGCTAACTTACAAATAATTAGTAGATCCTTGGGATCTGCCCTGCTTTGGCTAGGTTCTCATTCCGACAGAATAAAGAACATTGGTCTCCATGGGCTAAGCATTTCAAGTCATTCTCTTCTCTGCTGGCCTGATGCCTTCCCCAATTCATATTAGAGTTCAGCTTATAACTATATTACAAGTCACTGTACGGTAGTGGGAGTGTGGGGTTTCCTGGGGCAGTGCTTCAGGCAAGGGAACAGAGAGCATCTCTGCCCATTTTTGCCACTTCTCTGTTCCTTTGTCCAAAATCTGCCTTTCCTCTCACTCCTGTTTTCAAGCTCAGGGCCCTAAAAACTGCAGAGGTACTAAGTGGTGCACAGAGGTGAAGGGTGTTTCCATGTTATTAAGCTATTGCATAGGCTCATAAGAAATGTATCTTCCCAAGAGAATATGCCTATTCCTCCTTACAATATGATGCTTTAAAGTTTATAAAGCAGCACTTTCCTCACAACAGTCCTGGAAGGTAGCTATTGTATTATTATGCCATTTTACAGATGAGGAAACCAAGGCACTGAACATTGAAGTGACTTCACAGAATCCCAGAGTATGAGAGTTGAAAGGGAATTTACTGACCATCTAGTCAGGAAATCTGCACTATAACATACATGAAAAGTGATCATCCAACTTTTTCCTGACATTGCCTAAATGTACCTCTTTGCAATTTTTGTCTACCCATTACTCTTAGTTATGCCCTCCGAGGCCAAATAGAAAATGTCTAATCTGTCTTTCACATGACAGTCTTTCAAACACTTGAACATCCCCCTTGAGTCCTTCCAAGGTCACACTGCTAGTAGATGGCAAAACCAGAAATGATCCCAGGTTATCTGAGTTTTTCTACCATATCATCATGCCCCCATTCAAAGCAGTGTGCCCTAAGGGCCCATCCCTTGAGGACTGATTTACATTTCTTCACAGTGAGATATTTGGGAAGAAATCTTGCTTAGATCTGTCTCTTCACTAAAATGAAGTAACAAGTAGCAAGATTTTATGCTGTGACATAAAACATTTCCTCCCTAGCTTTGGGTACCTTGCACTGGGGATGCTTATAGACTCTGTTGTTGAACTAATGTTTTAATAATTGATCCAGATTGCTTTGTTGAACTTATCTCACCTCAAAATAGAGGAAGTTTTCAATGTACACTGTAACTAATATGAAACAAGGTGGGGCAGTGGACAGAGCACTGGGTCTGGAGTCAGAAAGACCCAAATTAAAATCCAACCTCAGACATTAAGCTGTATAACTATGGGCAAGTCACTAAACTTCTGTCTGCCTCAATTTCCTCTTTTGTAAAATGGGGATAATAATGGCATCTATCTTCACCAGGGTTGTTGTGAGAATCAAATGAGATATTTGTAAAGTACTTTACAAACCTTAAAGTACTAAATAAATGCTAACTATTATTATTATTACTCAGTAGTGCATGAAGAAGCCATTGTGTCTTCTGTGTAGAGAGGTAGATAAGGAAAAGATAAATATGTTGATGACCTATCTTCTTTGGTGAATATTTTCCAAATGTCAGGAAAATTTGATCTGGCAGGATTTTCTAACAATCAACCCATCCTGCCTTCCCTGCAGAATGTAAATTACTTGAGGTTAGGGCAATTTTCATCCCCCCCAGTGCCTAACACAATGCCTAACTCACAGTTGACACTCAATAAATGCTTATTGAATTAAATAAAATTTAGCTTTTTGGGGTCCTACAGTCTTTGAGTTCAAGGTTCCTGGGACCTCTGTGTAATGTAATGCCAAAAGAAGGCAACTTCCCAGGTTCAAAATACCAGCATAGGTGCTCTCTATTTTATTTAGTGACAAACCAAGAACAGAGAAGATCAAAACATGACATCATTCAAAATACAGCATTTACTAAGTGTGATTAAACAATCTCCAAGTACTACCCCACCCCAGGATCTTCCAATCATTCAATCAATTACAAAGTCTCTGTTCTAAATACTTCTCCACCCCTAGGCTATACCTTCATTTGGTCCACCACAAAACCCCTCTTCTCAAATGGAGATTAGTTTCCAAACATAGGTAAAATACCTTCACTTGTCAATCACAGAGCACAATAAGGTCAAAAGTTCCCCACCCCTGGATCACAATTGAATCTACCCCAGAGTTACATCAAGTTTAAACACAGCACTTAATACCCAAATGGAGGTCTTTTCTTCATCTTGACACGAGGCAAGTTCTCAGCAATCTTAGTTCCTGGAGAGACAAGGCTTAGCAAGGCCATAAGATACATTGCCAGTCCCTTCATGAATTTATCCTCTGTCTGTAGAACAGCCCTAGAACCCCTGAACACATTAGCAAAGCCCTCTCCCAGGATTTCTGTAAACATACAACAAGAAAATCCTTCTTCAGGGCTTCTGAACCAACAGAAAGGCTCCCAGACCCCTGCAACAACAGTACTGTCCCTCACCAGTGGACAGTATT
>NW_027187344.1:5835039-5844701 GCF_028583685.1 Petaurus breviceps papuanus | reverse complement strand
CCAGACCCCTGCAACAACAGTACTGTCCCTCACCAGTGGACAGTATTCACTCTCTGTCTGCAGGACAGTCTCAGGCCTTCTTAACCAAATGCCAGGTTCCAGGACTTCTTCAACAGGACAGTCTTTCACCAGTGGACAAATCTGGCAAAATAACATCAAAACAGACAGACAAAGTACCAGCAAAACAGCCATGTCTCCTCAGTCCTTGGCAGCTCAGGGGACAGGTCTCCAAAGTCCAGGGCAATTCAAAGCGGCCACCAGCAATCCTCTTAGTCTCTCTCTCTCTCCACGAGGTGCTGCTTCCAAAAAAAAAAAAAATCTTCCGCCTCTCTCTAGTGTCTCTCCAAATCTACATCACCAGCTCCTCCCAATTCAGGACTTTCTTTTCACATCAACAAGCCCATCCCACAGGTGGGATTAACAAACTCTGGGTTTTAACACAATCAATTTGAAAACCAAGCCAATACAGGGGAATCTTTAATTGCCATTACTATCACACTCTGATGCAGATTGGAGAGGAAATCAGAAGGTGTTACAAAAGACACCACTTATCTTGCAACACTGATTCATTATTAATATAACCCTTGAGATATTCTCTGTGTTCAAAATCTTGGTCAACTATAGCCTGGCTTGGCAGAAAAGGCTTTCCCAGGGCCAAACACAGAGGGAAACACAGAAATGCAAAAGCAACGTTACCTAGGAAAACCAGACTCCCACAACCACCTTGCTCCAACATCAAAGGGTCTAGTCTGTTTCACTATCTCTCTACAGTTCTACAGTAACTGTAGAAGAGGCCAGCCTAATAGACAAGAGAGCAAATGTTCTCAATCCTCCTTCCTGCTTTTATTTGCTGCCCAAAGATGCCTTAGCATGGAAGAAAGGCTGGTGGATGCTTAGGGTTCAGCATCTCTGGTATCCTAGTAATGGTAACATAGCTCCAGCTGGAAATGTTTCACTCCTTAATTCTAAATGTTTCAGTTTGTATTAGTTACTTTATCAGAGCTGGCCAAAATACAGTTAGACTTAGGAACATCTGGAGGTTTGTAAGAATAGTCTAATGATAAATAACATGACAGCATTCATTTGTTCAATTAACACTTAATCAGTACTTTCATTAATTTAGGATACTTAAGTAAAAGGGAAATAGAGCTTAGACAAAATACAACCCCATGACTCATGGAGCTTATAATTTAAAAGGGGAATAAGACAAATGTGCCTGAATAACTATCATATGCAGTATTATGGAATCCAAAAGGTAGAAAATAAAAAGCTCTGGAGCTCATAGAGGGGAGGTCTTGCCGAATGGAGGAAGTCAGGGAAGGCTTCATAGAAGACATGGCATTTATGTTGCACTTTAAAGATTAGGTTGGAACTTAGCTTATGAAAGCAGACAAGGAACAGTTTGAGCAAAGATATAGAAAGCAAAAAAAATCAAGGGACAGAAATTAGTTGTTTGGCTACAGTATGGAGTTCATGGATGATGGTAGAAATGGTGGAGATGAATGGTATGAGATAAACATAAAAAGATAGGTTAGGGTCAGATTATAGAAGGCTTTGAATGCCAGGCAGAGAAGTTTGACAGGCAACAGCAAAAAGGAGTCACTAAGGATTTCTGAGCAGATCTTTGTATAGGGATTAAGACTGGAGCTACTGTTTCTTTGGTCTAGGGAACTCCCTCTACTTTGCAAATTCAAAGATTTAGAGGTTGAGTGATTTGCTCAAGGTAATACTGCTAGAATGCTTCAGAGGCAGGACTGGGAACTGCAGGACTCAGAACCCAGGTCTTACGGTTTGAGGTCAGATCTCTGTCCCTGGTAACATATGTCTGTTGTGTTTTGGCAATAATTTGAAGAATGGATGATGGTGGTTGGGGTTGTGGAAGGAGATCTGGAATAGACTATTCCAGGAGGGAGGTAATGTTTTGTTTGTTTGTTTTTTGGGGGGGAAGGCAAGGCAATTGGGGTCAAGTGACTTGCCCAAGGTTACACAGCTAGTAAGTATCAAGTGTCTGAGGATGGATTTGAACTCCAAGAGAGTGGTAATGATCGGTCAAACTAGGGAAGGGTAATAGTAGGAATAGAGGAAAGAAAAGGGATGAATATGAGAGATGTTGAAGACACTGGACTTGGTAACTGATTGAATTATGAAAGTTTGTAAAGAAAGGGAGAGTCAAAGATAATGCCAAGGTTTCAAATATGGGAGACTAGGTAAATAGAGGTGTCTTTGACAGAGATTAGAAAGAGGAGTGACTTTCAGGGGAAAAATAATAAAATCATTTAAAGATGACAACTGATGACCCTATGGCTGGAAAGATGAACTTTGAGTTTTCTCAGTGTTAACAGGTTAGTGCTGACTTGAATATATGAGATGGCCATATATTGTGAAGGGAAAGTTAGGTGGCACAGTATATAGAGTGCTGGACCCGAAGGCAGTAAGACTCATCTTCCTGAATTAAATCTGGACACAAGATACTAGCTGTGTGACCCTAGACAAATCACTTAACCCTGTTTGCCCCAGATTCCTCATCTGTAAAATAAGCTGCTCAAGGAAGTAGCAAACCTCTCCAGTATCTATGCCAAGAAAATCAAAACAACTGAAAAAATGTGTTGTGAGAGGTAGTCTGAATGTAGTAGAAATGGTTTTGGAGTCCAAAGACTTGTGTTTGAATTCTAGTCCTATAACCTACTACTCATGTGACTTTGGGAAGTCACTTATCCTCTCTAGGCCTTAGTTTCCCCCATATGTAAAATGAGGGGATTGGCCTAGATGATCTCCAGTGTCTGTTCTAGCTCTAAATCTTTTTTTTAAACCCCTTGAAAACCAATCAAGTAATTGGGCTCTATAGGAAACCCTCCCACTGCCTTACTACTTAGCAGGTACTCTGTAAATATTTGATTGATCGGAAACATTCACTTACTGTCCATAGACTCTAAGTATAATAAATTCGCTGGGACAAAGCTGTTATGCCTCATAAACCTCATTGTGTGGTGCATATGCCTTAATTTACAACTGGATTCTAACATGGATTTTTTTTGGAAGGGGGGAAGGGGCAGGACTTATAATTTCATCCAGTACAGAAAGTCCCTCCACCAAGGCAGATCAACAACTATCAAGGCTATCCTTTGTGTTTTCTATCACTTAGATTTCCTACGACATTCCTTCCCTTTTCTCTCCCAAAGAGCCATCTCTTACAATAAAGCATGAATAAAGAAAGAAAAAAGGTCCGCAAACCTAAACAATCTATCAAAAAAGTTCAACATTATATTTAGTATCCCACACTACTAACTTCTTCAGAGGAGGAAAGAGGAAATGGAGAAGTATCTTACCATATCTTTTCTTTGGGGCCAAGCTTGGTCACTATAATTTCTCAACATTAAGCTTTTTTTTTTAAAAAATTCTTCTCATTTATGTTATTGTATGTGTTATATATATGGTTTTCTGGCTTTGTTTCTTCACTTTGCATCAGTTCATATAAAACTTTCCATTCTTTTCTGTATTCGTTATATTACTTATTTCTTACTATACAGTAATATTCCATTACATTCATATAACTCAATTTATATAGCCATTTTCAATCAATGGACATCTACTTTGCCTCCAGTTCTCTGCTATCACAGAAAGTACCAATATAAATATTTTGGTGTATGCAGGGTCTGTTACTGACCTCCTTGGGGGCACATACCTAGTAGTGTAATCTCCTGGTAAAAGGTTATTTTGGTAATTTATAGTCTCTGAAAAGTGCCTAAGAGATAAATTGACTTGCCCATTGTCATATAACTGGCATGTATCAGAAGTAGGCCTTAAACCCAGGTCTTCCAGTCTCTAAATCCCATGAGCTTTCTAAGCCTCTCTTTCCCACATTAGTCTCTATGAAATCCCAGAATCATAAACTCAAAGTAATGGAAAGGATTTTGAGAGCTCTAATCCAATCACCTGACATACTGGGAATTTAATGGGTTTTTAATCCTATTTTTAAGACCTCCATAGAAGACTCACAAGTTTCTTGGTTATTATTCCCAATATTCAACAGTTCTTTCTCCTAACCAGCATATAAATACTCATCATACCACAATATAAAACCACTTCTCTTCCTGTCCTTGGTGGAAATCAGTTTAAAGGCTGATGTGGGATACATTGATAATTCAAACAAACCTCTTGATTTTGTCATCCATCCATCCATCAATTGACTAGTATGTATTCGGGAGGTGGAAGTGATGCTGGTGACCTTGCACAGCCCTCCCTCACTCAAATCCAAGTCAACTGCAAGTCATATCATCATTTTCCTGATCCTGGTCCTTTTCTGAGAAGAAAGGACAAACACATAACAACAAGTATGCATTCACTAGGAACCATGTTAAGAGCTGGGGATATAAAGATAGAAATGAAACAGTCCCAGTTCTCAAGGATTTACATTCTGGGGAGTTGGGAAGGGGTATATCTATCAAACCAGAGAATTTTTAAAGAAGCTTTTTGGATCTTAAAATTTTTTTTTGTTGTTGAAACTTGTTAAGGTATTAAGGCTACCATCCACCTCTTTGCTTTATTTCTAATCAAAACAAATTGTTTGGGCTTTTTTAGCTGTTATCTTGCCAGCTACTACAGTAATTTTGAATAAAACATCAATTTCAAGGGGAAAAAAAAGAATGAATTCATATCCCTCTTGTGTTCCTCACCTGGTTGAATACTCTTGCTAATCCCTAGTCTCTCACCCCGACACCCACATACCCTACTCCATCCAACTTTACCATATTATTTGTTCAGCAGCAAAAGAAACCTTTTAAAAGTGCTCTCTGTTCCACTGCCAACAACACCCTCTTTGGAGGCCTAGGGAGGACTGGGAGGCCTGAGAATCCTGCATCAGTTCATCTAAGTCCTTAGCCTGGTGTGATCTTGTGTACCTGCTCACACACATGCCTGGAAAGAGACTTAGAATCACTTTAACTGACAGGATACAGCATCTTTTTTTAAAAAGGGGGAAAAAAGGATTAAAATAGAGACTGCTAATATTTTCCACTGATAAAAGTGCAGCAAGGAACAGCTCAATTGTGTCACTCCCTAGTTTTTCAT
Organism: Petaurus breviceps papuanus; assembly: GCF_028583685.1. Taxonomy (NCBI): domain Eukaryota; kingdom Metazoa; phylum Chordata; class Mammalia; order Diprotodontia; family Petauridae; genus Petaurus; species Petaurus breviceps. Next base: position 5,839,634 of record NW_027187344.1, on the reverse strand, counting down.
TTGTGTTTTTGTTTCATGCCTCAATATCTTCCTCCAGCTGCTCATGTCTCCCTTTCCTTCTCCTCACTTTGATCTATTAGTTTTCCCCAGAAATGGGGTTTATAAATCATTGTAATGCAGCCCTGGGAAAGATGGTGCTTAGTGCAGGGAGAAATACATTGCAGCTAACAGCCCCGGCAGGGAGGAAAACTCTCGCCTCGTTGCTGGGCTTTGGCGACAGGTTACTGATGGTATTTGTTTTTTATGTCTGCATGCGTGCCATCGGGGGCAGGGCCGCAGGGAGCGCTCCCTGCGCCACCTCTGTAATATTTCAAACCTCCTTCCGCAGCCTCAAACAAACTGCTTCTGGCTTTCAAGAAAGCAGAGAGAGAAAGGAAAACGAAAAGACCCTAGTATAACAGATGGGAGGGGAGGCTAAAGCAAAGGGGGGGAAGGTGCACTTTCTTCAGCTCCCCCCTTGGATGAGATTGTCTCGTAAATATTACCATTTTTTTCCCCTCTGGCTGTTCTAAACTAGGCTGAGCATTCCTCCACATGCAGATTTCACCTAATTAATCTGGCCTTCCTGGATGGTGATCGTCAGGTCTAACTCTCCTAGGGACAGTTAGGAGTCTAACAGCTTTGATCCTTTCCCATTGAAGCGCTGGTATCTCTCCAGTCTGTTTTTATGATCCCATTTTCTATGATGCACATGAAGCTGCTGAGACAGGCTGGGCTTTTGGCTCAGGGCCCCTTTCTGAGCGACAGTGGGCCTTGAGGAGCTGAGCTAGACCCAGGATGGAGCAATGAAAGATTGTTCCTGGCCTTAAATCAGGATGTAAAGGCTGATCCCATTATCTTGAAACCAGGCAAACTTCCACCCACTCTGGTCACTTGGCAGGCTTAAGTCCTACAGGGCTACAGTATTCATGGAAATATTTAGTGTTCCTGGTATTCTAATTTGTATCATATGTATCTTCTTAATTCTTGTCTCCCCTTCTATTAGACTTTAAGTTTCTTGAGGACTGTGCCTTACTTAAGTATCTACTCCCCCTCCCTGCCCCAAGTACAATCCATTTCGCCGAGTAGGCAATTAAACATTTGATTTTGGCTGATCAGCTTGGCTTCCTGTTCAACGAATTCAGTTCAATTCAGTCTGTCTATATATGTCTATGCAGGTCATGTGAAGTGATAACTGAAAAATTATCTGGTGAATTGGATTGTGTAGATAAATAATCTAAGTCCTGCAGATCCCCCACCTCTAATCCTTCCATATTTAACTTCCTAAGCCCTCCTTTCTTCAGTATCAAGACTTTAAGTTAATATACTTTATTTCTCCATTTTCTGTTGCTGATGTAGCTATAAACTTACAGCTATTCACTTTATTCCATGAAAGAGGATGCTTTTCTTTCTTAGGCAAGGTCAAGGGTTCTTAACCAGTTTTGTGTCTCCCCCTGTTTTGTAACATAGGTCTGATTATGTCATACACACACACCATTTAGTAAACTCCAGTAGCTTCCTTTTGCCTTCAAAAGCAAATGCAAAATCCTCTGTTTGGCATTTAAAGTCCTTCATAACCTAGCCCCCTCCTTCCTTTATGGTCTTTCTCACCTGATTTCCTGAAGCATCCCTCCAACAGAAATAATTGCTATTTACATTCATTCTGAGCCAAGCAGGGCAATGACCAAGTGGGGCTTGGCCTGGGACCTATTGTTAACCAATCTATGTGAGCCAAGTGATTTGGGTTTAAGGCAAGCTCCTTAAGAAAAAAATAGATTTCATCAATCAAAATTTACATTCCTTTGGTCAGAACACCCACAGTTTAGGGTATATGATACCCTATGTGGACACAGTGAAGGGAAAGAAAGTGAGAGAATGAGTGGAAGAAAGAACAGAAAGAAGAAAGAAAGGAAGAGCTGTTGCTCAACTGGCCAGTTCCAGTTGTGTACTCATGGGGCAGCTCCTATTTCTTCCCACAGAGGTTGTTTGTCTTTCCTTCTTGAAGAGAACCATGACATCGGGAAGGAGATACTATGACATGCAAGTGAATTGGATTTAAGTGAGGGAGGGCTGTGCAAAGTCACCAGCCTCACTTTCTCCTCCAGAGTTATCTGGTTCCAGTGGTGAAATATAGATCAGGACCATTGGAAATGGCCCATATTCTTGAATACAATGACACCAGCGTCCTGGCTGTTGCATAACAAGACACTCCATCTCTTAGCTCCAGGCATTCTCTCTGGCTGTCCTCCAATCTCCTCTCCGACCTCCCTGGCTTCCTTTAAATTCCACCCCAAATCCCACTTTCTACAAGAAGTCTTCCCCAACTCCTCAATTCCAGGATTTTCCTTCTTTTATTATTTTTTATTTATTCTCCATATAGCTTGCTTTGTATATATTTGTTTGCATGTTGTCTTTCCCATTAGATTATAACCTCCTTGAAGGCACAGATTGTCTTTTGTCTCTTTTTGTATCCCCAACACTTAGCACAGTGCCTGGCACATAGTAAATGCCTAATAAATGTTGAATGAATCATTGAATTGAATAGACCCCTTTTGGCAGGCTGATAAAGCCTATGGACCCTTTCCCAGAATAATCTTTTTAAATGTGTAAAATAAATACATAAGATAATGAAGAAAATGAATTATAGTGAAAAGTCCTCAAAATATATATTTTTAAAAGATAAGTTCTTAGATGCCAGGTTCAGAATCTCTGGACTGAGTCTACACAGCCAAGTGACATTGGAGAGTTGGCAATTACCACTGAATGGACTGGAACTGTGTTTACAAGATTCAGCAGAGAAATATTAATCCTTTTAGGGTTACATTTTCTTACTCCTAAAGGTTGTCTTACTCCTAAAGATGGATGAAACAGAAGAAAAGAAATTTGTATGAGACTGAAACATCAAAAAGTCATTAGGAAGCTGAACTCATTCTTGGGCTCATGTGCTTCCTGAGTTGGGATGTTGAAGGATCCAGAGTAGCTCATGGAAGAAACCTACTTTCTAGTAAAATTTAAAAATGATGTCTTTGATTGGAACACTACTTGACAAATTAAACAAATAGTATCAGGTTCCTGCTTTAGAGAATTTTGGTTTTCTTGGCAAAGATTCTGGAGTGGTTTGTCATTTCCTTCTCTAGCTCACTTTGCAGATAAGGAAACTGAGACAAACAGGGTTAAGTGACTTGCCCAGGGTCATATAGCTAGTAAGCATCTTAGGCTACATCTGAATTTAGGAAGATGAATCTTCCTGCCTTCAGGCCCAGCATTTATCCACAGTGCCACCTACCTACTCTACATAGATGGTGAAGGTCTAACTGTACTTAAAAACCTTCAAGAAACCCTCCCCAGTCATCCAATTCTTCAGTATAGGGCTGTGCACAAGAGTGGAAAGATCTCAGGGTTCAAGAGCTGGTGAAGATAAAGAAATTACTGAACTCAGTTCCCTGCAGGTGCTCACCACCTCTGACCTTCCTCTGCTTCCATTGTCACGATTTAATTTGTTGCTGAATTTATCTATTCCCCTTTCTTGTGTTTTGTTCTTGTTTACCACCATGCTAAGAAACAATTTTGCAACTCAAGTATATATGTGTGCATGTACACACACAATTGTATACATCCACATACACACTTGTGTACACATGCATACCCTTTAAACTGTCACAAAGTGAATACCAGCCTGGGAAGCAGGACATCTGAGTTCTGTTCAATTCCCTGTCATTCATTAAAATTCTGTTAGAGGTGGAAGGAATCTTAGTGTTAGCACCTAGTTTAACACTCTCATTTTACATATTGGGAAAACTGAAGACCAAAGAAGGAAAAGGACTTGGCCATGTATGTCCTTTCCCTTCTCTGAACCTCCATTTCCTTAACTGCTAAATGAGGGGGTTGGGCCATATGTGGTTACTTTTTCCTTTGAGGGCCTAAGATTTCATTGGTGTAAAGAATTCCTAGCAAGACAAAGCCCTTATCAGTGTATTATCAGGCATTGACCTGCTCTCCTACTTAATCGTCAGAGAGCTACCTGCAACCCTGACAGGTTAAGTAGCTTTGCGTACACTAACACAAATCAATATGTGATTGAAGCAGACCTTGAATCTGGGTCAACTGAGACTCCAAAGCAGGCTTTGTATCCACTATACCATGCTGCCTACTGTGTGCAAAATGCTGTGGGTTCCTTTTGCTTCTAAATGGCCTCTTTCTCTCTAATTGTGCAAGGAAAACCTGCAAATGCTTCCTCTAATTTTTAAGAAACCAGAGCTGCACGAATGGGGGGCAAGGGAGGGGAGGAATGACTGCAGCCTTTGCTCAGGCAGACAAAGCCTTCTGTTGGGCCCCACGCAGAAAACTTGACTGTCTTTAACAAAGCACTGCCCCCCTCATCCCAGTAATTGCCTTGTTATTGTCATTGGTATCATTGTTCATCGCCTAGTCCCCAGAGGAGCAGTTCTGCCTTCACTAAACCAATATCTCCCACGACAGCCCCCCCCCCCCCCCCCCCCCCCCCCCCCCCCTCGCGTCCCCCCCCCCCTCTCCCCCTCCCCCCCCCCCCCCCCTCTTTCCATCTCTTTGCTTCACTTATCTCATTTATCATATCATCACGTTACTCTTCGAATAGC
>NW_027187344.1:5811432-5834939 GCF_028583685.1 Petaurus breviceps papuanus | reverse complement strand
TTCTTCCTTCCCTTGTCGCCAGCAGCCAGTGGGGGCAGACCCTAGCACCCCCCCGCAGTTTTCCCTTTGCTGTCCCGTGCTGAATAAATCCTCCATCTCTGTTTGCTGAATGATCATGAAGACATGATTAAGACTCCAGATTTATGGTTTCCTTGGCTCAGAGGAATCACACAGCTCCTGCTGCTAGGGTCTGCCCCCACTGGCTGCTGGCGACAAGGGAAGGAAGAAATGAAAAGACTCCAAAGGCCAGAGGGAAGGTGACGCCAGAAGCTAATGCAATGAACACATTAGCAAAACTGCCACAGATGCTGGAGTGCCAGTTCAACATATCTTTAACTCATCTTGTTATTAGCTCCAGAGTCTGAGAGGGCAGCAGTTACCCCCTCCACCAACGGGTCCTTCTCTACTGGGCTACATTCAACGTGTGGGTTTTGCCTGACCTTTTAATGGCAGGTTCTTTGCTTGTGTTCCTGCTCACCCACATGGCATTCAGAAACCTCTCTCTTGCACTCAATTACTTTTTAAGTATTGTCCTAGTGTGTACTTTGTTTGTTCCTATTAGCTTCTTATTGTATTGCATTTTAAGAAGTCAAAATATCTCTCCAAAGATGTAGCAGTATTTCTTTATTTACTAAAGTCAAGCACTGGACTTTCTTGGGTTTGGTGCTCTGGTTGGCACTGAGAGAATGCCTAGGAAAAGGCACTTGGGAGAAATTATTTATTCCCTATCATCTAAATTATCAAGACCAAACTACTGTGAAGTAAATGATTTCAGAAAAAGTCTGGGAAGACTTATGTGAACTGATGTAAAGTGAAGTGAGCAGAACCAGGACGACAGTGTACACAATAACAGCAATATTGTAACAATTATCACCTGTAAAAAACATAGCAACTCTTATCAATACAATGCTCCATCACAAATCAAAGGACATGATGAAAAATGCTATCCACCTTCAGATAAAAAACCGATGGACTCAAAGTGAAGACTGAAACATTTTTTCCCTTCTTTATTTTTCTTAAATTATTTTAGAACAAGGCTAATGTGAAAACATGTTTTGCATGACTTTGTATGTATAATGGGTATTATATTTCTTACTTTCTCAAGGGGTGAGAGAGGGAAATGGAGGGAGGGAGATAATTTGGTACTGAAAATAAAAATTAAATAAAAAAAATTACCAAACTACTTAGCTTGGCATTCAAGGCACCTTCACAATCTGGTCTTAGACCACCTAGTCTACAGGCCTATCTGTCACTGTGGTAGAGTATATTGAACTTTCAGTGTGGCAGATTATATATTGAATTTCAGACTTGGAGTCAAAAAGACATGTTCAAATTCCACCTCAGATACTTGCCAGCTATGTGACCCCGGGCAAGTCATTTGACCTCAAAGACCCAATTTTCCCACCTCTCTTAAAATTGCTATTGTGAGAATAAAATAAGACAGTGTAGGTAAAACACTTTGGAAATGTTAGTTATTATTATTACTCTGAGCCTCAATTTCCTTATTTTTGGTTTTGAATAATCTCTTAGTTAGCCTCAAGTCCTAATTCTTAGGAATCAATGATCCTTCTCCCCTGCACAAATCCTCTGGTACAGTCACTTACCATAAGTCATCCACATCTCTATACTCTGTGCTCAGTCTATCCTCTCTGCCCAGAATGCCCTAATCCACTCATTTCTGCCTACTTGAAGATTTTCTCAGAGATGCAGCTTAAGTTCCACCCCTTCCATGAAGCCTTCCCTGACTATTTCACCCCATTGTGAGTTTTTCCTCTTGTTCCCTTTAAGACTCAGCTTAAGCGACACTTACATGATATCTTCACTAACTTATCTACCTGTTAGTGGTCTTTTCTAAATTACTTTGTAGTTTATATTTTGTTATCACTTACCCGAGTACATGTTGGTTTCCCTAGTAGAGTGGAAGCTTCTTGAGGGCAAAGACTATATTTTTTTGTCTTTAGGGCATTAAATAAATGTTTGCTGGAACTGAATTGAGCTCCTGTAGCTCACACTGTCTGTAGTTCCCTCTGTCTGTAAGTCAGAGTCAGGACTTGGGAAAGAAAAGGTAGGCATTTGCTTAGGTTACAATATCGGGGGAGTACAGTGAGAAACACATTATAAATGACTGAAAATCCTACTCTACATATCATGTGGGTATTTTTATCTTCTGATGTCAGTTTGTCTTTGTCACAGTGAAGGCCTTGGTGGTGCACTGGACCTGGAGCCAGGAAGACCTGAGTTCAAAGCCAGCACCAGATACCTACTAGCTGTGTGACCCTGAGCAAGTCTCATAGTCTCTACCTCAGTTTTCCCATCTGTAGAATGGGTGTAATAATTCTATAGTTGTTGTGATAATCAAATGAGATATTTGTAAAGCCCTTAGCACAGTGCCAGACAATTAATAGATGTTTCCTTCCTTCCTCCTCCAATGAACAAAATAAGAGGTGGGGTTAGGAGGGAGCAGTTGTGATCTCCCATTGCAAGTAAGGTGTAGTGTTCAAACCCTCCTAAGATGTCCAAATCCCTTTTCCTAGATCTGTCTGTACCTCTCATTTATGATTTCTCCATACGCTGCCTGGTGCTCTCTGTTGTCTTTCCACATGCGTATGGCCTTTTTCTCCAATTAGGAGATTATAAACCCCTTGAGGACAGAGAACCAAGCATTCCACTGCTTATGTACCCCCTACCTCTCCAAGAAGGTCTGGTACATTCCCTCTGTAAAGACTTGTTAATAGGGGCTAAACCTCAGCGTCTATGGAATCCAGATTAAGAATCCTCCCCTCCACCCCTGAGCTTCCTCTTTGTGGAGGTTCTGGCTGAAAGACAAAAGAACACCTCTTATGGTAGATGGGTAAAGGGAGCAGCAGTGTTTCTGGGTTGCTTCTGGAACTATTAGGAAGGTGAAGCTAATCCAGGCAGTAGCAGCCTGTTTCCATTAAGTCAATCCAGGCTGGGGGGTGCTGACAGTGCCTCATATCTGTCATAGTGAAGAGTAAGTAAAAGTCACATCAGATCTGTGCAGACAAGTGAGCCCAGGCCTGTGGATGAAAATGTATTTGCAACACTTAAGTGGAAATCAAAAGTTACCTTCGAGGCCAGAGCAGAACAAGCCCTGGAAAATCCCTGCTTGCAGAGTAACACTTTCTGTCAGATTGCAGATGCAAAGTATTTTTCACCATATTTTCTGTCGTCTGGGAAGATGGTTGTCTAAAGGGGCTCATTAAAGGCACAGAGAAAAAAACTCACTAGTCTTGGCTTAGAAGAGACCTGAGCTTGGGCCTAAATTAATGTCCAAGGATAAATTCTACCTCATAGAAACAAGAAATTTCTGAAATGTTTTTGGCTTTTCAATTCTATAGTTATGTGTGCACATGTTTCTCTTTTTTTGGAGCGGGGAGGTGTAGGTGAAGGTGGGTGGAGGATGGTAGGAATAAATGGACAGGCTCACCTTATTTTGTATAACACACTTATTTTTTGTAAAATGATTTCCTTTATGTTGAATCCTATTTTCCCATTTACTTTAATTATAATATTGGAGAGATGCTTCTTACATTGAATCAGATTGCAGACAGGAAGAGAAACAAGGGAACAAGCATTTATTAAACACCTGCTGTGTTCTGGCACTGTGCTGAGCACTTTAATGCCAGGCACACAATAGGCACTTAATGTTTATTGGTTGATCCTCACAGCAACCCTGGGAAGTAGGTGGTATTGTTATCCCCATTTTATGGTTGAGGAAACTGAGGCAGACAGAGATTAAGTGTCTTGCCCAGGATCACACAGCTGGCATCAGGCTGGATTTGATGTCAGGTTTTCCTGATTCCAGATCCAATGTTTTAACCACTGCACCACCTAGCTCTGCAGGTGAGAATGTAACAAACATTTAAAATATTAATATTTGAAGGAAAAATGTAATTTCCTGACGGAATGCGACAGTAACTTCATCTTTAAAAGAAAAAAAACAACAACAGTGAAACAATAACAACTCATCTCAGCTGATAACACTTAAATGAAAAGTTCTTCAGCTTCCACCACATCCCACCTGGAGAGCAGACAGCAGAACACACATGAATATGCTCTGGCCTGTTTGCCAGTGCTCTGTGGAAGCTGCTACTGCCTTTGAGGAATAAGATAGTTTGCTCAGTGCTAAAAGGAGATGCAGAGGTACTGCAGAGACATTGATTCAGAATACAGAAGAGAAAAAACTTATGCTATCCCAAAGTGAAATGTTCCTTGTCCTAGACTAGGTAGCTTCTGAGGTCCCTTGCACTTTTAGATTTCAAGACTGAGACTTGGACTATAATTGGAGGACCATGGCTACATAGAATTCCCAAGTCTGCATCTACCTTACATGAAGAAACATGAAATAGAAACAATTGAACTTATAAACTGCTAAGTTGGCAAGGAGGTGTAGGGGGGGTTGAGCATTTGTTTTTAAAAGAATTCTTTGCTTTATAAAATAATTTGGCACAGTGTTCCTTTAATTAGACAGCCCTTCTGTCCCTCCTCTTTTCTTCCTTCCTTCCTTCCTTCCTTCCTTCCTTCCTTCCTTCCTTCCTTCCTTCCTTCCTTCCTTCCTTCCTTCCTTCCTTCCTTTCTTCCTTCCTCTCTCTCTTCCTTCGAGTCCATCCTTACAGTTGGAAGAAACTGAGGCCCAGGGAAGAGAAGTGACAAACACAAGGTCTCACAGTTAGTGAGCATTATGGTCAAGACTGGAAACAAATCCTTGGACACCAGGGCTCATTCTGGCAGTCATGACATAGTTTGCCTCTACATAAAATAAGGAGGCTAGACCAGGGGATCTCTAGGCTTCTTCCCAGCTCTATAACTTGACTTAGCATGAACAACACAACATTCTAGCAATGCCTGTTTTGTAAAGCAAGGCTCCTTTGTTGAATAGGATGATGGGGGAGCACTTTTACTATTATCAAAGGGACCTTAAAATCAGGTAAAATGTGCCTTCTGACTGTGTGTATCGAAGCAGTTTGTTGACTTCTAAGTCCTGTAAAACAAATCAAATTCCTGTATAAGAAGATTTATAACAGGGGTTCTTAATCTTTTTGTTGTTGTTTGTTTCCTAGAGCCCTTGGCAGTCTGTTGAAGCCTAGAATCCTCTTTTTTTTTTTTTTTTTAAAGCAATTGGAGTTAAGTAACTTGCTCAAGGTTACACAGCCAGGTGTTTCTGGGTGGGTGCTAAGTGTCTGAGCCCAGATTCGAACCCAGGTCATCCTGACACTGGAGCTGGTGCTCTTACTCACTGTGCTACCTGGCCGCCCTGATCCTCTTCTTGGAATAATGTTTTTAAATACATAGGATTACAAAGGAAACCAATTATATTGAAATACAGTCATCAAAATATTAAAAAACAAAAACAAGTTCGGGGACTCCAGGTCCAGATCTCCTAGTTTAAAGGCTAGGTGTTAAGAAACTGAGGCTGTTTAGTTCTGTTGCTTCTCCCTGGGGACAGTGGTAAACATTACTAGGTTTGAGGGATCCTTTCCTTTCTACTTCCCATTTTTATCACATCTTATCAACATGGCTAGCCTGATGGCAGGGGAGCAGAACAGACGAGTTCTGGAGGTTAGAGGTCCCTTCTACCTCTGTGACCATGATTCAAATGAGACTGTAATGCTGTGATGTTACTGCCAAGGGTCTAGGAGCTGAGGACATTTTTTCTTTAAGCACCAGTGTGTTAAATTCTCTGGTGCGGCCATACTGTCAACCCACACAAATCACTCATGCATTCTCGTATATGTTTGTGTCTTTCCCTTGCTTACTTCAATATACCAATGAGTTGTAAAATGTGCTGGCATTTTTTTTTTGAATTACAAAGGCTCCCCTAAACCCCCAAAGTACCTTCCCCTTTCTCTCAAACTGTTTTAAATACCCACAGCTAAAGTGCTGGTCTTTACTGTTTAAATTACTGTGTGACTGAGCTGAGAACCTTACTAGGAAAAAAAATGATGCTACCTTGTTAAGAAGAGAGGGGAAAAGCCACTACTTTCATGTGTTGTAATGAGGTCTGTGTAATAGGCCTGTGTGTCAGGAGGGCCAAGAGGCAAGACAACAAGCCAGGAACAGTGGACTTGTGTGGGAGCAGGGTCTGTGCGATGCATGGCAATATCTTTCCCGAGTGCCTTACAAAAGAAGATAAAAGCAAGATAAAAATATCTTCCATTTCCCCCCCTAATTTGTAGTTTTCTGGTGTTAGCAAGGCTTATAAGACACATGCTCCCAATTAGCTGCTCCTCTTAATCTAAATGCTTCATAAATTATCTCCTGCGTTTGTGGATTATCACTTCATAATGCGAGTTAGCATTTAAATAAATAGCTGCGGTGTAGAAAATTAGAGAGGTTTACTTCTGAGGCGCCAGCATAATGAAGGAAAATACCACAGCAGCTGAACAGGGCTTGGGGGAGGATATGAAGAGACATATAGGCGCGTCTATATTAGCCAGAAATGGCGCATTATTTGCACATACTGCTCACTTTTCATTGGCTTCCACATTACCTAGGCAGGCTATTTTTTTTTTTCAAGGTTCATTAATTTGCTGAGTCTATTACATAGAGAAGAAAGGTACCTTAGAAATCATCTAGTCTCAATCCCTCATTTTGAGGCCCGGGGAGATTAGAATCGTGGAAGGTTAGAAGATTGGAATTTTAGAATCATGGATTATAGGGTAGAGCTGGAAGTCTCTTTTGAGCTCATCTAGTTCAGCCTATAGATTTAACAGAGGACAAACTGAGGCCCAGAGAGGTAAAAGTCCCTTACTTAAGGTCATAAGAACAAGTTCAAAAGCAGAGCTCATTCCTATTATTTGTCCATGTGATTTTTATAGCCTTCCCAGAAGCCTAAGCAGTTCATTGGTCATTGTGTCTCACAACCAATGTCCATGTTACCAAATTCTCATCAAACATTCCCAAAACCATCTCCTCATTTCTGTACTATCTCCACTTAAGAGTTTTCTCTACAATGGTGTTGAAAATAAATAGTTCCAAAAAATGCTGGTGTGAAGAGATGTAATTAGTACAAATGTTATATTATGTTAGCCTTTTACTATATGGGGTTATGTTTTAAGAGAATGAGATTTTACCTTAGTTTATATATATATATTTATATATAGTTTATAATATATACATTTTTATATATAGTTTATAATATATATTTATATATATTTGGTTTTTTAATGTTTTTTTAAATGCTTTATTAACTTCTGATTTACATCATTCGTTTCTGCCAGATTTTGAGTTACAAATTTCCTCCCATTTTTCCCTTACCCACTGCCCCAAAATAGCAGTCCCACAGGATATCCCCTCCTCCAATCTGCTCTCTCCCATATTTTCTCCCATACCCCTTTTGACTTTTCCAGTGGATCTCTATGCCTCAGTGCCTGTATATCTTATTTCCCAATTACATGTAAGATAGTATTAACAATAGTATATATATTTGAATATTTGATTTTAAAACTTTCAATTCCAGATTCATTCCCTTCCTTCCTTGTCGCCCACCCTTACTGGGAAGATAAGCAGTTCAGTATAGGTTGTACATGTGTAACTATGCAAAACATTACCATAGTAGATATATTGTAAAAGACTGACTATATTTCCCTCCCTCCTATCCCACCTCCCATTTGTTCTATTCTCTACCTTGATCCTGTCCCTTTTCAAAAGTGGGTGCTTCCAACTTCCCTCCCCCCCAGCCTGCCCTCCCTTCCATTATCCCCCCTCTCATCCCCTTCCCCCCTACTCTCCTGTAGGATGAGATACCCTATTTAGTGTGTATGTCTTTCCCTCCCTGAGCCAAATTCAATGGGAATAAGGTTGACCCATTCCCTTTTGCCTTCCTATTCTTCCCCTTCATTGTAACCATTTTCCCTTGCCTCTTCTGTATGAGATAGTTTACCCCAATTTGTCTTTCCCCATTTTCTCTCATTATATTCCTCTCACCTCTTAATTTCACCTTTTAAGTATCATCCCTTCCTGTTAAATTGGTCCTGTGCCCTCTATCTATGTATACCTGTAAACATATATACACACATTCACATATGTATTCATATGCCCATATACCCTCATATATATATATATTTCTAAACCCTTCAACTACTGAGAAAAGTTTCATAAGTTACAATTATTGTTTTTCCATGTAGGAATGTTAATAGTCCAACTTTGATAAGTTCCTTATGATTTCTTTTCCCTGTTTACCTTCTCATACTTCTCTTGCTTCTTGTATCTGAATGTCAAATTTTCTATTCAACTCTGGTTTTTTCAGCAAGAATGCTTGAAAGTTCTCTATTCCACTGAATGACCATATTTTCCCCTGAAACATGATACTCAGTTTTGCTGGGTAGGTGACTCTTGGTTTTAATCCCACCTCCTTTGACCTCTGGAATATCATATTCCAAGCCCTTCGATCCCTCAATGTAGAAGTGCCAGATCCTGGGTTATCCTGATTGTGTTTCCACATATTTATATATATTTGAAGTGAGCACTAGATTTGGACACCTAAATTTGAGTCCCAGCCCTACCACTTATTGCTTGGGTGACCTTGGGGAAAACTACTTAATCTCTGTAGGGATCAGTTTCTCCATCTAGAAAATGGGAGGGGAGGAGGATTGAACTAGATCACCTCTATAGAACTGTCCAGCTCTACAGCTAGGATCCTATGGTACCCTTTAATAATTAACCATTATAATAATGTTATGTTTTAAATAACTTTCTGATGGAGAGAGTAATAGTTAACATTTATATAATACTTACTTTGAAGTTTGTAAAGTGTTTTACATATAAGGATGCCCCCCAAATATGAACACACTTTGGTTATTATAACTGCTATGTTGATTCACTTAAATTTATTTTACATTTATTTTCTGAAGAAGAAAAGATGTTACAGAATTGTGGACTGATCAAACGTGTGTACTTTTTGTACCTTCTGTTTCATTTGGTATTTACAACAATCCTGTGAGGTAGGTACTACTATTATCCCATTATACGGATATGGAAACTGAGGCTCAGAGGTTAAGTGCTTTACTCAGTATCACACAACTATTAAGTGTCTGAGGTAGGATTTGAATTCAGGTCTTCCTGGCTCCATGTCCACCATTCTACCTCACTACTATAGCCATTTGTCTACCCTCTAAAGAGTAGTTTATAATTTCTGTCAAGAGGATGGGAAACAGTGATGACTTTGTTTATTTTTACTACTGTAAAAATAAGTTTCCTACTACTTTAGGAAACACAGAGAGAAACTTGGTGGGGGGAGGGGTGCTGTTTGGTCATTTAGTACTTATTTGAAATACTTAACTGTAATATAATACAAATAACTAAAGTTAAATGAACTGCAATTGAACTTAAATGACCTTTCCACAGGAGGACGTAATTTTATTAAAGACTTCAGTGTATATATTCATGGTACAGGCAGACATGTATGTGAATGTTCCAGTTCCCTTACTGATTCTGGGATTGATCAGTTTCAGGCACTATCCAAACTCAACCAAATTAAATTCCATAAGTATTTATTAACTGCCTAAGAATTCAGATGCTCTTGTAAGTTTTGGGAAACAAAGGTAAAAATAAAACATTCCCTGCCCTTAATGAGTTTATGTTCTTTTAGAGTGGGAAGGTGAAAAGTGTCTGTAACAGATACATAAATACATAGTATATGAAAAATAAACATTGCCATAGGGGAGGTGTGCTAACAAATGGGGAGAAGCAGGAAAGGTCTTTTGTGGGAAAGGGCATTTGAACAAGACCTTGAGGAGAGTCAGGAGCTCCAAGAAGAAGAGGTAGAGAGGGCATGATAGGTATGGGGGACAGCCTGTGCTAAGGTCTGAAATGAGTCATGGAGAGGGAACATCAAGTAAGTCAGTTTGATTGTAAGAGAGAATGTATAAGGGAGAAATAATGCATTGTCAGCCTGGGAAGATAGGTTGGTGCCATATTGTGAAGGGCTTTCAATACCAAAACCAAATAGTTTAATGAAATTCCTGAAGATTCCTTCCCCTGCCAGAGAAAATGGTCCAGAGTGAGGTCTCAGGATAGAGTAAGACGTTTCAAGCAGAAAACGTGATTGATAACTTTAGCCTGAATGGAAGGGATGAGATGTTCTTCTTGTGATAGGACAAGCAGCTAATTTAGATTACCAAAAACCCAGATTGGGAAGACAGAGATCATAGAAACGAGAGCACATTGGGTCGAAACAATTTATGGGTATTTCATAGTTCTCTTTTTCCTAGGAAAAGGAGCAGAATGTCATGAGAGCAGGTTCACATTGCATTTGCTCAGTTAATTGGTGAAACTGGAATTGTTTTCATGCCCCTTTCTTTGAATGTCTCATAATCCTATGGCATGGAGTTTCTCCTCCTTTTAATGATATTTCCATTAAACTGACAAAGGGAGAAAAGAAGAACAAAGAGCCCTGAGTGAATGCTAACATCCTTGTATACCTTGCGTTTTTCTCCAATTTAGCCATTATAAGATCTATTGCTTTCCCTTTAGGGTAGGAGTTCTTAACCTAGATGGTTGGTGGTGTGGGGATCCAGGAATGGATTGTAGAAGGGCTATGAATTTGGATGAGAAAACAGTTAAATTTTAATTTTCACTAACCTCTAAATGAAATTTAGCATTTTCCTTCAATAATTTAAAGACATTCTTCTGAGAAGGGTCCATAGGCTTCACCAGACTGCCAGAGCAGGTCCATGATGCACAAATAAAGGTTATGAATTCTTGAGTGTGGAAGTACACTCCTGTAGTCCTGGCTACTGGGGAAAGCTGAGAGTGGATAGAATTCAGGCCAATCTGTTGTTCATACTAAACCCAGTATAAATATGGTGGGTTTCTGAGAGAAGAGAGCTTCTAGAATGCCTAAGGAGGAACGAACCAAGTCAGAAAAACGCTTCCTTCCATACTGATCAGTTACTGGGAATGGGCCCATGACCATGAATGGCTGTTGCATTCCCAACCTGGGAGAAGTAGAGAGATCCAGTTTCCAAAGCAAAACAAACCAAACCCCACTCCCCAAAAATCCATTTCTATTTTAGGAAATGCTGTAGCTTTATAAGAATTGAGTTAACTTCTCTTACAGGTTTATTTCTTATCATGATAGTGATGAATATGGTTTCCTGCTTGTCTAAGAAGTACATAGTGCAGATTTTTATTACATTTATGACCCATATCTTCTATGTAAATAGGGATTTAATGAGGTCTTTAGGGTGAGCAAAGTAAATTTGAATGATTTGTTTTTCTTTATTTTGTACCTATTTGGATTTCCATTGGATATTTTAAACTCAAGAAATGAAGGCTTTTCCTTTGAAATGAATTATTCTCTGACTGATTTTTCTAATGCAGGAATGAAATGTGACCAAATAAAGGAGAATAAAAACTGTAAGTCACATTAGATAAGGAGGTTTTGCCCCATTATGTAATGCTCTAAATGCTTTTAGAATGTTCCAGAACTGTTAGGAATGTTGGAGTTTCTGGTTCATAGTCTTCAGGACACAAAAGGTAACATGTGTTTAAGATTGACAGAGGTAGGGATGTTTTAGTAGGTAGGTCTGAGCTAAGAATTATTAGATAATTGCTGTTTGTTACTGATGGGTTGGAAGGACTCAAAGTTTGAATTAAAAGACTCCCAAACCTATTTCTAAAGCATTTCTTTATTTGGGGCAGGTAAAATGACAGTTCAATGAGCTTCTGATGGAGTCCATTCAGTTCAACAAAGTCCATTTGTTCAACAAAACAAACATAACAAAATTATGGATCAGGCAATGCTGTAGGCCTTCAGAAGGCAAAGACAAAAAAGACAAAGCCCCTCTCAAGGAGCTGCCAAGCTAATGGAGGTGGGGAACAGTAGTGAGACACACATGTAAAATGTGGTACAGTAGAAAGAGCACTGACTTTGGAGTGAAAGGCTCTGCATGACTTTGGACAAGTCACTTAACCTCCCTGTGCTTCAGTTTCCTCATCTGTAAAATGAGATGGCTGGACTAGATGTCTTCTGAGGTCCCTTCAAGCTAGATCTGTCATCCTTGGCATGATACAAGGGGGAATTATTATGGTGGCCAAAGAGAAAACCAAACAGAATGCTCTAAAAAATCTGAAGAAGAGATCATTTTTAGCTAGTTTGGAATCAGGAAAGACTTCATGGAGGAGGTGACACTTAAATTGGCCTTGAAGGAAGAGAAAGATTTCAGCAAGACTAGAGATGGGAAGGAAGGTCCAACCATAGAGGTAAGGGGCTAGCCTATGATTTAAAAAAAAACAGGAAGGTGAGATAGGGCAGAATATCGGGCAACTCCTAGAAGTTGGTTTGGCTGGAACGTAGAGGGTGTGAAGACAAATAGAATGAAATAATGATAGAAAAGTAAGCTGGAGCTAACTTTGACAGTAGATAGAATGAAGGAGGAGCATCAAGAATGCCAAAAGAAGCTTTCCCCCTCAAATAGTGAAAGTGAAATTAGATCTGCCTGCTTCCATCTTTCCAACTGATCTACTAATCATATTTCTTCAAATTTTATATCCCTGACCCTTGTAAAAGGATTGCAATGAAGGCGTTTTTTAAGCTGCATTTTAATAAGTCAATATGAAAGCTCAAAATTATTTAAAGCTTCTTAAAGAGGATTATATTTGATTTCTTGTGGGAATTCTGGAGTGTTGTATAGTAAAGATGTTCTGACCTTCTGAGGTTGTATTATATTAAAGCAACAGCATCCTTTTTATGGCAAAAACTTCAACTGTTTTATTATTAAAATAGAGATTATTTGGTACAAGTGGTATTTTGTTATCTGCTGGAGACATTAACTGAGTCTCAGAGCTTTGGTAGAAAGGAATAACATTTTACTCTCAAGCAAGATTTGTGACTTCTCTTTGCCAAGTATTCCCTGAACTCTCTTGCTTGGCTCTTTTTTTTTTTTTAAATTCTGAAAAGTATAGAAGATTCCTTAAACATCTGGAACAAGAACCCAATTTGGGCATCAGTGCACCTGGGAAAATTGAAAAATCTTCCTAGACAAGAACATCCATCCAGTTCCTTGTTTTCTATTGCCAACAGGAACTAGATTGCCCTAGTACTGATCTTATACTTGCAGCCTTATGATACCATTCCGTTCCCAGGAAATGTGTCCTCAAAAGGATTCCAGATGCAACAGGAAGCCCAGGTTGGGAAGGCACAGTTTGAGGGGTAGAGCAGTGGGTTATGAGTATCCCTCTCTGTTTCCTGTGGCCAGAACCTGTAGCTTCTTTTCTCCTATTCACTTCTCTGGGAATCTTAATCATGTACAGTCAAGAGGGAAATTCAGTAGAACCAGGTAGGGAGGAAGGCCTTTTCCCCATCTCCTCCAGACAAGAAGAGGAGGGCTAATTATTATAGAGGAAGAACAAAGAATTATGTGGAATTAGGCCAGCAGCTGTCTCCAAGGGTTGTATCACCTTTGCAGCCCCTGGAGACTTGAGGAGCTCAAACAGCACCTGGAAGATGCAGACCATGTTGGAGAGATGATGGTAATATTGTGCTGTTGTATGGTGATGACTTGGTACCAGGATATGTTCAAGAATAGAGGTAAATACCTTCTTTCCATCTGTTCTGTGCCTATCACATCTGTCATGTAATCCAATGGATTACCTTTATTGTAACACAGATAATAATCCATATTCTAACTCCTAACTGAAATGCAGAAGATGAGCCTTTCTTTCCTTAGTGCTTTATTTCACCCATGGGGGGCACTTTCTCCCCTGAGGCAGATCTTAACCTTTTCACTCTTTAGTATACCTTTTCATGTGAGGCTGTGGCCAAAAATTCCATCACTTTGTGGAAAATCAATTCATGATAAGCCTCTATACATTTAGCTAGACTAAGATTGGTCCTTGGATAATAGACATATAGAACACTTTGGACCTGTCCTTGAAAACTTTCCATCTTTGAAAGATCTGCCAGAGTCAGCATTTCATTAGAACTTCCTTCTAGAACCCAGGTTCCCCTCCATACTGTGCTGAGGCATTCGTGGTGAATGGCAATGGTAGCAGGTTCATATGTTTGATGGAGACAACACTAAATGACCTCTAAGGTCTCTTTCATCTCTGAGATTCTGTAATTTGATTTTCTGAATGTAGTTTATCTCTTTGCTACCTGTCCAGAGTCCTCAACACTTTCAAAATATTCCTGAAAAATGATCAATTCTTTCATTGACTCTTCTGTTCCCACAGAAAGTGACATATATCTCAGTCATTTTGTGACTAGGGGTGGCCAGGTAACACAGTGAGTAAGGGCGCCAGCCCCAGAGTCGGGAGACCTGGGATCGGTTCTAGGCTCAGATACTTAACACCCACACAAAATAACTGCTCGTGTAACCTTGAGCAAGTTACTTAACCTCAATTGCTTAGGGGTGGCCATGTGGCACAGTGAGTAAGAGTGCCGGCCCCAGTGTCAGGAGACCTGGGATTGGTTCCGGCCTCAGATACTCGGCACCCACACAAAAATAATTGGCCGTGTAACCTTGAGCAAGTTACTTAACCCCAACTGCTTAAAAAAATATGACTAATGTGGAAATATGTTTAACATGATTGCACATGATGGCTCCTCCTCTTCATTCAGCCAAGAAAAAAATCCATTCCTAAATCACACATTTGCATATGAACCAAAATTTATGACCTAAATTTTTACTTTTCCATCCAAGATGTTTCTCTCTCCTTATACTGTCCCCCTACCTTAACTTGGTTCACAAAATGACCGAGCACAGTATGGAGGGGAACCTGGGTTCTAGAAGGAAGTTGTGCTGAAGTAGTAATTTCCAACATGGCTTGGGTTGTGATGTACCAAATAGACACCCCAAAAAGGCCATGCCTAATGACCTAAATCATAGTCAGCCCTACTGAAATGTCATGAAGTAGGACTTGTTTTAAAATGGATCAGCTGGTTGATGCGAAAGTCATGTTCAGCCTCATGTAACTTTAGAGGGAACAGACTTAGAGTACAGCCTGGAATACCTCTTGTAAATAAGAAATATTTCTCCAATACTTCAGGGACCCCTGACTTAATAATAATAGCTCACCAGAGAACTGGAAGCAAAAGCCCAATGGTTAAGGAATGGCTAAATATGTTGTAGCACAGGAATTTAAGGAGCGATTACTGCACTGTAAGAATAAGATGATGAATATAGAGAGGTATGGGAAAACTTACATGAAATGATGCAAAGAAGAACCAGAGAAACTCTATGTATGTATGTATGTTTATTAGATGTATAGATGGATAGATAGATAGATAGATAGATAGATAGATAGATAGATAGATAGATAGATAGATGACCACAATAACCTAAAAGGCATCTAGGTGGCATAGTAGATAGACCACTGTACCTGGACTCAGGAAATTCTAAGTTCAAATCTAACCCCAGACACTTACTAGCTCTGTGACCCTGGGCAGATCACAACCTCTGTCTCCCTCAGTTTCTTCAGCTGTAAAATGGAGGTTATAATGAATGACACCTAACTCACAGGGCTGTTGTGAGGACCAAATGAGACAATATTTGTAAAGCACTTAGCACAGCGCCTGACACATAGAAGACAATAAATGCTCATTCCCTCTCCCCTCTTCTTTCCCTAAATGAAAAAAACAACACAAAAAAGAAAAAGAAAAAAATGCTGTGAAATTGTAGCGACCAAGCTTGTCTCCAAAAAAAGAGATATGAAAAGCCATTCTTTTTTTCAGAGGTGGAGGCAATAGGTATACAGCACTGCATATGTAATGTCAGATATATTTGATGTGTTGGCTAGTCTTGATGAGCGTCTTTTACCTCTTCTTTATTTTCTGTTATAAATGCTGTCTCTCTGGAACAGAAATGTAGGTAATATGAGATAAAAGGATATCAATAAAATGTATTTTTAAAATGATAGCTCACATTCCTATGACTCTTTAACATTTACAAAGTGATTTCTTACCACAATTCAAAGGTTGTTAGTGCAAGAATTATTATTACCATTTTTTTCAGATGAGGAAACCAAGATTCAAAGGGGCTAAAGTGAATTGCTAAGCCCACACAGCTACTAAGTGCTAAAACATTGGGATTAAGCCCTTGGTCTTTCCTGACTTCAAATGAAGTGCTCTTTCCATGATGCTTCATTGCCTTTCAACATCTGTCTTTCCACTACTGGTACCAATCACAACACCTCTACACCTTAAAACAAATGTCTTTATAAGCCACTGCTACAAAAACAAAACACATTACTGGTTGGCTCAACCTCTGGTAGCGAACATCTATCTCCTCATTAAACGAGGCTGGTCCTCAGAAAACAATGAGGCTAATCCTCAAACCCTCTCAGCTCGTGAGGACCTGCCAGGCTCCACTGGGATAGCTTTTGAAATCCCAGCCAAGGTTGCCTCCATTGTTGGAAGAAGTATCAGAGCATCCCTCCACCAACATCCTCCTGAGCTGGCTTCTCAGGGATTCCCTTTATCCTCTGGTCAATGTGACCCAGTCATCTCTGACCAGATTATATCTCATGGTCTGCCTTACAAATGTTAGCTTTAACAGAGTAAAATTTGTTCCTGAATAAGCAAAAGAACTTTGACAGCTTTGTGGGGGCTGGGTGCTCTGTTCTTAAAGGATATAAAAAAAAATAAGGCAAGGATAATGTGCAGATCCCTGCAACATGGGGCATGATGCCGTTTTGAGGTGATAACGAAAAGGCTAAGGATCTAATGAAGAAGAAGAAAGTGGGGAGCATAAAGACTTTCCTCTTCTGCTAGCCCTTTAAAACCAAAATGATAGAGTTCATTTGCATTTAGATCTCTTTGGCTCCCTCTTTTCATCTAAAGACAAATCCTCACAAAAGGCTGCTTAATTAGACCAAATTAGATTTCCGCCTAGTGGCTTGTCATTCATTACAAAATGCTGTTCTTTTTCTATTTTGGTAATTATAAGCTGGTCTATACCAGTTTGCAAGCATTCACTTCAGCCTCTAAGTATGACTAGCATTCATGATTTTGTGCAGAGAAGAGGAAAATTATTCAGTTGCACCAAATCTGTCTATTTTACAAGTTGGATCAAAATCATCAGTGGAGTCTTTTACAATAATGGGTATTCCCTTTCTTAATTCTTTAATGATTAATTGTAGTAGCACAGAGGTAGGTAATTTTCAAGACTATAAGCTAAGTACAAACAGATTTCATATGTAGCAATTATGCCATATATTTGAAATCTTTACCTAAGTTATGCATCTCCATTCCATCTAAGAAATCTCCCATTAAATCATTTATAAGACATCTCCCCCTTTTTTTCTGTTAATATCTCTCAGCCATCTTTTGCCCAAGGAAATAAGCACATAAGCTTATTCCTTTCATGTACCGGCTACTTTCTGTTGAATAAAAGAACTCGACCACCTCATGCTCAAAGCAGAGGAGAAGGAGGAAGAGGGGAGTGAGGGTACTGCTGCTGAAGGGATTCATTTAGAATCAGACAAGCTGGGTAGAGTCCCAGCTTTGCCTCTTACTACCTGTGTGGCCAGCAAACCTCTCCAGGCCACAGTTTCCTCTTTAAAATGGGGGGATGGGATCGGATGGTCTCTAAGATTCCTTCCAGGCCTAAATCGATGACCCTATGAGCCTCTGCCCTTCATCATGTAGCATCTGTTCAACTGCTTTAGCTGTTCCGTAGCTAGAGCCCTGGTTTTAGAAGACTGGTGTGGCCAACTGATATCAGGGTTTGAGCATTTTGCTAATGAAGCAAAGGTTCCAGTGTTCCATTGTGGGGGATCTCACTTAACTGGGCCAATGGTCACAGCCTGTATCCCTAAACCTGGTCAATTGTTGAATAATTGTCTTTTCACAGGGGAGATTAGAAAATAGAGCATGAAAGAGCAAGGATCTGTCTTCATTCGTAGAAAACCAACTCAAATCATATTCTCTACTGTAAGCATAGAGGAAGGGACTTTTCAAAATCACAGATTTAGAGGAAGGAACCTTTTAGGTCATCAAAGAAGCAACATAGTACTTACTAGCCATGTTATCATGGGCAAGCTATTATCTGGGTTGCATTTTCCTGATAGTGATATTGGTAATGTGTGCTCTCATATTTCTTTTATAAAATAAATTTTATTGATATCTTTTGTTTTTTTTTATACTATCAAAATTTCCCCTAGTATCCTTCTCTCTACCCACTCTCACAGAGTCAACCCATATAACAACATTTTTTAAGGAAAAAAAATAAGAAAAAAGAAGAGTAAAAACATGATCGAGACTGATCAATAATATTAAAAAAATCTGAAAATATGTACAATGTGCCACATTTGTGGACCTCCCACCTCATTAAAGGGAAGGAGTGGGAGTATCTTCTTATAGCTCGCTTTGGGAGTCATCCCTGTTCTTTGAAATCTTGTAACATTGACTTTTGATTGTTTTGTGGTTTTTCTTTCCAATTTACATCACTGTAGTCATTATATATATTGGTTTTTTTGCTCTGTTTACTGCATCAGTTCATGTAAATTTTTCTATGTTTCTCTATACTAATTGTATTTGTCATTTCTTACCACACAGTCATATTCTATGACATGCATGTACCACAATTTATTTAACCATTCCCCAATTGATGGGAATCAACTTTGTTTCTCTTTTTATATCATAAAAGGTATTCCTCAGTAGCAGAAATATTGCATGATGGTCAACTATGAATAACTTAGCTATTCTCAGCAATACAATATTCCAAGTCAATTCCAAAGGACTCATGATTAAAAAAAAATGCTACCCACATCCAGGGAAAGAACTGATAGAGTCTGAGTGCAGATCAAAGCATACTATTTCTCACTTAAATTTTTTTTTGTGTGTGTATGATTTTTTTTTAACTTTTGGCCTGTTTCTTCTTTCAGAACATGACTAACATGGAAATGTGTGCTATGTGATTGCACATAACCTATATTAAATTGCTTGCCATTTTAGGGAGGGGGGGAAGTGGGAGAGGGAGAAAATTTGAAACAACATTTTTTTTTAAAAAAATGAATATTAAAAATTTTCTTTACATGTAATTGGGAAAAAATTTAAAAGCTATATATAAAAAAGTATTCCTATAAATATTTTTGTGTAAGCACTTTCTTCTATCAATCACCTCCTTGGAGGTAAAAGCCCAGTAGTGGAATATCTGGGTTAAAGAATACGGATTGTTGGGGGTGGCTAGGTGGCACAGTGAGTAAAGTGCTGGCCCTGGAGTCAGGAGAACCCGAGGTTCGGTTCCGGCCTCAGACACTTAACACCCACACAAAAAAACTAGCCGTGTAACCTTGGGCAAGTTACTTAACCCCAATTGCCCTCCAAAAGGCAAAAAAAAAAAAAAAGAATATGGACTGTTCAGTCACTTTATTTTCATAATTCTAAATTGCCTTCTAAAATGGTTGTACTGATTAACAGCTCTACTAGCAATGTACTAGTGTGCCTACTTTCCTACAATCCCTCCAACATTGGCTATTCCCATCTTTTGTCATCCTTTCCAATTTTCAAGGTGTCAGGTTTTCACATTTCATTTCAATTCAAGAAACATTTATTATGTCCCTATAGTACTGGGTCAGTATTATACTAGTTACCAGGGAAAAAAAAGACAAAAAGAAAACAATCTTTGCCCTTGAGGAGTTTATAGTTTATGGAGGGGGGACGTAGAACTTGTAGAGAGAAAAAATAAATGAATATTACATATACAAGGCAAGTTCAGGGAGAGGGTTCTACAGTATGAGAATGAGGATGGGCTTCCTGGATGTGGTGGTATTTGAACTGAGCTTTGAATGAAGCTAAGAATTCTGTGAGTTGGATGGGAAGATAAAAAACAATTCATTTTTAAAAATAATGACAGGAGAATGTCTCTGTATAATGGTATGGAGATGGAATATTGTAGATGAGAAACAGCAAGTTAGGGTGTAGAGTACTTTAAGGAAAGTAATATACTATAAACCTAGAAAGGCAGGCTAGAGCCAGATTGTGAAATGTTTTAAAAACCACATTGAGACATTTTTATTAGTATTTATTAATATTTTATCCTAGTTTTTATTAGTATTTTATTCCTTAGGTAAGAGGGAGAGTCAAACTTCTTGAGCTGGGGAGTGGCATGGTCAGAACTATGCTTTAGGGATAGCTATTTGACAGTTGTGTGGAGGAATTGAGAGGGGATAGACTGGAGGCAGAAAGACCAATGAGGAGGCTGTTGTAAATGTAGGTGAGAGGTGATGAGGACCTCAGCTAGGGTGGTAGCCATGTGAATGGAAAAAAGCAGTGCAGATAAGAGATTTATTGTTGCACAATTACATCAAATTAGAAAGTTTTTGAATAAACAAAATCAAATCAGATAGAATAATGAGAGAAGTGGATGGTTGGTAAAAAAATAATCACAACAGATATCTTTGATAGTCAGAATATTTAGGGAATTGATACAAACAGCTAAAAACAAGAGTCATTCCCCAATAGGTAAGTAGGCAAAAGATATGAGTAGCTAGTTTTTAGAAGAAATGCAAATGACCAACAACTATATGAAAGAATGTTCCAAAGACCTAAGCATAAGGGAAAGATAAATTAAAACAATTCTGACATTTTATCTTACATTCATCATATTGGCAAAGATCACAGAAGACAAAAAATGGTAAATGTAGCAGTTATGACTCACATTTTTATAGAGTTTTAAGGTTTGTGAAGCAAGAATTACTTCAATACCCTGTGAGGTTAGGAGGGAAAAGTATTATTATCCCTCTTCTACAGATGAGGAAACTGAGCCTTAAAGAGGTTGAGTATTAGAGTGGGGACTTGAATCCAGGTCTTCCATTTCCAAGGCCAATGCTCTTTCTACTATACCTTAAAAACTGGAAAGCACTGTCAAATGCAAGGGATATTTCTTAGTCTTGTTGAATCATTTTTCAGTCATGTCTGACTCTTCTTTGACCCCATTTGGGGTTTTCTTGGCAAAGATACTGTAGTGGTTTGCCATTTCCTTCTCCAGGTCATTTTACAGATGAGGAAACTGAGGCAAACAGGATTAAATGACTTGCCCAGAGTCACACAGCTACTTAATATCTAAAACCAGATTTGAACTCAGGAAGATAAATCTTCCTAACTCCAGGCCTGGAACACTATCCCCTGCTCCACCTAACTGCCCATTACTTAGTCTGGACTCCAGCTAATGTAGGAATCCTCTCTATAGTATCCCAGCCAGGTGGCCAACCAGACTTTGCTTAAATACCCCTAATGATAGGGAGCTCACTGCTTTACATGACAGACAGTTCCAATGTTAGACAGGTATAGTTGTTACAAAGTTCTTTGTGTTGAGCCAAAATCTGCTTCCTTGAAATAATAATAGTACCTGACATTTATATAACACTGTAAGATTTACAAAGAGCTTTACATTTGCTATTTCATTTGAGCTTCACAATGATACTATGAGATTAAATACTATAGCTATTATTATCCCCACTTTACAGGTAAGGATACTGAGGCTAAGAGATGAAGTAGTTTGCCCAGGATTCCACAGCTATCAGGTGTTAAAGGCAAGATCCAAACCCATGTCTGATTTCAAGTCTAGCATACTACCCACTATTCCACACTATTCTTATTGGTACTACATTTACCTTCTGGCGTCACATAGAGGTCCTTTGTTCCTTCTTTCCCATGACAACTCATCAAATATTTGCAGATACCAATTATGTATTGCCTAAGTGTATAGCTCATCTTCCTCTACTTGTTTCTAATTAAAATTTTCCAACATAACATCTTGCATTAACTGATGCATTAAACCCCAAACCCAAATAAAGAAAATGGGATCTTTATCTCCACACCTTCTTCTCCCCTCAGATACCAGACATATCTTGATTAAGGTTGGAGTCTTCCAGTATTTTTCATGAGATGGCCTTGGAGATCCTTTTCAGCTCAGATAAATGAACCTATAACTCACCTATGCTACCTATGGTGGCTTTCTTGACATACTTCTGGTTAAAAATTATAGGAATGAGTTTGCTATATATACATAGTTCGGGTCCATGGTATACACAGACATTTCTCGTCAAATCTCTCTCAATCAGTCCCAGGTGTCATGCTTCTGTAATTGTTCACTAAAATTTGCATCCATTTCACATGTTCAGGTCAAAATCTGGCCAGGGTTGGGGTTCCTTTCCTGTTTTGGAAACAGTCGTACTTTGCTTGCATATTAATAATTCAGTTCATCCCTTGGTCACCTTGGTCCTTGGTCAACCGATTCCTATAGTTCTCCTTTGTCAACTCCAAGGACAAAAACTTCTGAAGCTCTTTATCCTTCTTGCTCCCCTCTTATGTGCTTAATATTAGAAAGGTCCCATTGCATCGACACAATTTTTAAAAATAATTTTACTTTGATATAGACATTTTTATCCTATCTCTTTTCTTTGCCTTATAGATTTAAAAAATGCACTGTCAGCTGAAGCAGCTTGGTCCTTCAAGGTATTTTAAATTCCAGGAATTCCTTAAGATATTATACATGAGGCAGTATATTGTTTTTTGAGATAATTGGAGTTAAGTGACTTGCCCAGGGTCACACAGCTAGGAAGTATCTGAGGCTGGATTTTTTTAACTCCTCCTGTCTCTGGGACCAGTGCTCTATCCACTGTGTATATCCCCAGTATTTTTTTTTCTTTTTGGAGGGGGAAAGCAGGGCAATTGGAGTTAAGCCCAAGGTCACATGGCTTGTGTCTGAGGCCGGATTTGAACTCAGGTCCTCCTGACTCCAGGGCTGGTGCTCTATTCACTGTACTACCTAGCTGCCCCAGTAAATGCTTCTTGGATTGGATTAGGTTGGATTTTAGAACAGTGTTCTAGGTGCTAGGGAGATAAAACATATAGATAAAACACAGTCCCTGCCTTCATGGAGCTTACAGTCTAGAAGAAGAATATGACACAAAGACAAATAACTATAATATATAACATTATATGATAAGTGCATTACATTGTTGCTAAACCAAAGTGCTGGGCAGCTAGGTGGGGTAGTGACTAGAGTCAGGGGCAGGACCTGGAGTCAGAAAGACTCATTTTCCTGAATTCAAATCTAACTTCAGACATTTATTAGCTCAGTGACCCTGGGCAAGTCACTTAACCATGTTTACCTCAGTTTCCTCATCTGTAAAATGAGTTGGAGAAGGAAATGGCAAACCAGTCCAGTATCTTTGCCAAGAAAACCCCAAATGGGGTCATGGAGAGTTGGACACAACTTAAATGATTAAGCCACAACAAAGTGCTAAGGGAGAAGGTCTCCTAGAAGATTCAGGGTAAGTGGACCTTGAATGGAGACTGAAAAAAAATGATGACAATAAAATAATGATTTATTTGCAAAACTGTCCCAACTTTCCATTCAACAATACATGTACAGAGCTAGCACAGAGTAACCCAGTAAGCCCCCAAGGAAGAAACCCATCAGAACCCTATATTCTAGCCTCCAAGCCTGGACCTCCAGGCTGTCCTAGAGTCACCAGCTCTTTTCTCTTTTTCTTTCTTTCTTTCTTTCTTTCTTTCTTTCTTTCTTTCTTTCTTT
>NW_027187344.1:5734983-5811032 GCF_028583685.1 Petaurus breviceps papuanus | reverse complement strand
TCTCTCTCTCTCTCTCTCTCTCTCTCTCTCTCTCTCCTCTCTCTCGCCCACTTATCTTTATTCACAGGCTTTATTTTAGATCAATATTCCCCAGTCTTGCTATGCTAACAGGTCAGCTGCCATTTTGTGTTAAACTCCTTCTCATTTATTACAATATCACTTTTATTGACATAGAAATAAAACTTACAATCAATGAGATATTATGAAATATACATCAAAAAAAAGTCACTGGAGCAGGCGTTTTCATCTGTACTCGGGAAGGAACAAGGGTTTATGGAGGGAAAAACCCCACACTGAACATTTTCCTTCACTATTACATGCTGCGATTTTCAATGAATCTATAAAGAAATTGAAAACATAAATAAGGTAACGAAAGAGAATGATCCTTGCAGCTGTCAAAACTTAAAACACATCAGTTCCCCTTTGATTTCTGTTTTAAGTTTTGAAAAGTACATAGATCATTCTCTGCCTTCTTTATTTCAGGGAGCTTCTGCCATGTATCTACTTACTGTGCTCATCTGGGTTTGACCCTTGGTAGCTGATGGGATCGACTGACCAAATAATCATGTCATCTATTTCTCATGACACCCAAAAGGGGCTTCACTTATTCATTCAAGTTTCTTTGCAGTCTAAAACACTATTCTTTCCCCCTTTGGGTTCCACATCAAAGGGAGCTTGAACATGTTTCTTCCAATTACGGTAATATAGACTGTGCAATGACCATTGGAAAGAGCCATAGAAAGGCCAGAACCTTAGAGACAATCTAGTCATAAGATCATAGATTCAGAATTGGAAGAGATCTCAAGAAACCATATATAATAGTCCAACATTTTTATTTCATAGATGGGAAAACTGAGTCATAGAGAGGAGAAGTGATTTGCCCACCATACTAGAACTGATTAAATGGTAGAGCCAGGACTGAAACCCAAGTCCCTTATCTCCCAGTCTAAAGGCTTTTGTTCCCCATTATGCCACATAGTCTTCCAAAACAAGATCATGTAAAGCAAGTGAGAAACATAGATTAAAATGAAATACAGAGGTCTCTGAATATCCTGGGCTTTGCTTGGGACCGAAATCATTACAGTTAAAAGAATTAATAAATCCCTATTTATATAACCCCTAGACCTTACCCTTCACTGGCCATTATTCTTCCTTCCTGGCAATGGGGTTAAGTGACTTGCCCAGGATCACACAGTTAATAAGCTTTTAAAGTCAGATTTGAACTTAGGTCTTCCTGATTCAAGGGCTACTGTTCTATCTACGTTATCATTTAGTTACCCCTACTAGCTCCTATTATAACAGGCAAGAAAAGATCTATAGCAGAGGGCTTAAGGATGCTACTGCCAGTGCTACAGGACAGGTTTTTCTCTAATAATCTATACCAATTGCCTGACTTCTTTAAAATCTTGCATCTTCCTTGCTATTTCCACCTGTTGAAATTCCACTTATTTTTTAAACCTACCTTTGAATCCACCTCTTCCATGAAGTCTTCCTTGATTTTTCCAATTAAAAGTGAGTTGTCTCTCCTCTGATCTCTCCACAGCACTTTGTATCTCTGTTTTGGCACTATTTTGTCTTGCATATTCAGTATCAGTCAGTCAGTAAATATTTATTAAGCACCTTCTATATTCTGGTACCATACTAAGCACTGAGGATATGGGGGTGGGGGTGGAAACAGCAAAAGACAGTCCCTGTCCTCAAGGAGCTTACAATCTAATGGAGGCAATGACAATCAAAAATACGTACAAACAAGCTACATACAGGATAAATAGGAAATAATTAATAGAGGGAAGGCATTAGAATTAAGAGGGGTTGAGAAAGGCTTCCTGTAGAAAACAGGATTTTAATTGATATCTGAAGGAAACCAGGGAATCCAGTAGGCAGAGAGGAGGAAGGAGAGCATTCCAGGCATGGGGGCAGTAAGAGAAGAATGAACAGAGCCAAGAGATGTTGAGGCCAGTGTCACTGGACTGAAGAGTATGTGGTGGGAAATAAGGTGGAAGAAGGCTGGAAAGACAGGAAGGGTCTAGACTAAGTTCTGAAGGGCTTTGAGTGACAGAGGATTTTGTATTATCTGTGTACTTGCCAGCCCCCTACTAAAAGGTAAGGGTTTCTGGATGGCAAGGGGATACTCTATTCTGTCCTTTGTTCTTCCTTCTTACCGAAAGAGGATCAATGACATCATGATGTTGAGGTGTGTGTTACTGTGGCTGATCACTCTAACATGAGCTTGAAAGGCTCTGCCACAGGTTGGGAACAAACAGTCTATTTGAACATTTGAGATGGAGATGTCTCTAGATTTGCTCACTTCACATTTCCTTTGTGCTACCATGATTTTGTTGATAAGCTCATAGGCTCCCTTAGAGCCGAAAGGGGCCTCAGTAGTCATCTAGTCCAATTCCTTCATGGTACTGATGAGGAAACTGGGGGCTGAGAATGACTTGTCCAAGGTCACACAGCTGGTAAAGAATTGTATTGAGCTGAACTGAATAGAAAGTAGCAGATCCCAAATTTCAACACAGGCCCCCTAGCTCTGTGAAATTGAATTGAGAAGAGTAAGCTGAACCTTAATTTTACCACCATTTTCCCAGCTTTAGATCCACTGTTTTCCATTATACTATGGTCATAGAGGTGCTTAATGGAAGTTCAATTGAATTTATACTTTCCAGTCTTGACCTGTGTAAGTGTGAAACTGTGCAAAGAATAACATTTCACCTGTATCCCTCTGTTTTCTTATCCACAGAGCAAGGAGAACTATTGGTTAACACACTTCACAGGGGGAGGTGAAACAGGTGAATTCATTTTGAATGACCTTATTTCACAACCTCTTCTCTGTTATTCAGACTCATGTCTACATCAGAGATATGTAGAACCTAAAGAAGTAGATGATTTTTAAAAAAAATTCTCTTTGGTCTGGAAGTGCATTTTTTTTCCCGGTAGTAGAAACAAATCAACTTTCTTAATTCTGATTTGTTCAGGCTTGTTATTAAAATGAATTTGTCTCCTGTAGGCATATACCAGCTGACAGTGGTGTGATGTCATAGGCTCATGGGTCTCTAGAGCTAGAAGGGATTTTTGAGGCTGCATAGTCCAACCTCTTCATTTTATAGATAAGGAAACTGAGACCCAGAGAACTGAACTTTCTGGCCCAAGGTCACACAGAAAGTAAGTGGATGAGGTGGGATGTCTCAATTTGGGCACTGTACTGGGTGATCTCTGATGTCCCTCCCAGTTCTAACAGTTTACAATCGTGCTAGGGGGTCAGGGTGAAAAGTCTGTGGCAATGGATAACCCACAAAACAGATAAATGGGAGTTACCTTTAAATCACATCCCAAATGGAATATCTGTCAATCACAGTGCAACAGGTGACATGACTTTTGTATGCCCCCAACTCACTCTGGAAACCTCATAATAGTAGGAACTCCTTCCTTCCTGATTAGGCTCTGGAGGAAAAGTTCCAGAGAGTTCACCCCCTGGGACAATGAGATGCCACCTGCAAGTGACTCGAATGTACTGATTTCCTTAAATGCCATCTTGCTGGTTGTTATTGTTTTAGAAACCAAGTCTCAGTGTTTTGTTCCTTCCAACCTCCTCATATTTGCCTTCTTCAAAACGCTGTGTGTTCCTTCCTCATCTACCTAAACCTGATGCTGAGTTACTGGCCCCCAGAGGGCCGCGGGAGCTCAGATCTGATGCATCCATGCACTTTGTAGCTCACCGCCTTCTCTGAGTGTAATCAAACATCGAGCTAAGTAGCAAATAAATCTCTCGATCTCATAAGCTGCACAGCGAGATCATGTAAATGCAAATGAAGGACTTGATTTCAAGCTGTCGCAGGGGGGAAGGGGGAGAAAATGCTGGGCCCTGTCACTGCAATCACTCCACAAGGCAAGAGCCATAAATCAGTAATACTAATAGTAATGGCGACATGACAGGAGGCTTTACTGTACAAGGGAGGCTAATGAAAGTAGAGAGAACAGAAGGTAGTGGGGAAGCACCCAGGGAAGCAGTGTGGGCTGCTCACTGACACTGACTGGCCTCCAGGGTTCTTAGGAGCCCTAGAATGGTGGGACTGACCTGCTGAAGTGAACACTGTAGGCCACTTCCTAACCTAGCCAGGCTGTGCAAGCATCCAGAGAGTACTGACCACCCAGGAAACTGCAAGGGAAGAGCCAGGATTTCAAAGTTGCCTCCTTACTCTGACTGTTAGATCCTAGTCTCTCCAAATCTCTTTTGCCCTGGATAGAGTGTGTGTATGTGAGAGAGAGAGAATGCGTGTATGTGTGTGCACACAAGTATATATGTGAGTTAATGTATGTGCACATGAGTATGAGTGTGTGTGTGAGAGAGAGAATGCATGTATGTGTGTGCACACAAGTATATATGTGAGTTAATGTGTGTGCACATGAGTATGAGTGTGTGTGTGTGTGTGTGTGTGTGTGTGTGTGTGTGTGTGTGTAACTTCAGGTCTAAAAATTCCATGTATAGCATTTCAGGTCTAAAAATTCTCACTGGTCAACCTGGACCCTGGAACTGCTCCCTCTCAGCCAGAGTTCCACCTCACCTCTCTGTCTGTGACTTGGGTTTAATGGTGTCCGTGTGGGAGTACATCAGTATTCCTTTAAAATATCTCTTTGCAGTGTCCAGCTGTCACCCTAACAATGCACTTAATTCAAAGCCTTCAGCTCTTAAGATGATACCAGAGCCTTTTGATACAAGAAGAGCCTTATTTTACATGATTGTTTATCTGAGCTTCTTATTATGGAAATAAATAAATATCCAATATGCTAATAATGATCATAATTTGCATTTATATTGTGATTTTCATTCAAGGATCTTAAGTTGTTTTACAATAATGAATTATGCGTTCAGTGCATGCACATTATGGTGCATGTACGCATATGTATGCATGTCTATATGTCTATACAAATATTTTATTTAATATCTAACAGGCAGTAACTCTTCTGGAGTTCTATGTAAGAGGGTGCATTTATGGAATTCATGAGAGGGGAGGCTTTTCAATTGTCTAACAAATGTTCGTTTAACCTCCAAACAGTTGTATAAAGTGGATAAAGTTGAACAGAGGGAAAGTGCTGGATTTGGAATCAGAGTACCTGGGTCCAGAGCCCGCCTCTGCTACCTGTCACCTGGGTGACCTTGGACAAATCACTTCATCTTTCTGTCCCTCAATTTCCTCATCTGTAAAATTAGGAGGTTGAACTTAATGGATTCTGAAGTCCTTTCTAACTCAAACTGTAAGATCCTGTCTGGTTTTTAGAGACAGAAACTAAAAACCTGTTAAGTGACTCTGCCCATTGGGATGAATAATAAAACCCTATCCAGAATCTAAGTATCCTGCTTCCTGACAAATAACTCTCTTATCCTTGGAAATAGCCACTTGCTTACTTGTTGGGGGCAGAGAGGGGAGGAGGGTGAACCTAGGCCAGGCAAATTATAAGTAAGCCTACCACTTTCTCTCCTTTTTAGTACTGTACATCTATGATACCCTATTACTCAGTAAAGTCCAGTGACTCAGGGTGGCTAGGTGGCGCAGTGAATAGAGCACGATCCTGGAGTCAGGGGGACCTGAGTTCAAATGCGGCCTCAGACACTTAAGACACACACACACACACACACACTAGCTGTGTGACCTTGGGCAAGTATCTTAACCCCAATTGCCCTCCAAAAAGCAAAAAAAAGAAAAGAAAAAGAAAGTCCAGTGCCTCCCTATCACCTCCAGGGTCAAATATAAAGTCTTTGGCATGCCAAGTCCTTCGATACCTACACTTCTCCCCACCTTTCCAATCTTCCTATACCTTACCCCCACTTCTCTCTACACTCTGCGATCTAGGGACACTCACTTCCTTACTGTTTCTTGAATATGACACTGTATCTTCTGACTCTGGGCATTTTTCTCTGGCTGTCCCTGGAATACCCTCTCTCCTTATCTCTACCTCCTGCCTTCTCTGGCTCCCTTCAAAGCCCAGATAACCTGACTGACTAGGAAGTCCAGGCAAGTAACAAATGTGTGGTATCTGGCTCTGGTAAGTGACTGGTCCTCCCTTGCAAGGTTAATATATACATGTATGTGTTATATGTATATATTTTGTTATATATGTATACTATTATGTATATAATATGTATATTGTTATATATGTAACAATATATGTATGTTTTATTTTATATATGTACATATGTACACATATAAAAATATATATGCAATTCAGATTAAAATAGATATAGTGATGCTCCAAAAGGCTAAAACCCTTTCAGTTCTGAACAATTTCAGGACCAAGAATTTGTGCTAAGAGTTGCTTACATAGCAAGGGCTGGTTAGCAAACTATTCACAACCACAATTCCAGAAAGACAGTTGTCTTCAAAGAAGGAGTGGCCCTAGAAAACTAGGGTTGCTGTCTCTACCTGGGTTAGCCCAACATTGTTTTCAGATGCCTAATTTTCTTCCACACTGGGTAGTAAAGGGAGATAACTTGCAGAAGGTGCCCAGAGAAAATTAGGACCTCCAGGGACGTAGAGAGAGATGGTTTTAATTAGAGCTGAGAGATGGGAAATAAGGCAGAGAGATGACATCTTAATGAGGTTTAATGAAGCTGTCTGCTGATGGGGACAGCTGTCACCCAGATCTGTATTCTAGCCAAGTGGCTTTATAACAGAGGAAATTTTGGGGGGAAAAAAGGCAAGGTTTGAAGACAGCTGGGGGTGGGGTGGGGCTGGTCACAACATTAAGCTGAGATTCTCTCCCCTCCAAAAAAATTTAGTAGTAGTACACCCCTAATCATTTGAAAAACTATCCAGACTAACTGGAAATATATTTATAGTTGCTTCTCTTTTCTATCATGGTAAATGACAGTATGGCAAAAGATCTTAAGGACCTTCCCTGGGATTTTTCACTGAGGCAAATGACTAAATTAGGGACTTGTGGGATTGAGGGAATGGAGCAAGTGGAGGGGTCAATGAGTTGAGCCCCCTGCTCCCAAAGCAGCCTACACAAGGAGTTTGTGGTTTGGCCTATTCTTAAAAATTTCCAAGGAAAGCATTCCTTTTCCTTAGCCTCTGTGGGGGAACAGTGGCATTGCAAAATAGACAGTCTATGTCTAAACACCTTTGGACCCATGAATGGTCTGCTCTAGGAGCTAGCTAGCCATGTCCCCTTCCCTTGATTGAAAACCATATTTCATCCTCATTGCAGCTTTAATCTTGTTGTGAGCTGTCAGTGTGGGCAGCTGGTTGGGGATCTGGGTGTTTTTGCCCAGGCTGTAATTTGTGACCTCATCTCCTCCATTTCAGGGATATCAGAGTAAGGTTGCCATGGAAAAGCAGGTGACAGATACCATCAAGCCCCGATTTCCCTGGCGTATCAATGGCAACTAATCTCCAAAGTCTATAATAACATGCTTTGCCCCAGACCTATAAATACAGGGAAAGGAGTCACAATTGAGAGCTTATCACTCACACTGTACATCTTAAATGGGGACTCACAAATACAGGATTAGATCTACATATCATTTTCTGTGAGGTTTCAGAAAGGGTCGTGATGTTAAGGAGCTTGGTTGTGGTTCTTTACAACAGGTCTACACAGGCAAAGTAGAGATTTAAGCAATTAACTTGTAAATTAAACCACTATAGACACCCCATTTGGAAGATTCAAGCCCAATTTTCCCTTAGCAGCAGGGTTTTGTTTCTGAATATACTAGAGAATTGTCTCAATTCTTCATGTCACATTTTCAATTCAATTCAATTTTTAAAAATATGTTGACATTTCTGTGTCTTAGGTACGAGGGTAAATATAAATATGTGTTTGAGTAAGATGGGCACTTGTCTCAGGGAGCCTAATAGGACATTAGGAAATACCTAATATAATATAATGCACATACCTAAGTGCGCGAAAAAGGTACAAACTGAGTGATACGGGTGGGGCAAAGGAATGGTCCTAGGGGATGGTGAGGAGGAACAAGGAGAGGAAGTGCAGACCCCTTAAAGGAGGAAGCTGCTGAGCTAGAGTTTAAGGATGGACTGGAATTTAAGAAACAGAGGTTTTGAGGGAGGGCCAGAAAAGAGTATAAGCAAAAGCACAGAGGCAAGAAAAGTACTGGGCATATACAGGGATGGTTAATAATCCAATTGAGAAGTAATATGAAATTAGACTAGCATACACAGTACTGTACAGAGGCAGGGGGTGCTTATGGATGGCTTCAGCAGCCGGACCAGCCCTCTGCTGGGGCAGACACAGAACAGGCAGCACTGGACCTGGAGTCAGGAAGACCTGAGTTCAGATCCCACATCGGACACTTACTGGCCGCGTGATGCTGGGAAAGTCACCTAACCTCTGTTTGCCTCAATTTCTTTGTCTTTAAACTGGAGTTTAATAATAACACCAACCAGCCAGGGTTGTTCTGAGGATCAAATGAGATAATAATTGTAAAACACTTCGCATAGTGCGTGGCACATGGTAAGCACTATATGAATGTTAGTTATGATCGTCATCATTATGGAGAAGGTGACCCAAAGAAGTGCTATCCCAAGGGGACTAGCATCTAATGAGCTTTATTAAGCACCTGCTCTGTGCACCTAGCACCACGCTGGGATCTGGGGACATTCAGGCACTAGACATGTGATCTTACTGATGTGTGACCTCTCTCCAAAGACACAGACCATAATCTCTCCATGCCTGGCCCATCCCATGTAATTCTCATCCATGTTCTCTCAACAGTTCATTCTCACAGGGTGTTTACCCAGGCGCTATGGCAAGACTTGAGATACAAAGACCAAAATGAAATAGTCTCTGCCTTCAAGGAGATTACATTCCATTTGGGAATACATCACCTACCCATACAAGTACATAGAAAATGTGATAATTTTTTTGGGTGAGGCAGGCACTAATGGGAACTGATCTCCAAAATCTATGATAAAATGCATGCTCTATACTTATAAATGTAAAGGAATCACAACAAGAATGTCATCAAACAGCTTCATTTTAAAAAATATTTTTTAAAATTATCAAGCATTTATTTTTTTCCTCATACTTCCCCCTCCCTATTAGAAAAAAAAAAGAAAAGCAAAAATCTTGCAACAAATGAGGATAATTAAGCAAAACAAATTCCCCGATTTTCCATATCCAAATATGTGTCTTGTTCTACATATTTAGTCTGTCACGTCTTGGTCAAGAGGTCTCACCATACATTAAAAATGAGATCTTCTAATGTTGGACTACATCTGCTAGGTTCTTTGCAGCTTCCCATTTGCTTATTTTTGGTTTCTATTGGTACCCAAACTCCTGCAGCTAGTTAGTGACAGAGGAGAAATTATATGACCGGACCCTTAGTGAGCAGAAAGAAGCAGCATATTTAGTGCTAGCTAAGGGTGACCCTGACATTTGGTCTTTCCTCCCTCCCTCCCTCCCTCCTTCCTTCCTTCCTTCCCTTCTTCCCTTCCTTCTCTCTTTCCTTCCTTCATCTCCTCCCCTTCCCACAACACTGTGCAAGGTGTTATAGGAGAGTAGCAAAGCATGGTATGAGTACTAACTTTAACCCAAGGCTTAGAGTAAGTAAGGATAGATTTGAATTTAATCTAGCTGTCTGACCCACCCAAGTCACTGCCCTTTTCTCAGCCTCTGCAAAATGGGGATAGCAGTTGCACTGCCTACTTTGCAAAGTCATAGGGAAAGTGCTTTATAAACCTTAAAGCTCTATGTGGATATGAGCTGTCATCAATTCCTCCATGGAACTTCCAGCTTAGTAGGGTTTTAAGATGGTAGTGCTTGACAAATACATTAGAGAAGTGCAAAACAACATGACCAATTTCCCTGGGCATAGAATTTTTTTTTCATTTCTAAACCAATAGCCCGTAGGTTAAAGGATACCTGAGCTGAAAGCAAAATGTCCCTCTGTGAAAGTAGCCTGAGTTTGTCAGTCCACCTCCAGGCTAAGAAAGCTCCCAGATGCCTCAGGGGAGAAGAGAGGGTTCTAGTGGAAGAGCCATATTTTAATTAACTTTCCCTGCAGTCACTGGAGAAGCTGATAATTTTAATAAATTCAAAGGAGAAGGCCAGGGCTTTGTCTTGGTGCAACAGTGAGTCATATGGAATGAATTCCAAACAAACCTTCACAGCAGAGACCTTCACAGTACCAGAAACTTGGCTGCAGTCACTGCTCTGGAGAGATTTTCATCAGATCACAGTGTCTGGGATTTGATATGGGCATCAATAGGAACAGAAAAAAACAATAATCATGAGGCTGAAAAGAACCTAGAGATGTCATTTTGTTTAAAAGTTGGAGCTGGAAGAGACCTGAGAATTAGGTCAGAGTTGGAAGGTATCTTCTTAATGTACAGGTCTGATCATGTCACTACTCTAACACCTACAATAGCTCCCTATTTCCTATTTATATCCTAAATATATCTTATATATATTTATATATAAATATCCCATTTATCCTATAGGATAAAAGAAAAAGTCTCTACTAGCTTGGTGTTTTTTAAAGGCCCTTTATATGCTGTGGCTGTGAATTTCTTTTCTTGACACATCTATTGGCTATTCCCAGGCCTCAGGACACAGCACAGGAAAATAAGGTAGCAAGAATAAATACCTTTTTTTTTTTTTTGCTTTTTTTGGAGGGGGAAGGCAGGGCAATTGGGGTTAAGTGACTTGCCCAAAGTCACACAGCTAGTTTTGTGTTAAGTGTCTGAGGTTGGAATTGAACTCAGGTCCTCCTGACTCCAGGGCTGGTGCTCTATTCACTGCACCACCTAGCCACCCCAAGAATAAATACTTTTTAATGGAATTATCCTCAGAAAATAGAAGATTAGAAATGAGGAGGAGGGAACTTACAACACAGTAAGAGACCTTAAAACAGAATATCAAGGTTAGAAGGCACCTTAGAACACAAAATGTCAGTCCTTTGGGGAAAGTACATTCTCACATCTTAGCTCTCACTGACTGAAATATTCTTATTTCTAACCTAAGAGGGAAGTGACTTTTCCCATCCATAGCTCCCATTTCTTCTACCAGAACTGATATTTCTAGCCAGAAGCAGGTGAGACACAGTATTCTCCTCCACATACCTGCCCTACCTCTCCCTGGCTCCCAGTATTTCTCCTGTACCTTCATCTTCTAGTCTTCCTGTCTCTATACCCCTCTATTAGAAGTTCCTGGGATGCACTGATTGATTGAGGAACAGCTAAACAAATTGTTGTATGTGATTGTAATGCAAATTACTGTGCTATAAGAAAAGATGAATATGAGAAATTCAGAGAATCATGGGGAGACATGAATTGATGCAAAATGAAACCAACAGAACCAAGAAACACTATACATACTGATTACGACAATATAAATGGAACAAACCAATAAAAGAAAAAGAAATTGTACACCATATAATTATAATGACCAGGATGACCCTAAACAATCAAAAAAGTACACTTTTGTACTTTTAAAAATTATAATTTATTTTAACATTCATTTAAAAAAAATTGGGTTCCAAATTCCTAATTCTCCAAATAATCTCCATCCCTCTAGCCTCTCCCCCACTTAAGAAGGCAAGCAGTAGGATGTTGTGCAAAACCTATTTCCACATTAGCCATGTTGCCAAAAAAAGCAAAAAAAAAGTGAAAAGTATGCTTCAATCTATACTCAACATTTATCAGCTCTCTCTGTCTTCTTCCTTTCTTTGTAGAGGTGGTGGACACTAGGTGTGAAATATTACATATTCTTTCAGACTCCTTGCTGAGTTGGCTAACATTGCTGAAATGATTTTTCCTCTTCTTTTTTATTCTTTGTTATAGTGATGGTTTCAGGAAAGAGGGATTTATTCAGAAATGAAGGTGACATCAAAACAAAATATCTATAAAAAATTATGTGTGTGTATTTTTTTAAAAGAGAAAAGTGATTAGATCGTCAATAGCAACCACAATCTGTGCATTTTCTTCCTTACCCACCTCCTGGACAGATAAAAGTCATTTCTTACTGAGGAAAGTTGTTTCTGGTCCATGATTTCCTCTTTAGAAGGAGTTTTTGTGGCCACACCCTTCATCCAATCTTTGTTTCTAGTCATCATCCTCTTCATAGGATCATAGTTTTAGAGCTGGAAGGGACTTGAAGGAAGCCAGGGACATTAGGAGTCCAACCCCTTCATTTTGCAAGATGAAGAAACTGAGGAACATCATCATTGTGGAGAGGGAGGGTAGCAATGTGCAAAAAGTGATGACTCTGATATTGGGAGGTGGAAAGAAGGAGGGAGAGCCTTCCTGACATGGGGGATAGCCAGTGAAAATGCCCAGAATCAGGAGACAGAGTATCTTGTTGGAGGAATGGAAAAGGAGACCATTTTCACTGGATTGCAGGTGGTGGAAGGGTATCAAGTATAAGAAGACTGGAAAGGTATATGTGGCAGGGGTGGGGATATGTTATGAAGGGACAGGTTATGAATGGCCTTGAACACCAAACAAAGGGTGTAGAAAATTAGTGATGGTCTGTACTGGACCCTAGGCCTCCTGGCTTCCAAATTCGCCCTCTTGTGATTATACTGCCTGTTTATTGATTGGTTGTTTGACATGAATTTCAGTTCTTTACTTTTTCTCCCACTGCTTCCTCTTGTAGGCTGAACTTGGGAAGCCTCGGGAAAGGAGCAGTGCTCTGCCTGGAATTAATTTTAACTATGGACTATATATTCACGGGCTAGATGGAGGAGTCCCAGAAGGTAAGATGGTACAAGTTTGCATGTTGTAGGGCAAGAGTAATTCAAAGGATGGCAAACCACTCTTTCCCTAGCTGGTGGGTCATGACTGTCCATTGGGCTGAGATGTGGGCAGCAGTGGGATTGGTCCAGCCAGAAGGGACCAGGGTTAAGCATCCATCTAAATAGGTGGTGTCTGTGAGGTCTACAAAGGCAAGCTATCAAGTCCAGACGGTCTCTTAAAGCTTGGAAGAGCAGGCAGATAGCATGGATCTTAATAGCCACCTAATTCATTCCTTCCTCCCCCCCCTTTCTTTGATGATTTTGGGAGTCAATGTGGTACAGTACTTGGATTTGGAGTCACAGGGACTTGGTTCAAACCTAGGCTTTACCTATATTACCTCTGGCAAGTTGCTAAACATCTCTGGTCTTCAGTGTCCTCATATCTAAAATAATGAGGTTGAACCAGATGACTTCTGAAGTACCACATAGCTCAGAATCTGAGTTGAGAGGAATTTTCCCAGAGGTACCTGCTCAGCTACTACTGTAAGTACATGAGTTAGGGGTAGGTTATAATTCTTCTGAGGGGTCAACAACTAACTCAGAAAAGGAGAAGCTAGAAGCTTGAATGGGGGAGGAAGTGGTATAGTGTGGATCTGTTGGGGGAAGGAAGGAAAGAAGGAAGGAAGGAAGGAAGGAAGGAAGGAAGGAAGGAAGGAAGGAAGGAAGGAAGGAAGGAAAGGAAGGAAGGAAAGGAAGGAAGGAAAGGAAGGAAGGACTTGAAAGTATCTCCATTATTCTTTTGTCTCCCTTTCCTCATAGCCATTGGACACTGGAATGTTTTGAAACAGCAACCTACCTCCCCTCAGGCAATGACTCGGGATTTTATTGCCATGAACCGTGGGGCAATCAAAGCTGGTCTGGTGACAGCCAAGGAACATTTCCTATACCGCCAACTCAATGATATCCGAAGAAGTGACCAGGATGAGAGGCGTTTCAAAAAGGACCAGTCATCTGTCCCTCCAGATATAACCTATGGCATCCGGGCACGGTAAGGCCTGGCTTGTAACCAATGCCCCATCCTTCCCTCTGGGATCTATTCCACCTGTGGAATCAGAGCACAGGTCAAAAAATCTACTGAGGTGGTAATTAAGGGGACTATCATCTCAGGTTTCCTGAGTGAATTAGCATAATTTGATGTCTCAAAGAATCAAACATAACCCCATTTCCTTAAATCTAACCATACCTTTATTGATAATATGCAAACCACCAATGGTACCTACATTTCAAAAAAGAATACAAAGATGTATATGTCAGTTTTACAGGCCATTCAATTTCTTAGCTGTCACTTTGGTTCTCTGAGTGGCAAAAGTGAATGTAACAGTTCCAGGAAAAAAACCAAACAAACCTAGCACTGTCCAAAACTACAGGGTAGATCCCAGTGGCTACAGTGGTTAGGGGTAGTACTATTTTATTCTCAAGAGGGCAAAGACTGCTATAGCCTTCTTCAAATGCTCTGATATAGAATAAGCAAATTCCAATTGGGGGAAGGAGTTGCATTCATGGATACATCAACTGTTCTAGCTGATTCTGTCTACCTCTCCCTCTGGATGAAGGAACACAGTCTCTATTGGCACCACAAAGACTATCTTACAGTGGGTGCTTAGCACCCATGTTTATATAAGGTCTGAGAATACTTAGGATGGCAATGACCTAATCTTTTTTTATAGATCATGCTCATGCTTTCACAAAGAGTTGTATCTCATATATTCCAGACTGGGAAAGTCCCATGAAAAAATAGAGAGTGTTATGTGGGCTCTGAATAGGGAAAGATCATTTCTACTTGGGTGGATCAGGGAAGGCCATATAGAGAAGACAGTGTTTGATCTGGGTCTTGAAGGATGTGTAGGTATTGTGTGGAGAAGTTAGAATAGGGGGAAGGAAAAAACAGAACGAACAAAGATACGAAGTCAGAAACTATCATTGGGTTTCAACTAATCTAGTGTACATAAGGTTTGTGATGATGGGGTAAGACTAGAAAGGTAGACTGAGACATTACTGATGTTTAGGGTGGGGGTGGGATGGAGAACAGGCTTCTCCAAGGAAACTCTGAATGCACATGGACCTGGGCTTATTCTTGCAGGAGAATGACCCTAAGGAGAGGGAATTCAGGATTTTTAATCATACTCTCTGGTTCTTTATGCCTCATCCCAAAAATCTCAGGGAAGCTCTCTTAAATAGCACTTAGTTTTGATTCACATTTAGAGTCTTCCTAGAAGAAATTAACAGTATCCCTTCCAGAAAAGCTATTCAATGGACAAAGTAGTAGATATAAAATATAGGGCAGCTATTTATTTCTCCCTCTGTGAAAGAAATATTTAAAATACAAAAGATTCATAAATACTTACTATGTGCCAGAAAGAATTCTGGATACAAAAGAAAGCAAAAACACTCTCTGCTCTTGAGGAGCTCAGTCTAATAGGGGAGACAACATGTAAACAACAATTTACATACAAAATATATACAGTACAAATGGGAATTAATCTAAAAGGAAGTCACCAGCAGTGGGATTTTGAGGAGGTAGGGTGGAGAAACTAAGAAAGACCTTCTTTGGAAGGTGGGATTGAGTCATGAAGGGATCCAGGAGGTAGAAGTGAGGAGGGAGAACATGAAAGGCTTAGAGGATAGCCAGTGAAAAGGCATGAAGCACTCCAGCACAGTGAGAGGCTACACAGCAGAGCAACAAGAGGTTTAAGACAGACTTCAGAAAAACCTGGAAAGACTTATATGAACTGATGCTGAATGAAGTGAGTAGAACCAGGAGAACATTGTAAACAGTAGGAGCCGCATTGTGCAATGACTGACTTTAATAGACTTGGCTCTTCTCAGCAATGCAAGGACCTAAAACAACTCCAAAAGACTCATGATGGAAAATGCCACGCACATCCAGAGAAACAACTATAGAGTCTGAATGCAGATAGAAGCCTACAATTTGCTTTTTTTGTTTGTTTTGGTTTGTTTTTTACTTTCTCATGGTTGCTCCCATTCATTCTAATTCTTCCATATGACATGACTAATGTGAAAATATGTTTAATAGGAATGTATATGTAGAACC
The DNA here is from genome assembly GCF_028583685.1 of Petaurus breviceps papuanus. Lineage (NCBI taxonomy): Eukaryota > Metazoa > Chordata > Mammalia > Diprotodontia > Petauridae > Petaurus > Petaurus breviceps. The sequence continues at coordinate 5,795,229 of NW_027187344.1, read as the reverse complement.
TATATCAGATTGCATGCCGTCTTAGAGAGGGGTGAGGGGAGGGAAGGGGAGAAAATTTAAAACTTATGGAAATGAATATTGAAAACGAAAAATAAATAAATAATTTTTAAGAAGAAGAAGAAGAAGAGGTCCAAGACCCACACCTTACAAGGAGCAGGAACAGGTGCCAACTGGAAGCTTTGTCACCCACCACCAAGTTCTGGCTACAGATCAAGGACAGACTGGGGAAGGGATTTGTGCCCAAGAGTAGCTTTCTAGGGGTAAGGAACTGTCCCCAGGCCCTAGGGTATGTACTGAAACAGGAGAAGTTTTAAAAAAGAAATAGAAGCTGTGCAGCTTGGACCCCAGGAGCAGAGATGGGTCTAACTTCTAGCCCAGTCTGAAGCCTGCAGACAAATAACCAGGGCAGGAATCACAAACTAAAGGGAAGCTTGTTCTATTGCTCTGAATAGCAGAACTTCCCAGCTGGTTAATAGGGGCTGAGTTCAGCAGCTGTCTGCTGTTGCTCAAATCCAAACCCAGGTCAGTAACTTGCAGAACTCAGACCAGGGGGCCAGTGATTGGACTTTGCCCGGAGTCAGATCACTCAGGAATACTGATAACTTGCAGATCCTTAGCCTGAACTGTCCCTGAGAGCCTAGAATAACACAATACTCAATATCTCAAGAAAGCAGCTATAGGACCAGTCCAGATCTTCCCTCCAGAAGGGCACCAAGCTTGGTCCTAACATCAAATTTGAAATCAGGATGAAGGATGGAAGAATGACTAAATAAAAAAAGAATTCCCAGCATAAAATATGAAGATAGTGACAGGGATGCTTAAGATGCAAACCCAGGAGAAGAAAGTGACTCCCAAACATCTGCAAGCAAAGCCTCAAATAAAAGCACAATGTGGGCACAAATTCAACTATAAGACCTGGAGGAGATGAAGCAAGAGTCTTTTTTTAAGTTTTTGAAAATCTTTTTTTATAAACGAAATGAGAACACTAGAGGAAAAAAGTAGGAAAGAAGAGATATAGAAGAAAGAATTGGAAAGGGAATTAACAGCTTGACACAAGAGGTACAAAACCTTGCCCAAACAACAAACTCCCTGGTAATTAAAATAGACCAAATAGAAGCCAATGACTCCAAGAGATAATATAAAAAAAGCCAAAAGGCTGGAAAAATAGAAGAAAAGGTAAGGTGTATCATAGTAGAAACAACTGACTTAGAAAATAGATTGAGGAGAAAAAAATTTAAGGATCATTGAACTACCTAAATGCCATGACAAAAAAAGGAGTCTAGGGGTCAGCTAGGTGGCGCAGTGAATAGAACACCAGCCCTGGAGTCAGGAAGGCCTGAGTTCAAATCTGATCTCAGACACTTACAAAAACTAGCTGTGTGACCTTGGGCAAGTCACTTAACCCCAACTGCCCTCCAAAAAGCAAAAAAAATTTTTTTAAAGGAGTCTAGCTATTATAATTTCAAGAAATTATAAAGTAAAACTATCTATCTAGATCTCTTAGAACCAGAGGGCAAAGTGGAAATAGAAAGAATCTACCTCCTGAAGGAAATTCTAAAATGAAAATTCCCAGGAACACTATAGCCAAAATCCAGAGCTTCTCATTAGAGGAAAAATACTTCAAGCAACCAGAAGGAAATAATTCAAATATTAAGGAGACTTTGTCAGAATCACACATCATTTAGCAACTGCCACTATAAAGGAAAGGAGAATATGGAATACTCTATACCAGAAAACAAAGTATATAGGCTTACATCTAATAATAACTTACTTAGCAAAACTGAGTATAATCCTACAGAGGAAAAATGTATTTTTAGTTAAATACAGGACTTGTAGGTATTCCATGAAAGCAGAGGAGTCAAAAGAAATACAAAAAGGTAAACACAAACAAAAAACCACTAGGGACTAAATAAAAAGATAATGTGCTTACATTTTAATATGGGCACATGATATATACACATACATACACAAAGACATACATATATATCTGTATCTATATCTATCTACCTATCTTATCTGAACCCTATCATCATCAGGGGTCATAGAGCCTAATTAAGCAGACGGCCTAAGAAATAATTCTATTATGCATTTATGATCTTAAAAGAAGAATGGAAGGAGGGGGAGAGAAATACACTTGGAGGGGGAGAGGGAAGGGAAAATAAGGTTAGAGGAAATTATCTCACATGATTGGGGTACACAAGTACAAGTCTATATAAAACAAGAAGGAAAGCGGAGAGTTGGTGACCCTTGAACCTCACTCTCATCTGACTTGGTCAAAGGAAAGAAGAATAAACACACACAGTTGTGTACAGAAATACATTTCATTCAACAGAAAAATAGGAGGGAAAGGGGAGAAGGGAGAATGGGGAATTAGAGGGAGAATAGATTAAGAAATTGGTCCTAAGAAAAACAAACTCTAACTAAGGATGTATGCAAATATTTGTAGCTCTTTTTGAAATGACAATCTGAGAGGATGGTCAATTAGGGAATGGCTGAACAAGTTATGATTTATAAATGTGATAGAATATTATTATACTATAAGAAATGATGAAGAGAATAGTTTTATAGAAATCTGGGAAGACTTAGATGAATTGATGAAAATGAACAGAACCAGGATAACAATTTATATATCGACAATATTGTAAAGACAAATAACTTTGAAAGACTTTGGAAGAAACTCTTCCTAAATGTGATGACCAACCACAGTTCCAGAGGACTAGTGATAAAACATGTGACCCACTTCCTGATAAAGAAGTGAGAGATTCAAAATAAATAATCATCCACACATATGTATACACACACATACACATATGCATGAGGTTTTTTTCTTTTGGACATGGACAGTTCAGAAATTCATTTTGCTTTACTATACATGTTTGCAACAGGAGTTTTATCTTTCTTTTATTATCTGTTGGGGTGGGAGGGGGAAGATAGATTTTTGCTGATTGAATAAAAAACAAAATTTAATTTTAAAAATAGTAATAGAAAAGTTGGGGGGAAAGGTAGGGTCTTTGGCGAGGGAGAGAATGAGTTCTGTTTTGGATATGTTGAATTTTAGATGTCGAGGGCTCTTTGGTGGACATCTCTGATCCAGCAAGCATGACCTGGATGAAGATCCAGTAATAAAGACGATTGAAAGAGAACAGTCAGGTAGAAAGAGAACCAGGAAAGAGACATATCATGAAAATCTAGAGAGGAGAGAGTACTGATTGAGGAGAATGAGATTGACAATGTCAAAGGCTGTAGAGAGGTCAAGAAGGATAAGGATCCCTGGTTCCGTTGGAGAGAGCAGTTTCAGGTGAATGATGAGGTCAGAAGCCAGACCACAGAGAGCTTGGAAGAGCATAAAAGCCAATGAAGTGGAGGCATGTATTGTAAATAGCTTTCTCCAGGAGTTTAGTAATGAAAGGGAGGAGAGATATAGGATTACAGGTAGTAGGGATATTTAGAGCAAGTGAGAGTTTTGTTTGGTTGTTTGTTTTTTGTTTGTCAGCAGGGAAGTAGGTAGGAGATAGAAAGAAGACTAACAAGAAGGCGGGGATGACAGAGGAGGCATTCTGCTGGAGAAGACAGGATGAAACGGGTTCAAGGGTGCCTGTTTATTGGATTTTTCCTCTACATGATAAGAGAGACCCTACAGGAAGATACGTGGGTTTTAGGGAAAGGGAAATAAAGTACCGAAATGAAAGGTAAGCAGGGATAAAAGGAGGCAAATTTTACAAATATTTGGGGGCCAGATCTACAGTTCAATTATTGGGATCCATGATTGTTGTCAAGAGGAAAAGGAATCTCAAAAGAAAGTGGTTGGATAGAAATAGATTCCTTTAGGTGGTTACCCTGATTTGGATGAGATATTCATTTGATACTTTAGGCCACAGCTTCCTAGAAGACAGGGAAACTACCAGCAGATCTCTTCTCATTTAATCTTTATGCATTTGCTCAATAAAGTATCTATAAATTTGATTCAGAAGTACAAGAGACTAGTTCAGGGGTGGGGAACCTGTGGCCTCAAGGCCACATGTGGCCCTCTGGGTCCTCAAGTTTGACCCTTTGACAAACTCCACTGGAGTATGCACTTGAGGACCTAGAGGGCCACAAGTGTCCTCGAGGCTGCAGGTTCCCCATCCCTGTGAACTAATTTCTTCCCTTAGAGGATTTATACTTTGGCTGGCAAACAAGATAAATATCATGTGAACAAGGTTTGGAAAAGTCATTCTCCAGTAGATAAATGGTCAAAGGCTACTAATGAAAGGTAAAGCATTTAAGTGCTTACTATGTGCCAAGCATTGGAATGTAAATGCAAAAGAGAAACAAATTCTTGCCTCAAGAAACTTACATTTTAAGAGAAGGAAACAATATATGTAGGGAAGTTGTAGCCTAGAACAGATATTTGAATTAGGAAAGTTATCATGAGTGGAGCCATGGAGAGGCAATACTACTAAGTGGCATTCATATAGATTTTAAGGTTTTCAAAGAACTTTACATATAATATTTCATTTGGTCCTCACAACCCTCTAAGCTAAGTACTGTAAGTATTCCCAAGGGTCATTTCATTTGGTCCTCACAACCCTCTAAGCTAAGTACTGTAAGTATTCCCAAGGGTCATATAACTAGAAGGTATCTGAGAAAGGATTTGAACTAAATTAATCTTCTTACCATCTAATCTGGTGCTCTACCCACTATACATACATACATACATACATATGTACATATATATATATATATATATATATATATATATATATATATATAGTAAGAAGATTAATTTAGCTCAAATCCTTTCAGAAAACCAATCCCTCCCCCCCCCCCCCCAAAAAAAAAACAAACAAGCAAAAAAACTTCAGATGAGAGAAGTAAAGTGACATACTTGCCCAAGGTCACACAGGTAATGAATAGTAGAGCTGGGATTTTAACTCAGATCCTCTGACTCCAATTCTGTTGGGTTTTTTTAAGAGGCAATGGGGTTAAGTGACTTACCCAGGGTCACAATATAGTGTCAAGTATCTGAGGATTAATTTGAACTCAGGTCCTCCTGATTCCAGGGCCAGTGCTCTATCCACTGTGCTACCTAGCTGCCTCCCCTCTCCAATTCTATTACTTTTATCACTTCCCACCACTCTTGCTGCTTTTTACACCTAGTGAACCCAAGAGCCTTGGGAATGACTGTGGTCTTCTTGCAGACCAGCCCCTGCAACCATCATCCAGGTAAGCAACCACTGAGGAGATGCCACCTGGCAGCTGCTTCTGCAGGTGTATTGACCCCCACCACAACTACTGAAAACCCAGGAAGGAAAGTACTTGTCACTAAAGTTCTTGGCCTTTTCAAATGGCTCAACATCAGAAATAGACAGGGTTTTCATCAGTGGAAATGGCATCAAAGAAGATATGTTATCATCCATTTTGTGGCTGCACCCTAAGGACCATGATATCTTTCCATCTGATTTGCCACAGAAACCTTCTATGTGTTGCCTTCTCCAGTGGAATGGAAACTCCTTGAGAGAAGGGAATGACTTGCTTTTCTACTTGTGTTTTTTCATTCAAAGTGGCAGGCTATATATGCTGATTGACACAGCTACATACATTAGGTAATCATTTCTGTTAGTCATAGCAATATTATTTCCACATGCCCTAGTTCTTAAGGAAACAGAAATTCCTCATATGGCAGCATTGATTGGGAAGGCAGTATTTCCATGTAACAGTCACATAGGAGGCTTCAAATCCAACCTCAGTGTGATAGTAATGGCAATTAAAGATTCCTCTGTATTGGCTTGGTTTTCAAATTGATTGTGTTAAAACCCAGAGTTTGTTAATCCCACCTGTGGGATGGGCTTGTTGATGTGAAAAGAAAGTCCTGAACTGGGAGGAGCTGGTGATGTAGATTTGGAGAGACACTAGAGAGAGGCGGAAGATCTTTTTGGAAGCAGCACCTCGTGGAGAGAGAGAGACTAAGAGAATTGCTGGTGGCCGCTTTGAATTGCCCTGGACTTTGGAGACCTGCCCCCTGAGCTGCCAAGGACTGAGGAGACATGGCTGTTTTGCTGGTACTTTGTCTGTCTGTTTTGATGTTGTTTTGCCAGATTTGTCCACTGGTGAAAGACAGTCCTTTTGTTGAAGAAGTCCTGGAACCTGGCTGTTCGCTAAGAAGCCCTGAGACTGTCCTGCAGACAGAGAGTGAATACTGTCCACTGGTGAAGGACAGTGCTGTTGTTGCAGGGGTCTGGGAACCTTTCTGTTGGTTCGGAAGCCCTGAAGAAGGATTTTCTTGTTGGATGTTTACAGAAATCCTGGGAGAGGGCTTTGCTAATGTGTTCAGGGGTTCTAGGACTGTTCTACAGACAGAGGATAAATTCATGAAGGGACTGGCAATGTATCTTATGGCCTTGCTAAGCCTTGTCTCCCCAGGAACTAAGATTGCTGAGAACTTGCCTAGTGTCAAGATGAAGAAAAGAGCTCCATTTGGGTATTAAGTGCTGTGTTTAAACTTGATGTAACTCTGGGGTAGATTCAATTGTGATCCAGGGGTGGGGAACTTTTGACCTTATTGTGCTCTGTGATTGACAAATGAAGGTTCTTTACCTATGTTTGGAAACTAATCTCCATTTGAGAAGAGGGGTTTTGTGGTGAACTTAATTAAGGTATATAGCCTAGGGGTGGAGTAGTATTTTAGAACTGGGACTTTGTAATTGATTGAATGATTGGAAGATCCTGGGGTGGGGTAGTCCTTGGAGATTATTTAATCACACTTAGTAAATGCTGTATTTTGAATGATGTCATGTTTTGATCTTCTCTGTTCTTGGTTTGTCACTGAATAAAATAGAGAGCACCTATGCTGGTATTTTGAACCTGGGAAGTTGCCTTTGCTTGGCATTACATTACACTCAGACACTTACTAGCCCTGTGACCCTGGACAAATCACTTAATCCCTGTCTGCCTCAGTTTCCTCATATGTAAAATGGGGACAATGATGACATTTACCTCCAGGATTCTTGTGAGGATAAAATGAAATAATATTTGCAAAGTGCTGTGCAAAATTCAAAACACTACATAAATGCCAGCTATTATGATTATTTGGTCTGGAGAGTTCTATCTCAGCAATAACTATCATGTGCTCTTGGTTTCTAGTAACATAATTTGAATGAGGTTATAATTAGAAGAATGTGAATAATAAAACATTTCAATAATGAAATACACATACCAGGAATTTCTACCGGCTTTTTATTTTCAAAAGAGCTTTTGCATCTATTGTTTTGCTTTATTCTCACCCAAAGCCCATTGAGGTACTATTGGTAGCATTATTATCCCCATTGTACAGGTAACAATACTAAGGCTCACACAGGTGTTTTGGCTCACAAGAGGTCACACACCTAAAAATATCGCTACAACCTAGGTCTCTTGACTCACAGCCCAGCAATCCTGCTATCCCAGGCTACTGAGTGCTAAGGTATAGGGAAGACACCTGCAACATTTTCAGATTCTGTGGCTGCCTTTGCCCACTACATCTTCTAAATCCACTGGGCTGCTTGAAAGGACGTATATTATCATCCGGCTTTCAATATGAAATCTTAAATCGCTATAAAACCCATTGGCTACAAATTCTAGGAAAAGGGCGTGATGAAGTGCTGGCTCTATCTTCTGTGATAGTAAATGGGCTTTGCATATGCAAATTGAATGGATTTTAAAATGGTATTTAATGACAATTTTCGTAGCAGACATTAACATTAATTGCATCAAAATGAAACTGCTGCATTAGGTTGCTGTTAGCAGCAAATACCCCAGCGATAAAGCTTTATCTTTATCAGCACCAGCTCCTCCTGATATGACAGGGCAGCTCAGCAAATTGCAGGGAAAAGGGCTTTTATGGACCAGAAATATCCCCCAAAGCAGGCCCCAATCAGCATCAATTTTGCTTTATTTCTTCATAAATGGAGGTTAAATGGCTGCTGGAAAGCTTGGCTGGCCTGCCCAACTTTCCCCGACAAAAACACAGCCCCCACAGCATAAATGGAAGAGGTAGGTTTAAAAAATAATCAGTCCTAGGCAGTAATGTGGCTATTACTTTAAAGTTATGGGGCACCGGGCCCATTTGCTAATGACCACCTTTTACAATGCCTGATTGTATTTATTTCTTTACTTTAAAAGCATGTTAAAGACCAAATCATACCCACATTACTGAGCAGTTAATGATATCACACCCCCCAGCACTAAGTATTGGAGAAGTTCATTCTAAGTTTAGGTTGGAGATCACAGAATCAGAAGGGACTATAGCCATCATTGTCTCAACCCCCTCATTTTATAAGCGAGGAAACTGAGGTTCAAAGAATGGAAAGGACCAGTGTAAATATTTAACAAGCAGTTCATTTTTAAAAATTTGTTGTTTGTTTTTTGGAGGGGAGAGGGCAGGGCAATTGGGGTTAAGTGACTTGCCCAAGGTCACACAGCTAGTCTGTCAAGTTTCTGAGGCTGGATTTGAACTCAGGTCCTCCTGACTCCAGGGCCGGTGCTCTATTCACTGCACCACCTAGCTGCCCTCAACCAATTAATTTTTTTTAAATGTACATGACATTCTTTTAAGTTGCATCTGCATTTATAAACATCTTCTCCATCATTGTAAGTCTAAACAACCAACAAAACAATAAAGCGCTGATTTGTAGTGTTTGCTGATTTCGGCACTGAAAATTTAACAACCAAGTTTCTAGAGCTGTCTCTAGCAACCCCCTTAAAAGTAACTCACTTGCTCATTGAGAGACAATTGTGGGTCAGTGAGACTTTGGTTTCAGGCCCACCTCTGACATTCCTTATGTTCTTCCAGCCCCCATCACTGTGCCTTTGCATTGGCTGGCTCCCATGCCTGGACTTCTCTCCCTTCTTGCTTCTACTTCTTAGAATCCCTTCAAAGCTCAACTCAAAACCATCTTCTTCAGGAGGCCTATGCCAGTTCCCCCAGCTGGTAGTACATCCCCTCTAAGGTTTCCTCTCAGCTTTTCTTTATATACCTTGTATGTATCTATTTATGTATGTGTTGTCTCCCATTAGAATGTAAGCTTCTTGGGGGCAGGGATTTTTTTTCTTTTTCTCTACAGAGCTTAGTATCATATATGGCACATAGTAATGACTTAGTAAATGTTTATTGATTAATTACTCACTTTGTGACCAGAGGTAAATAATTTCTTGTTTCCTCATCTGTACAATGGGATTAATAATATATGTCCTAGTCACCTTAAAGGGATGACATGAGGCTTTAGTGAGATGACATAAGGAAAGCATATTAACCCTCTGGGAGAGATAAGATATTTTGTTGTCCCATTATGTGGCTGTTTTTATTTGTTTAAAACATTTTTTACATTTAATTTTTTTCTTAATTTCATGTAAACAAAATTTGTAACTTTTTTTCCTGAATTTTGAGTTCCATATTTTCTCTCTCCCTTCCCATCCCCATCCTCGAGAAGGCAAACAATTTTATGTCAATTATACTTGTGCAGTCATGCAAAACATTTCCATATTAGCCATGTTGCAAAAGAAAATGCAAACTAAAAAAACAAGAATAATGAAGAAAGTAAAATAAGTGTGTTTCAATCTGCATTCAGACCCCATCAGGTCTTCTTCTGGAGGGGGATAGCATTTTTCAGCATGTAAGTCCTTTTCAATTATCTTGGATCTTTGTATTGTTGAGAATAACTAAGTCATTCACAGTTGATCATCGTACAATATTGCTGTTACTGTGTCTAATGTTCTCCTGGTTCTGCTCCTTTCACTTTGTATCAGTTGTGCAAGTGCTCCCAGGTTTTTCTTATAGATGCCCAATGTTACATTTTCTTATAGATGCTCCTGCTGGCAGCTCTGGGACTAGAACCTAGCTTGGGCAGCTCTTTGTACAGCTCTTGTTCCACTTTACTGGCTGCCTCTATTAGTGGCCTTAGTTTAGATACTGAACCCTGACACAAAATGGAGTCCCTTGCAAAAGAGTCCTCCAAAACAAGGCTCCTTGAAATAGTATTTACACTTCTGTTTGTGTTTACTTATGTCTGTCAGTTCCACAGCATATTGCTGTATTAATTCCTGATGATGAGGAAATTCATGTTTTCCTTCTTTGTATAGATGCACATGATTCAATTCAATTCAATGAATATTTATTAAGTACCTACTGTGTATGTGCATTGGAAGAGACACAGAGTTCAGTTTCACAAGATAAGGTCCTTGCCCTCATGGAATACAGGGCTATACCATGACCCAGATAACAACATGAAATCAAACATGTTTTGTGGCTAACATGGAGGTACAAGCAAAGGGTCAGGTAGGAGGGGAAAAGGTCATTCAAAGATGGTTTAAAGTGAAGTGAGAGTCTGGCTCTGTATCCAAAGAAGGAAGATCACCTAGACCAAAGACTCATAACTATTTTTTTGGTCATAGGCTCTTTTGGCATTTTGGTGAAATGGTCAGAAATGGTGAAATCTCAGAATAATGTTTTTAAATGCATAAAAAAATAATATACAGGATTATAAAGGAAACCAATTATATTGAGATGCAGTTATCAAAACATTAAAATAAGAAGTTTATGGACTTCAAGTTAAGAATACCTGACTTAAACTAACAGTTTTCACAGTTTCTTCCTTAAATAGCAGGTTGGGGACTGAATGATTTGGCTAAAGTCCTCCTAACTCCATTTTACTTGTTCTGCATAGTTCCTGCCAAAGCCAGTGAATTCAGATTTGAGAAGGATATTTGGACCGTGGGTAGGTCAGCTGCCAGCTTAGTAATGCCGAATGTTGCCCAAAAGGCACTCTGTGACTCTGTGTAAATGATAATGTCAGACAGCCAGAAGGGTAGCTATTTAAATAGCACCCCCTTAATTATTGATACATTTTAACAAGTGTTTGCAAATATTCACATATCTCCTAGCACATCTTAATTGTTAGAACTCTTAATTGGGCAAGCATTGTCAATTAAGATACAGTCCAGTGGCATAGAAGGGAACAGAACAGCATATGGCAGCTTGTGAATTCTGGGAGCTAAGATTAGCTCTAACACCTTCTGTGCACCATGCTCTGGAGTCATCTTTCTTGTGTCTGCAGCAGTAGAAGACACCCCACAGTTATAAAGTAAACTTCCCTTTCCTTCCCCCAGTTGGCCTTGTCCTAGATATAGAAGGAGGAGGTACAGTCCTCCAGGAAGGAAGTGGTTAGAACCTGATTTGAAGTTAAGATTGTGGGAATGGAGAGGAAAGAGTAGATCTTAAAAAATCCATGGGTGGCTACGTGGCGCAGTGAGTAAAATGCCAGCCCGGGAGTCAGGAGGACCCCAGTTCAGTTCTGGCCTCAGACACTAAACACACAAAAAAAATCAGCCGTGTAACCTTGGGCAAGTTACTTAACCCCAACTGCCCTCCAAAAGGCAAAAGAACAAAAACATTCATCCATTAATCTTTTATTAAGTACTGTGTGTGTGTGTGGAATACTGTGCTTGTAGGGGAAACACAATGATAACTAAGATAGGACCTCCACCCTCATGGAGTTTATACTCTAGGACCCATACACAATTATTCAGTAACTGTAAACCAGACAAAGCATGGGCCCAAATGCCACCCAAGTCATCCTTGAAATGGAGGGAGCTCCAGTTTGATGCCCCTAGAAGGAACTCTGGAGAGGGAGTCATGAGGTCTAGATCTACTATTGACTAGTTGTATGACTGTATGACTGACCATACTGACTTATGATCTACAAGAACTGGGACAAATTCAGTGTCAGAGTTGCTTACTATCTGTGTGACTAGCCTTTCTCTGGACCCTGATTTCTCATGTCTAGAATGAGGGGATTTGACTCTAAAGGTTCCTAACAGCTTTAAATCTTAGGAGTTTATGAGAAGATCATGAAGATTTTACAATTCAACATGGGTTATTTGGAAAAAAAACAAGATGCCCTAAAATTTTTTCTTAAGTCCTGAGAATTGAAACTTCCTACTTCATTCATTCAGAGGAAGAATCTAGTAAGAAACAAGATGCCTCACCTTTTAATGCTATGAATCATGCTTTTGATCAGAGAGTAAAATTGGCTTATATTCTTTGGGAATGAGGGTCAGAGTTGCACAATTCAACTTCAGCATTTTTTTTTTCAACCACCCAAAATAGCCTGGCCGACAGGCCCAGCCCCTGAAAGAAAAGCAGCTGAGGAAAAGTAAGAATTATAATAAAAATGGGCAATGCAGCTGGCATTGTACTTCTTTCAGGAACTGCTGCTTGCTGCCATCAGATGCATCATCAGCCTGACACAAGTGTGAAGGATGGGAGAAAATTTTACAAGCTGTTAAAAAAATGTTTGCAGGCTGACAGGTTTTTTGAATCTATCTGCCAAGCTGATTTATTTTACAAATTTACAATAGGCCTATCAATCACTCTGGATTCCTTTGTTACACTGTGAGCCAGTGGCCAAAAATCCAAACCACCCACTAATAAACTAATAACAAGCCCCTTCCTAGGACTGTTCCAGAGAACAGAAGACAGAGCTTTCCAAAGGCAAAGCTAGAGAGAAAGCAGGTTTATTCCAACCCTGAAACCCTAGCTAGAACCCAGAATGACCACAAGAGGGAGCACATACCTGACTGGGAGACCTCTGGGGCTCTCATTCCAGGAGCCATTCCCCAGCAACCTCGATGAAATATTAATATTTTCTTTAAAAGAGAACTGGACCTGGGTCCTTTCAGACTCTGCTGAAGCCAATGACCATTTGAAACAGGGAAGGTAGCCAGGGATGGTTGAGATGGACTTAGAGATGCCCCACCTCGCTTGACAGATACTGCTCTATAGCTGCTTTGGCTGAATCAAAGGCCAGGCTGACCTAGAAAGAGTTTCATAGGAGATCTTGCCCACTTAAAGGGAGAAGTAAAGAGTCCCAGACTTTGACCCAGGAAGCCTGGCTCAGCTTAAGTAAGTGTGTGTCCTTGGGTAAGTCACTTTCCCTGTCAATTCCTTTTGTTGGTAAAGTGAAGGTGTTAGATGAGATGAACTCTAGATTTTCCTCTGGCTCTGGCATTCCAATAGTCTATGAAGAAAGCAAATGCAATTCCATTTAATGAGCTGGGAAATCCTGGGGACTCTCAGTGGGTAGGGAAGATGTCTCTGTCCCTTCTTCTACCCCTTCCCCAGGCTTCCCAGTTACCCAGCTGTTCCCACTTCTAACTCCCTCTGGCCTCCCCAAAGCAATGTTTTCCTCCCTGGAAGGCCAGCTTTGTTACCAGTCATAAAAAGGACATTTTTCATCCCTTCTCTTTTTTCCTTCTCTCTCTCTCTCTTTCCTGGCCTCAGACATAGATTTATTGTTTCCCTGATGCGTGTGGCATTCAGAGCAGGGAGGGGTCAGGGAAGGCGCTGGTGGGACAATAATAGATAATGCAGGCATTCCCCTGGGGCTTGTCCAGCTCCATACCCTATCCATCAGCAGCCAGCTCCCGTGCCAAGGTCAGCGCTAACGAGTCTCTGCTAAGGGCCCAGCTTCCCCCATGGGGCCCCCACCAATCAGATTGCTTGGATTCCCGCTCAGGCTTTTGATCTCTACAAAGGCTGCTCTCTGTGAAATGGCTTTTGCAACTGTGAACCCTTGCCGGGTCTAAGCATGGGAAGTCAGTACTGGGTGTTCCACAGTCTCCAGGCCTCCTGCCTTCTCCACTGGAACCAATAAAAAAAAATTAGGAACGTGTCTAGTCGTTCTGAACCTCTGCATACTGGATGAAGGAGCACACTCTTAGTATATCTGTATAGCCAAAGTTAAGTTAAACACACACACACACACACACAAAACTGCTTTAGAGTGAGTGGGTGCTTATGTAAAACTCTCTTCTTTATCTACTGCCACTAATTCTTGTTTTGACTGCTGTCACAACTCCTACGCCCTTCTCTCTCTTCCCACCACCACCTAGTACAGGATCTCATTACTACTCATAGAGTTTATTTTGCAATAGCCCCCTAATGGGACTTCTTTCTTCCAGTCTCATCTTCCTCCAAACTAGACTATCAGGCTGCTGCCAGACTAATCTTGCCCATGTACAGACAGATCTGGTTACATCACTTCTCTGCTCAAAAATCATTTGTGGTTCTCCATCATCTCTTAACTAAAGTCCCAAATTCTTTTTCTGGCATTCAAGGCCTTCCACTATCTGCCACCACCCAAACTTTAACTTCTGTTATTCTTTTCTTTGAACTCTGTAGACTAACAACCAAACCTGGGAATGCTCGTGGTTTTCCCAGCATTCCTCAGACTTTCCAGTCCTTGTTCATGCCTTGCCTTATACTTGGAATGTCTTCCTTTTCACTCTTTGGTTTGCTGAATTTCTACCCATTCTTTAAAATCCAACTAAAATATCTCTTCTTCCAGGAAGTATTTCCTGATTTATACTTTTTGGAAAGAACCTCACCTCTGTACCTCATGCAGCACTTTGTTTTATATTTCCCTGATATACATGGATTGTTGAGCATTATGGTTATTTGTGTATATGTCATATCCCTAGACTGTAAGCTCTCCGAGTGCAGGAACTGTGTTTCGTTCAAATTTTGTATCTCCTTCACCACTTAGCATTTTTCAGAACAGAGTAAGCACTAAGTAAACCATAGAACCTCAGAGTTGAAAGGGCCTCAGTGACCATTCTATTCCCACAGCTGAACAAGAATCCCTTCTACCAACATCTAACATCATGACCAACAATTTGTCTAATACCAGTTTCTACATGACTCCCTTCCTTGTTATGCAGATTTATTTAAAGCCTATAAGTGAAGGGAGATACCACTACCTCCAAAGACAACCCATTTCACTTTGGGTTAGCTCTAATTGTTAGAACACTTTTCTTTATTTTAGCCTAAATTTAATTTTTTGCAACTTTCACTCAGTGCCCCTACTTCTGCTCTCCCAGGCCAGTCAGAATAAGCCTATTATCTTTTCAAATGAGACAGGCATTTATCATTTTTTTTCTTTTATTAATGTATGACATCCCCCCCAGGGCAAATAAAACAACCCTTTAAAGAAGCCCTCAATATATACATGTGAAACAAATTCCAACAATGGCTATACCTGAAAATATAGTTATAACCGTTCTTAAAGACAGCTATCATGTTCTCCCTCTCATTCTCCTTCACGTCTTTTCTTCTCCAGCTTAAACATTTATATTCCTTTCATCAATCTTCATATGATTCCTTACACAGTCCTGATTTTCCTCTGCTAGATGCTCACCAGTTTATAGATATTCTTCCCAAAATGGAGCATCTAGAACTAAATATAGTATTCTAGCTGTGGTCTGACTAGGGGCATGTTCATTGAATGAATATCCCAAGGACTATCATACTGTGATTATGACTATGTAGTTCAGCTGGTGAGGGCAAAACTAGACAGTTAAGGTCAGGAGAGTAAATCCCGAAGAAGCTTGTCTCTATCATTCTACCTTACGGCTTGAGACAGCTGTCTTGTACATGAATGCCCTGGGTCACAAAAAGAACTGACTAAGAGAGTATGGATGGCTTAGTGAGAATCTATCCCCAATATTAATGACACAGTTCAGGGCACATATGCCATTGGTATCATCTGTTTCACTATATTGGTAGGGGGATGGGGGAAAACAATCGACAAATCAGTAAATATTTGATGTCTGCAGAACTCTGTAACCAAAATCATTGTTTTAATATCACACGAATTGATCATGTTCTGCTTTATATATCATTGGGTTTCATGATCCTTAGAATTTAAGTTGTGAATATTGCAAATTTTATAGTTATGAGTAACACAAAGAACAATGAAAAGATACATGGGGAGCATAGGTAGGGCACAGTCTGTTGTATGGTTCATTCACTGGAAGTGGTATAAAAGACTAATGAAGAAATGGATGACTAGAACTGGAGATAGGCCAGTCATGGGACAAGAATCAGAGACAGTAGCTAGGTAGTCTGAGAAACTACACTGGTACCAAGATATTGAAAGAGCAAGAAGGCTTCTAGGAGATTTGGATGATTTGGGAAGCGATATGGACAAGAGTCGTACAGGATAAGAAAGCTTGGCAAAATTAGTCTGCATTAGTAATAGAAGCATCCACCTTGATGAATTCACAGATCCATTTAAACAACAGATCTGTTGTTTTGGCGGGGGGGGGGATTTAGAGTAACTAATATTGTATCTTGATTCTTATTAGTTATACCTTGCACTCTTATATCAGGTATGAATCTCAAAATATTTTTATAATTTGCTATTATCTTGAACAAACCGGTTTATCAGCTTGAAAATGTGTATGTGTGTGTTCACTAGTCCTTCTTAAACTCACTAATGGCATCATTTGAACAGTGGTAGTGGCAGAAATAGTCTGAAAGTAATACAATACCAGTGGTGCACATTTCAGGTACAACTCAGTGGTTCTGGGTATCTCCCTTCATTGACATAAGGTACTTAACTGCCTTATAAAATCATCTATAGTGGTACCTTGTTGTTGATGAGGGTTTGATGTTAAAGAATGTTTATATGTGAGACTGACTCTAAGATGAGTTCCTTCCATAAAGTGGTTAGGTAGAAGATGCTATGAATTTTGCTCTATAGTAAGACCCATTGTAACAATATATAGTTACCTAGGAATCCTCCATAGGCTTTTCCATTCTTTCAGACCTGAAGTTGCCCTCTATAATACCACTTGGATTTACTCATTTTAGGAATAGGGATAGCAACAGGATCATTTGTATATCCACAAAATATACTTTCTTAATGCATCTTAAGATGCCTACAGATTCATAGAGAGATCTTAGAACAGAGTGTCAAAGCTTCAAGGAACATTAGAACACAGCATGTCTGAACTCCAAGGGATCTGAGAATGGAGAATGTTAGTATACGCAGTATTAGAGAGGCCTTAATGAACATCTCCGACAAGTTCTTAATCTGAGATCCATGGATACATTTCAGGGAGTTTGTGACCTTGGATGAAAAATAAATATATATTTTAATTTCATCACAAAGTGAATTTGAGGGTATCTATCAATTATGATTAAAAAAAAAACAACCAAACATTATTTTGAGAAAGGGTTCATAGTCTTCACTGTCCTACCAAAGGGATTTGTGATGCATAAAAAAAAGGCTAAAAACCCCTGATTAGGTATCAGCCCTTCTAGTGTCTAGTCTCTCACTTTGCAGATGAGGAAATTGAAACCCAGAGTAGGAAGGGGACTTATCCAAGATCATAAAGTAAATTAGTGACAGAACTGAGACAAGAACATGTCTCTCCTGAGCCCCAATCAAGTGCTCTATCCACTATCCTATGCTACCTACCCTTGATTTCTAACTGTGATATGAACAGCAAAGAAGTCTTACATCCTACTTTAGAGCCTCCTCTCCACTGGACATTTTCTTCTCCATGTTCCCAGGATCAACCGAAACCTATGGGGAAGTCATATATAGAGAAATACTTCTGATCATTTTCTTTTGGGCTTTGCTCAAATTTTCCTCCCCAGTGAGCTGAAGGGAAGCACAAGGCAGGAAAATTGTCTTTTATGTGACCAGCAGGTTTGTCAGCAGTCTGTTTGGGGGACTATGAAGCTATGAGTGCACCCATGCTTGGATAACTAGCAGAAGCTTCTTAGGAGCAAATTGGCCAAGATCCCCTTGCCCTGCCTGCCTTAGGCTCCAACTCTCCGTGAGAACTGTTAATTGAATTCACCCTGGTGAAAAATGTTAACAAATTGCAAATGACCTCTTAGATGAATTTAGAAGTCTGGAATTTGCTCCTATCTCTGCTGTCCCTCCTCTGTCATTAGCTTTTATGCTCAATCCACAAACAATTTTTTAAAATAACTGAAAGCCCAGAGGGCCCCTCCCCCTTCCCTAATTAGCTACAAGAGTTACACTGGTGAGAGTGGCTAAGTGCCTCAATTAACACCCCCTTCTCACTCCCTGTCTTGTTAAAACAGACAGGCCCCCTGGTCAGAAGGGAACAATTAAGGAGAAAGTGAAGGAGTGGGCTGTACCTGTCTGTGAAGCCCGCTGGTTCACCTCCCTTCCCATCCCCCATTCCTGCTGGGCTATACAGAGAAAAAGAAATGGGGGATAGACTACCAACTCTTCCCGCTTAGTAACACCATAGTCAATGAAGGAGAGATGGTCAACCCAGGACTTCCTAGGCAGAGTTCCTTTGAACAAGAACTGTAAGAAAAATGTGGTCTAAGCCATTATCACCTTCCTTATTATCAAGTTGCAACATATTCCTCTTTCCCTAAGGGAAGTGCTTCTACTATCCTGGAGACAGGCACTGTGCCCAAAGGATCTAATCAAAAGACAAAAGGCTGTCTAGTGGATTGACAAGTAACTTGTAAGCCAGAAGACTCCAAATGCTTGACTCTAATATTTATCTGTACCATGACCTTGAGTTGGTTACTTAACCTTCAAGGCCCTTAGTTTCTCTTCCTCTAAAATAGGAACTAAAATACTAGTTTCTAACTAGTTTGGGGAGATTTTGTGAAGATGAATGAGATTAAAAAAAAATTAAGTGCCTACTATGTGTCAGGCACTATGCTAAGGCACTTTTATAAATATTATTTCATTTGAATTTCACACCTGTGGAAGTAAGTGCTGTTATTATCCCCATCTTATAGCTAAGGAACCTGAGGTAGACAAGAGGTTCAGGTTCTGAGGCTGGATTTGAACTTGTCTTCCTGATGCTATCCAGGGCTCTATTCATTGCACCACCTAGCTGCTTCTGATTAACAATAAATTATTTACAATGAATTAATAATGAATATCTCTGTGAAGACAAATGCCATTGAAGTCCATGATATTATTGTTGCTTTTCCCTACGTGGTGCTTATGTCAGATGGGCCAGAAACTTGACTCTTCTTTTGGTCTGAATAAACTGGTTATCTGGGCACCATGTGTAATAATAAGGCACCAAGTCAAAGGCAGAGAAGGGAAAGCACCGGATGATTCTGGACTCATACTAGGTGTTCTAATAATAACTTGTTGACTTCACTTGATAAACAGATAAGACCTCTTATTAAGCATACATCTTGTGGGGGTATCAATGGAAAGGGAAGAATGTTCCCTCCCCTACAGGAGCGTGTTGTCATACATCCATTCCAACACAGATTACATCCCTACTATGTTTGAAACACACACATACACATATGTACTTTGTGCCAATACATTTATTTTCTTTTCACAGTTTTACTGAGGTCTTTTGTTTGAAAATCACAGTCCTTCCAGAATATGGTCTTCTTTCCAGTGAGCCTTCTCTTATAACAAAGGAAAACAGACACAGGAACCACAACAGAGAGGGTATACAATATTCTACTCCCGTAGTAGCCTCTACTTCTCAAATAAAGATAGTGAAGTACATTTCCACATCTCTTCTCCTGGGCCATGACTGGTCATCATAATTGCATTTATTATTCTTTTTTTTTATATTACTGGAGTCATTGTGCATATCTTTTCCTGGTTCTTTTTACTTCACTCTCTATCAGCTCACGCAAGTCTGGCTGTTTCTCTGATACATTCATTGTTTCTTTTTTTTTTTTTTAAAGCAATCGGGGTTAAGTAACTTGCTCAAGGTTACTCGGCCAGTTATTATTATTTCTGGGTGTGGTGCTGAGTATCTGAGCCTGGATTTGATCCAGGTCATCCCGACACTGGAGCCGGTGCTCTTACTCGCTGAGCCACCTGGCCACCCCGATTCATTGTTTCTTAATCACAATAACATTTCGTAACAGTCATATACCACAATTTGTTCAGCCATTCCTCAATAGATGGGCACTCACTTGATTTCAGTTCTTTACTACTATGAAGTGTTGCTATGAGTATTTTGGAATATCTAGGACCTTTCTTTTCAAATTTGATATTACAAGAACATAGATTTACAGCTGTTACAGGCTCTTCAAAGTCCAACCATTTCATTTTACAGATGAGGAAACTGACTCCCAGAGAGGTTAAGTGACTTCTGTGACATCAAAGAAGTAGTAATTTGAAGTGCTGGGATTTGAACCCAGGTCATCTGACAACAAAGCTAGTCATACTCCATGAAAGGGACTTCCTTGAGACATATGACCTGGAACACTTTGGGTCAAAGTACTCCAATACATTTCAAAACCTCTTATTTTTTCAGTGAATACTGGTTACAGGAAAACAGGGCTTGCCTCTTTGTGAAATTACCCCCCACTGGACACTCCTCATGGGGCTGTTTTTGATTTAGGTATGTTGAGAGAAACCCATGCTATTCGTCAATTATCCTTTTCACCCCTCCAAACTATGGTTTGGCATGGGAGACAACAGTCCAGTTTCACAGCCTCAGTGGCTGCCAAAGAGACAGTACAAACCCCACTCCCAACCCTCTTGGAAGGAGCAGTGGCCCTGCCTGGCCCCTCCATTCCAATGGCACAGAAGAGATGGATTTTAATTTAATTTTAACAAAATAGCTGTCTCCGGTGGAAGGAGCATCAAGAGCTAAATAAGGACCCGTCTTGAGCTGAATCACGTTGAACAGACCTCTGTGCTGTCATTGATTTTCCAGAAAGAAAAAAATTGCCTCTGGCTACGAAACCGAATTAGTAGTCACTGATGACCAATTATTTTAGCCCGCTGTGAATGGAGAGCCGTACTAAAATCCGGTTTGTCAGACCCAAGGCTCCCTTCTCAAACACCTTTCAACAAATGTGTACCAAAGTCCCTCAGAAGGTTCCAACGCCTTCCTATCTTCCGCCAAGTTCTCCTGCTCCACAAAGTTTTAATGAGCAGCGAGGATGAAGATGGGCTGCCATAAAAGGAGCCCCCTCTAATCTCAACAGAGCACTATTTGGCAGAGAGGAATGGAGCCCACAAATCAGAGCTGTCAGGTCTCAACTACACACACGCACAAAGTGTCAGCCTAATGTTTGCAAATGATAATTTCCATTTCTCTTGCATGTCCCCGGTGCCTTCATTTTAGATCAACCCCTGGTCTGGGGTATCAATTGCAAAGCAGTGAAGATGGATTTGATTGAACTAATTTGAAGTTTCTCGAAGGCAGACAACAAGTTGGAGCTCATTTTAATTTTTTTCTTCATTTTTCACCATATTAGACTTAGTTTTGACACAGTTTTGTTGTGACTGGGCTCATCAGGGCACCAAGTTCCTTTTCCAAAAGGTTCCTGCCAGGTTATCAGCAAATAATTTGTATAAGCTGTTAGCAGGAACCCTGTCATTACTGACGGAAACTACTTACAGATCCATAGGCAAACACAATTCTCTGTCTAAGCACCAGTGAAAACAGCAACATAGAATCCCCCTACCTCCCTCCCACCCCAAATTCACTAGGGCATAGAGAAAGCTGCTTGAATTATATAACATTCTAAAGTGCGCGGAGGGAATCCAAAACCACAGTGGGGAAAGTAGAGATTTGGTAAATATTTGGCTTTTTAATGCAGGTCTACACTGAGCCAACAACTCACTCTAAATCCCTTGGAGTGGCTGCTGTCTGAATAATCCAAAGGAAGCAGTTCATTAGGAAGTATGAAAAGACAAAATGTGTATGCTGAACCAGACCGTTGAAGGGAGAGGTTCAATGATGATAAAGCAGCCGAGTATAGTAGAAAGAGCCCTGGGCTTGGATTCAGAATCAATCAATCAATCAGCATTTATTAAGCATCTACCATACACCAGGCACTATGCCAGAAAGTGGTGATAAAAATACAATGAATGAAACAGTCCCTGCCCTTAAGGAATTTATATTCTGTGAGACAACATTTGGCTGCTTCCTGGGAAAGGAAATTTCTTTTTCTAAGTCTAAGTTTCTCCATCTGCAAAATGGGGATAATAATTCAAAAAACATATGAAGTTTTTTTTGCAATCATAAAATGCTATATAATGATAAGCTATCATCATAATGCTGATTATCAATCTCTCCCAGAAGTGGTAGGGGATCTCCTAAACCCTGTGGCTCGGGGGGGGGGGGGAAGGGGGGCTATGACAGTCTAAAATAAATGGAAAGAATCCAGCTGTTTCCCTAAGACTTGGATTTAGGGAGCTTTCTGACGGGATAAATTTAGACCTTAGAGGGATGTCCATTGAAGTTGAGGGCTAAGGGACATGACACCTGTCTCTGCTCATCAATTAGTTGGCAAATATTTGTTGAGTTGGCACTAAGTACAAATAAGCAATGCCAAGAAAAAGATATGGCTTCTGCCTTCAGGATGCTTGCATTTCAACAGAGTAGAGAGAGCACATAAACAAAAAAGATAAAGAAGAATATCAAGCAATATATGATAAATGCCTAATGACTTGGGCTGGCAATAAGTGCTAAAGAATTTCAGAGGAAGAGGAGCCTCAGTGATGAAGACTTTTTGAGTGTTTGAGGGAGGCCATTAAGGACAAGTAGGATTAAGACCCCCTGCCTAAATCTCCCAGCCTGGCCCACTTTTTATTTGGGAGCTATTCAAAGAAAAGTACCTCCTTGTCGGAAGCTCAAAAAGGGCCACAGAAGGGCAGGGTACTGTTGGTACTACTGTGTGAAATTCAACATTCACTTTTAGAAAATGAAACTGTACATAACAGAATCATGGTTCTATGTATAATCTTTTTGTTTTTGTATATAAAAATGGTTTTTTTTTGTTGATGTCTATGAAGTACATATTTTGAAATAAAAAAGTCTTGATGGGAGTTCAGGGTTTTTTACAAATGTAAATCTAGTTATTGCTATATGTAAAGGTGAAATGATACTAATCTGATTAATCCACTTCTTTCAATTGTAAAGCACAATTTTTCAGTTGTTTAAATGAAGCACCCCTTTATAGTTGGGGGTTGATTCTCTCTAGCAAGGGCTCCAGTCTGTTCACCTTAGAGATGAACCCCTTTCTGAGCTGTTCTAGACCATCTCAGTTTCATGATACTATTATAGAGTGCTGGAAACCCCACCTCCAAAGCTCCCTTATGACCCTTGGTGCCTGACCTTATGTTCCCTAGCTCTCACCTGGACCTTTGTCTGTTTTTTTTTTTTCAGTCTTTCTCTGTTGAGTGTCTCCTCTTTACCTCTCCTTCCCCTAAGATTCAACTATGGGTATTTAGGAGACAAACGGTTTTCCTTTACCTATCCCAGGGGAGCCCTGTAGTCTGTAATGGGGGCTTTTGCCCTATTCCATGTTCCCATGACCCTTTCATACAACTTTCCATAGCTCAGCTGACTTCTTCTGGGTGGCATGATAACATGAAAGGTGACATCGCCCCACTGAAGCAGAGACTAAGATGAATTTGCTCTAGGTACTTGACCCCTGATGGTTCTACTGACTTCTGCATATCAGAACTCACATCCTTCATCATCTACCCTAAGGAAAAGCTTAAATCTTTTCTGAAGCCCCTTCCTAGAGCTTAGAAATCTTTGAGTGCTGGGGGATAAAAAAAAAACCCAACAACATTATTTTTAAGGGCTCTGAGAGTGTCAAGTATTGTAAATCTGGTATTATGTATTAAAATGAAAAGATACCAGGTAGTGGAATTATTAGGGAAGGTAGGGGGAGTTAGGATCCCTGAATTTTATTTTCTGCTTTGAAATTTGTTTGCTAGACAGTCTGGGTTAGATTTGTGGTATCTAGTTAGTCCAGCCTGAAAGCTCATTCATATTCACAAAGTAGCTCAAATTATCAAGGAGAGACAGCATAGCCTCAGGGGTGATGGTGCAGGCTTTGCTACTGAATTGCTGTGTAACCTTGGGTAAGTTACTTGACCTCTCTGGGCTTCAGTTTCCCTAGCTGGAGTAATCCCCTTCTCATTCAGTGAGAATAAATAATTAAGATATTATATGTGAAGTAATTTTAGCTACTCAGAATAAAGTGTAGAAATTATACTTATAATTATTACCATAGGGGCTCTGAGCCTGTGGCAAAATCATTCACTCTGGGTGAAAAGATTTTATGATACAGAACAGCACTTACATTCAAGAAAAAAATATGTATGATTTTTAAATCTACCTGCAAAAATAGCCATTGAAAAGCTTTATAATAAAAAGGAGAGTCAAGTAAAATGGCTTATCTAGGCTACCCTAGGAGGACAATCGAAATCACTCTCTCCAAAGTTAACTGTGATCTCTTAATTGCCCAATCCAGTGGCCTTTTCTCAGTCCTCATCCTTCTACATAATTTGATACCACTGACAACCTCTCCTCCCGAGTACTCTATCTCCTTGGGATTTCTGTGATCATGCTTTATTCTTCTTCTTTTCCTTCTTCAATTTAAAAAAAAAAAAAGGGTTATCATCCATATACCCAAACTGTGTGTATAGGTATACCCCAACGTTCTATCCAGGGCTCTCTTCTGTCCTCTCTCTAGACCTTTTTGGTGATCTCATCAGCTCCCATGGATTTAAATATCATATTCATATAGATGTCCTAGATTTACATATCTAGCCCTAGTTTCTCTGCCAAGCTACAGTCCTGTATCACCAAATACTTCTTGAACTGAGTGTCCCATAAGCCTCTCAAATTCAGTGTTTCTTCCCTCCCCCAAATTCACCCTTTTTCTAAACTTCAATGTTTCTCTTGGGTGCAGCACTATCCTTCCAGTCACCTAGCTTCACAACTTCTAAGTCATCCTCAACTTCTCATTTTCCCTTACTTCATTTATCCAATCAGTTGCCTGCCCTTGTCAATAATAAATAACATCACTTGCATCCATCCCCTTCTCTCTACTCACATAGCCTCTACTCCAATTCAGACCTCATCCTTTCTCACATAGACTATTGCACTACTTTTCTAATTGGGCTTCCTACCTACACTATTTCTCCTCTCCAATCTATCACACCCAGAGTTGCTAAAGTAAGTTTTTTAAAGGATAGATTTGACCATGTGATACCCCCTGCTCCAGAAGCTGTAGTATTCCCCCTCTTACTTCTAGGACAAAATTCAGATTCCATTATTTGGCATTTAAAGCCCTTAACTATCTGGCTCCAGCCTTCCTTGGAAGGCTTATTCCTGATGACTCCCCTTTGTGAGCAATCCTTTACAAGAGGGCACCTACTTGCTGTTTCCCATTCACAACATTCCATCTCTCCCATCTCTTCTTCTGTAGTACTCTCCTCACCTCCACCTCTTTGTTTCTTCAAAGCTTGGCTCAAGGGCCATCTTCTACATAAGGATCTTCCTGATCATTCTAGTTGTTGCCTAAACCCTGCCCCACTTCCACCAAGCTCTATCTCCCCCAATGCCTGCACACAATAGGTACTCAATAATTTTTTATTGAATTGAGTTGAACTATGTGGATCAAGTAAGGAAGCATGCATTTCCTCATCATCAGACATTTACTTTTATATGTATGTTTTGTTCCAGTTGATAGAATGTTGCTTCCTTGAGGGAAGAGGCTGTTGCAGGAATGTAAATTTTAAAGCTCTTCCCTGCCCCTAGGTTAAGTGCACTTGGAGCCTGTGGTGGGAGGCTTGTTTTTCAGGAATGCCTACACCTTAGTGCTTTGTGATTGGGCAGTGGGTCAAGAAGGTTGTTACATTCTCTGAGCCAGGAGAAGGCTATATAAGCCCTGATGGGGGGTTTTGCTTTGGGGCTCACTTTGAGAAGTGTACACGATTTGACCAGATGAGATTCTGGGCAGACATTGAGAGCCCCACGGCTTTGAAAAACCAGATGTTGATGCTTCCCTCTCTGGTAACTGTGATTTGGTATGGATGTATTGGTTGGACAGTTTGGAAGTCTATCTGCTTGATCTGTTTCTCTGTCTTGTAACTTTTGTCTGTATACTCTGAAGTTCAGGGTGCTGACCTTTTTTTTCCCCTGAACTAGGAAAACGATATATGTTTGATTGATTAAAGTAAACTTGTTAACCCATTTTGAGTTGCTTTCCTTTAGAAAAGCAGATCTAAGAACCTGTGTTGGCAGCCACCCTGGGGATGCTGGGGTGCTTGCTGCTACATAGACCATTTTGTGTTTGTCTTCAACTGAAAGGGTTCTCTCCAAAGTTGCCAGCGATCTTTAATTGCCTGATCAAATGACCTTTTCTCAATCCTTTGACTTCTCTGGAACCTTTGACAAAATCAACAAGTCAATAAGCATTTATTAAGCACTAACTTTTTGCCAGATACTGTGCTAAACACTGAGTATATAAATAAAAGCAAAAAAGAAAGATAATCCCTACCTTCAAGGAGCTTACATTCTAATATGGAAGACAGCACATAAAAGGAACCTGAAATAGACTGTGGGGAAGGGAGGAAAGAGAAGGTACCCAGTGCAGTGTCATGATGAGGAGATCTAGAAGAGTGCAGCCTGATGGGAAATGAAGAGATGACTGGTCTGGGAACCTCCTTTAAATGGAGGTTCTGGGAGGAGCTGTCCCAGTCAGAGGGAAGGACCCCAAGAACAGAGGGTACTTCTTTTTTTTTTTTTTTCTCAACAGAGGGTACTTTTGAGGAGTGAACTCTGGGGCTGAAGTGATCTTCCAGGATAAAGAAGTTTGCCTAGGGGCAGCTAGGTGGTGCAGTGAATAGAGCACTGGCCCTGGAGTCAGGAGGACCTGAGTTCAAATTCTACCTCAGACATGTAACACTTGCCAAAAAAACCCCAACAAAACCAAAAACCAAAAACCCTAGCTGTGTGACCTTGGGCAAGTCACTTAACCCCAATTGTCCTACCTTACCCCCTCCCCCTTGCCAAAAAAGCAAAAGAAGTTTGCTGGTGGGAAACCAGACAATACTGATCATCTTCTTTTCCTCAATTCTCTTCTCTCCAGGTTTTCATGACACTGATCTTTCCTAGATCTTCATTCACATCATGTCCACTAACAAACAGTGTGTATTTCCCAAGGCTCTGTCCAGGGTCTTCTCTTCTTTTTCCTCAATACAGTTTCACTTGGTGGTCTCATTAATTCCCATGGTTTCAATTATATCTACAGACTCTTATATCTACTTGTATAGTCCTGAACTCTCTTTCAACCTCCAGTCTCACATTTCCAACTCACTTTTAGACATCTTGAATTAGATATCTGATAACTACCTTAAACTCAGTGTGTCCTAAATAGGAGAGTGTGGAGCAGATTTACGAGGCATATATTCTGTTACTACTTTTCTGTTTATATGGAGTTTCATTAAATGTCCTTGTTTTGGGAAAAAAAATTATGACTTTCATTCATAAGTAGTTTGAATGCTTCAAGAAATCTCAAACAGTCTTTTAACTCCAGACTTTTCTATTTGTGTCATTTTATACCATAAGCGCGTCATCAACTCCATGTTTTTCTTTTCACTTACCTGGTTTTACTTATGTAGGTATAGTTTAGTTTGTAATGTATACTGTACTTACAAACATTATAACTACATTGCTTTAAAAACATTCTAAGATTCAGACTTAACTTTTAATTGTACTCTCCCCCCTATCCCCACTCCCCAACAAACCCCACCCATTAGTCCAAACTGGAGAGGAAGGATGATTGCATTGAGTTTAAACTAAGAAATGTAAGGTCTTAGATCTATGCCATTGGCCAGTTCCACTAATCAACTCCTATACTGCATCCTTTCCCATTTGTTTCCTTTCCCCTGGCTTTGGAATGTAGGGGAGCATGACTCTTTTGGGGGAGGGTGACTCCTAGCTGGAAAAAGGGAAAGGCATAAACCTGTGGTATTGGTCTGTTGTAAATGGTCAGAGCCAGCTGTGGGAAGAACACAGAATGGCACAGGCTGGCCTGACTGCCTGTGATGTATATGCAGTGAAGGGGAAGGGAGGAGGTGCTGAAAGAGCTCTTCTGATATGAATGGCCTCTCGGGGTAGATATTGCTAGATTATGCCTCTGGTATCATTAGAAAACACGACTATAAATTGGGCTGTTCTGAAGCATGGGGTGTGTAATAATTAAGTAATCAAAGTCACCACAGGGGTGAAGGAACCAGAAAACAAAAGAGCTACTATTTGTAGATGTACTGCTGGCTTCTGCCTCCACTATAAAAAGATCATCTGGCCATGAGTGGCATTTCAAAGCTGGTGGCTGCTCTCGATTCAGGTGGTATCCTGCTGAAAGCCTGGCAGCCCAGGGAAGGTAAAGCAACTTCCCAAAGGGAGGCATACTTCCACCAAAGAGAATCCTAGCCAGGAGGGTATGGCAGGAGAGAAGACTAGCCCAAGGTGGTCTTCTGGTCCTCAAGACCCAGTGTTTAGTGTTGGAATTCATCTATTGGCATAGATAGACACTGTCCCAGACAACTTTGAATATTTAAAAATAGCTATCCTTGTTCAGTCTGGCTCTCTCTCAACCTTCTCTTCTCAAGGCTAAACAGCCCCAGTTCCATCAATGATCCATGATCCTTGAGACCTTTCACTGTCTTGGTTGATCTCCTCAGGACACTCATCAACGTAATTCCTGAAATGTGGCACCCGGAAATGAACACCAGATATGGTCTGACCTGGGAAAAGTACAGTGGGACTATATAGTGGCATGGTCTTGGACGCTATGCCTCTCTTTTTATGTAGTCTAAGATCTTTTACTGAATTTTTAATCTATTAAAAAGCCTCCGAATTTCTTTCAGACAAACTTCTATGGCCATCACTAGATGCTTCTCCTGGTTAGGGTTTATGAAGTTGATCCTTTGAACCCGTGTGAAATTTAATATTTGTCCCTTTGTTGTTGTTTAGTCATTCGTTTCAGTCACGTACAGCTCTTGGTGACTCCATTTGGGGTTTCCTTGGCAAAGACACTGGAGGGGTTGGCCATTGCCTTCTCCAGTTCATTTTACAGATGAGGAAACTGAGGCAAACAGGGTTAAGTGATCTGCCCAAGGTCACACAGCTAGTAAGCGTCTAAGGCCATATTTGAACTCAAGTTTTCCTAACTCCAGAGCTGGCATTCTATCCACCTCTCCACCTTGCTGTCCCAACATTTGTCCTTACCTTTTATCTTATTAGATTTCTCCTAATGTTCTAACCTATCTAATCTTTACCCAGAGAGTCTGAGGAGGTATCTGAGACCATTTGCCATCGAAAGAAGGGGATAGAGTCAGGGGGGAGGAGACAGAGATTAGAAGGAGGTTAATCACCAAATGGTTTTCTTCTATACTAGATTTTAAGGATGGGATCAGACTCTCAGATGCTGTCTGAAAAATAACCCACCTGCCATTGGGAGCTTAGAGATTCACAAAAGGAGAAAGGGATCCTTGGGGCTTGAAGAGTGACTTTCTGAGGGTTATGAGGGGAAATGGGAGGAGGACGCTTTCATAAAGTCTGGCTTAGAGGCCTAGGATTTAAACTTGTAGCCCTAGTGACTGACCAAGAGCGGGTCACATAAGAGCATATAAGGGGGAGTGTTGTTGGCTGCACTACACCTGACATTCTTCTCTGAGATCAAAGTGGACTGTATCCGAGTGGGCCTATAATGCCAGGCTACAGGATGGAATTGGTAGAAAACAAGTCACTAGAAGTCAGAGATGCTTCAAATGATGTAACCAGGTAGAAGGCTGGTCAGAGGAGTTTAATAGCTTACTTATGTTGCTTTCTTTACTTCAAGATGGGTGGGCTGCTCCACAGGTTACTGGCTAAATTTCTGAAGGCTGCCTAGGGTTCATCTGATTTTGTGCTTCCCTATCTGTCTATATCAGGAAAACCTGGGTTCAAATAAGGCTGGAGATACTTACTAGCTGTGTGACCTTGGGCAAGTCACTTAACTCAGTTTACCTCAGTTTCCTCATCTGTAAAATGAGCTGGAAGAGGAAATGGCAAACTACTCCAGCATCTTTGCCAAGAAAACCCCAAATGGGGTCACAAAGAGTCGGACATGACTGAAATTATTTACTTCTGTTACCCTCTTTACTTCAAGATGGGTGAGCTATTCCACAGATCACTGACTAAATTTCTGAAGGCTGCCTAGGGTTCATCCGATTTTGTGCTTCCCCATCTGTCTGTATTATTGTTGGTATACTTGTATAGTGTTTTATGATTATTCAACACAATTTTACATAAAGAGTATGTCCTTTGTGAGACAGGCAGGGTAGAAATTATTACCCTTATTCTGCAGATGAAAAAATTGATACACAACAAGTTTATGTTTTTTTCAAGGCAATTGGGGTTAAGTGACTTGTTCAGGGTCACACAGGTAGTAAATGTCAAGTGTCTGAAGCTGGGTTTGAACTCAGGTACTCCTGACTCCAGTGTTGACCACCTTAGCTGCCCCCACAACATGTTTAAATGACTTACCTAGAGTACCACTACTAATTCATGGCAGAACTGGAATTAGAACTCAGGGCCCATAAGCCCTATTTGAATGTTCTTTCTAGGATACCACGCTGTCTTCATCAAAAGTAGTATACTCTACCTATTCACTGTCTAGCACCACTTGTAGTTACGTCCCAATGAGCCTACAGTTTCATCAAGGCAAAAACAACCATCCTTTTCCCTGTTTCTCTGCCATAAGAATTCATTTTGTTGACAGGCAGTATGGTGCAATAGAAGGCACATTACTTCTGGAATCAGAGGACCTGGGTTTAAATCTAGTCTCTAGGGTTTACTGTGTGAACTTAGGCAAGTCACTAGATCTCAGTTTCCTCATCTGCAAAATGGGCGAGATTAAACTAGATGGCCCCTGACATTCCTGCCAGATCTAGGTCACCATCCTATGAATTGCTAGCCATCAATAGAGACCATTTATAAACTACTCCCTGTGATATGGTCACTTATTCGAGGGGCTTCTTCAGGGCAGCTTAGATGACTAATGTAGAATCCCCAAGATTCCATGGACCAGAGTCATTTAATTAAAATGTCTGTTTTCTCCCCATCTACTTCAAAGGCACATCAGCAACAACAAGTACCTGACTCTTCTGCTCTCTGGTGGCATTCACACTTTGCCCTGTCTGCAGCAATTAGGAGTCTTATGGAAAAAGGGGGTTGGCATTTGGAATCCATTTTTTCCATGATTCATAAAGTTCCAAATGGAGGATTTTGTAGCAATGAGGGAGGAGATTATGGGAGTGTGTATGACCAGCATTTGGTAGATGCCGACAAATAGTTTCCAAACAGACTGCCAGGCCTGTGTTGTTCCCTAACTCTTAGGAACTTATGAGAAAATGGTTGACCAGCATGTACTAAAACAGAGGTGGGGTGGAAAGACCCAGTGATTGGCTTTACCTTTTCATAAACCCTGTCTGGGCTCTTTGTTCTAGGCCTTCCACACCCTTCTTTGATCTGATGCAGCACAAGTACCAGCAGCTATGGATAGAGGAGCAAAAAGCAGCCCAAAAGGCCATTAAAAAGGAGAAAAAAAATAAGGTAAAGCTAGAAATCACCTTTAAATACAAACCTTTGGGGAAGTTGTGCTGTCACATATTGTCATCATTGCTGTTTTTCATCCTAGTCTGTTCATGATGCTGTTATCCAAGATAAAGCAAGATGCTAATTCAAGTCCTTATGATACTTGCTTTTTGGGGGAAAAGGGTCAAATTCTTTGTTTTTCTGCTGACTAGAACCAAATACTCCCAAGCCTATTTTTCCCTCATATTATAGTAAGCCTCCTTCCAGTTCCAAGTCCTGTTCTATTTTTTCCTATGTATTATTCTATGTATTAGAATGACATAACATAATCATTTATGAGTGCCTTTTTACTCCCTACTCAATTGTAAGGTCTTTGAGGGCATCATTTAGGTCTTGTTTCATCTTTGTATTCTCCAGCTTCTGCATTGCACTAAAACACAATATTAATTGATGTTAGGAATGATTGATCAAATGAACTCCCTGCCTCCTGAAAGCCATTTTTTTTAACTCTAATTTTTTTTTTTCTGTCACAGGAATTTTTATTAACAGGCTATTAGAAAAATAATCATGGTATATTTAGTTCATTCTTCTAATAAGCCTGTTGATCTGGTCTTCCCTGTTACCAGCATCTCTACCTTCCACAAAATGTGTTGTTTTTTTCTTCATTCCCCCTCGTGGAGAAGATAATTTTAAGGGCCACAGGAAGTTGCTGGCAGCTTTGAAGTGCTTGCCAACAGTGTAGATCTCATGGATCAAGTGATCCATGAAGATAATTCCATATTTACGAAGAGATTTTACAATAAGGGCATTATCTATCAGGGCAATTCTCTGTTTCTTGATCTTGCCATAACCATGTTTGTAAATCAAGTCATTAACAGACTTCGGGTTTGGATAACCCGATGCAATGTATGGTTCCACAATCCTCAGCATGTTAATCGAGGCCTTGTTAAACTTAAAAGTGCCATTGAAGATTTGGCGAAGGTGAAGAAACTGCAATACTTTTCAGACCTTTGGGCTAACACCATTGATACCCCTGATTCTGATCACAAAAGCTAACTTGGGTTCAGCAGGTATATAGTAGTTGCCAGCTTTGTGTGCCATTCTAGCTGGCCTAATTTCACTTCTGTACATCTGTCTGTGCTCCTTATGGTAGGCTTTAGCTTTTTCATAGATCACTTTTCTCTGTATTTTGTGGAGCTTCTTTATAGCCATCTTCTTCTTCAAGCATTTGGCCTTCAGTATTACAAAAGCCTTTCGCTTTTTCAGAAGGGATTCTGGAATGGATGGTAGCTTCCTCTTCAGCCAGAAAAAGAGGTGAGCTCTAATTTTTGAAATAAGTTTCTCATTATATCTAGCAAGCATTTATTAAATGTTTATTATGTGCTGGGTACTGTACTAGGTGCTGGGTATTCAAACATAAAGAATGAAACAACTTCTACTGTCAAGGAGCTTACATCTTTTTTTTTTTTTAATTGTAAATGGTATTTCTTTTTCCAACTACATGTAAAGATATTTTTCAACATTTATTTTTATAAGATTTTGAGTTCCGATTTTTCTCCCTCTCTCTCTTCCCTCCCCACTCCCCAAGCAATCTGATATAGGTTATACATGTATAATCATGTTAAACATTATTTCCACATTAGTCATGTTGTGAAAAAAGAAACAGAACAGAAGGAAAAAAGAAACTCACAAAAAAACAAAGTAAGTGGAAATAGTATGCTTCGATCTGTATTCAGACTCCATCAGTTCTTTCTCTGGATATGGACAGCATTTTCCATCATGAGCCTTTTGGAATTGTCTTGGATCATTGTATCACTGAGAAGAGCTAAGTCAGTCATAGCTCATCATTGCACAATATTGCTGTTGCTGTGCACAATGTTCAAGGAGCTTACATTCTATTACCCTCCTAGATGCTGAAGGGCCTTCCTTGTCATCAAAGGAAGATGGATGGTCAAAGACTAAAACCACTTGACCTGAACTAGGGTAGGGATGACTTTTGTATTTCTGAGAAAGTGTTTGTGAAGCAAATTAAATTATCACAGGGCTGTTTAGGCAACATCTAATATGTGTCACCAACAGGATGCTGCCAATTAACAACTGATTCTTATCTGTTCATTACAGGAAACCTGGAACTAACTGCTAGAATCTGTTCAATTTAATATTTATTAAGGGACTACTATGTGTTATGCATTGTTCTAGGAACAGACCCTAAGAGTACAAAGGCGAAACAAAACATAGTCTAGTCCTGATGAAGCTTACAGTCAACAAGTGACAAATAATATGTATTCACAAACAATTGTAATGTAAATTATAATACAATCAATGCCTCAAAAAGGTACAAATGGAATGTGTGAGAGATTCAAAGAAGAAGAGAATTTCAGTTCAATTTAAAGAGCATTTATTGTGTGTTACATGCTGGGATATAATGACAAAACAAAACAAAGTTCTTGACCTCAAAGGGCTTACATTCTCCTAGGAGAAACAGAGCTTCCCCCACTTCCCCCATAGAATTGTGGAACTGCAGAGTTGGGAGAGACTTTGGAACTCAATACTACTTGAAAATGAATCCTCCCCCATAATATCTCTGACAAATGATCGTTTCACCTCCAATTAAACACGTCAAAAGGCGTGAACTCCTACCTCCTGAAAGTCATTTTTAAAAAGTTTTAATTTTTTAAAAAACAAGTTCCTCTTTGTATCTAGCTGATATCTATCTATTATTTTTGTCTATAAGTTCTATTTTCTGCCCTTTGTGGCCAGTCAGAATAAGCTTCATCCTTCCTCCACATGAAAACTCTTTAAGCAATTGAAGACAAATTGTTCAGTCATTTCAGTCATGTTTGACTTTTTGTGACCCCAATTGGGGTTTTCTTGGCAAAGTTACTGGAGTGGTTCACCATTTCCTTCCCCAGCTCATTTTTCATATGAGGCAAACAAGACAAGCAGGGTTAAGTGACTTACACAGGGTCATCTAGTGTCTGAGGTCGGACTTGAACTCACAAATATGAGACTTCCCCACATTCCCTCTTCTGCAGCCTAAATGTCAATAATTCTTCATATGACATGACTTCAAATCTCCTTACCATCCCAGTCTATCAGGAAAGATTGGGTTAGCATTTGGTCCACAGAATCTCTACACCTTATAATTGGGAAGGACCAAAGAGGTTCCCCCCTGAATAGGAATCCCTCCTATTACATATCCGGTGGGCTCATCCACATTAATGTGGTCATCCAGCCTTTGCGTGAAGACTTTTGACAGAAGGAATCCACCTCCATTAGAGGCAACCCACTCCATTTTGGGATAGCTCTAATTGTTAGGAAATTTTTCCCGACATCAAAACTGAATTTGTCTTTCTGCGACACCCACACATTGTTCCTTCTGCCTTCTTGAAGCAGTCAAACGCGTCTAATCCCTGTTCCACAAGATAGTCTTTTGCATATTTGAAGAGAGCTATCTTGTCCTTTTGATCTAGTTCTCCCTCCTCTTCTCCAGCCTAAACATCCCTGGTTACATTAACTAACTCTCATATACTGTGATCTTGAGGCCCTTCAACAGGCTGGTTGCCCTTTTCCGGACACTCTTCAGCTTGTCAATATCATTTTGAAATGTAGCTCCCAGAAATGAACACTTAGATGTGGTCTGACCAGGGCAAAGCATAGCGGGGCTGTACAGTGTCTTAGTCCTGGACATTGTAACTCTCTTCAGCTGAAAATTGTTTTTACTAAGGAATGGATAAGTATATCTGTCTGAAAATATACATAGCTGACCAGAAAAGCACAATTCTAACTTCATTCTGTTCTATACTACCCTATACCCTAGCTTTTCCCACTGTTAGCTACTAAATAATTTTC
Source organism: Petaurus breviceps papuanus (assembly GCF_028583685.1). Taxonomy (NCBI): domain Eukaryota; kingdom Metazoa; phylum Chordata; class Mammalia; order Diprotodontia; family Petauridae; genus Petaurus; species Petaurus breviceps. The sequence continues at coordinate 5,760,195 of NW_027187344.1, read as the reverse complement.
TTTTTGTATATAATCTCACTGCACCAAAGTAGCTATTTATTACACAATACTCCGTGTTTTACAAAGTTGTACTTGTATGCATGGTAGGTACTATTGAGATATTCTGTAGTATGCACTGGATTTGAGCCCCAGTTCTGACTCTGTTACTTATTTGTTTTTTTTTGGGGGGGGGGTTTGGAGGGGAAAGTTAAGGCAATTGGGGTTAAGTGACTTGCCCAAGGTCACACAGCTAGTAAGTGTCAAGTGTTTGAGGCCAAATTGGAACTCAGGTCCTCCTGACTCCAGGGCCAGTGCTCTATTCACTGCGCCACCTAGCTTACCCCTCTGTTGCTTATTTGTTGTATTACCATAGATGAATCATTTCATTTCTTTGGTTTTTGGTGTCTCTGTCTATAAAAGATGCTATTTGGAATGCATTTCTGAATTGTGGTCTAAAAGAATCTGTGTAGCTCAAGGGTAGCAGGAGAGGTAAAAAGCCAATATTCCTTCCATAAACCTATCATGGCTTCTTTGTATGTGGACATTAGGCAGGGAATACTTAAGTACAATTTATTTTCAATAAACCTTAACCTATGTTTTACTGAATTCAGCACCCATTTTGTATTATTAGGATGAATATAAATTCAGTACCTTTATTGTGTTCACAAACCCCAAATCTATCATAAGCAAACCATGTTGGATAATCCAGTTATTATATCAGGAGTCTTAAAGTGTTCTGTGTGCTTGCTATTTTACAGCAGAATGCCCAACACACATCATCATAACTGCCAAATATTCAGCTGTGCAAAATAGTATGTTAGAATGCTTAAGTAAAAATTGGAGACATGATTTTAAAAAAATAAAAAAGTAAATACTTAAACATAAATTTGTGGTTTACTAGTGAGTTAAACTAGACGGTTTAAGTTGATCTGCTTCCTTGGACCCATGGTAATAGTTATTTTCTCAAGCCCAACAGAATCAATATACCAAATCATCAGTTCCATTGTGTGAATAATAGATCACAATAAAAGAGCCCCTTTTCCCAAGAAATTTTCCTGCTTCCTCTACAAACATGATATGGCTTGAAGAAAAAGACAATAGGAATTTCTTGAAGATCAGTGGTCCAAAATGCTGTTTGGCAAAGTATTCTACATGATCTATAGTCACCATTACCATTTTTAGTTAGAATATATGAAAATTTCTGTCTTCAGTTCATCGTACAGGACAGGCATGAAAGCTTCACTTATGATTCTTAAGAACAGTGGACTAGGCACCCCTAGAGAACTCCTCACTGCCCCTGCCTTTAGCAATCTTCCTCCAGCAGTCAGTTGTCCCATGGATGTGATATTAACTCCTCTGGGTCCAGATTGCATCATCATTTTTGTCTTACTATATCAAAGGCACAGGAGATCACACCTGCTATAGTAGTCACTATTTGTGCAATCATCCAACTTGTCACATTATGAATGTTCCTAGGCGAGGAGGGGGGAGGCATACATTTTGCTGTATCGCAGATTCCAAAGTAGACTTCTCTAAAGATAATAATACTTTGCACTGTGACATTGAAACCTTGATTTTAAAAGTCATTTTCAGTCATATCTGACTCTCTGTCACCCCATTTTGGGTTGTCTTGGCAAAAATACTGGAGTAGTTTGCCATTTCCTTCTCCAGCTCATTTTACAGATGAGTAAACTGAGGCAAACAGGGTTAAGTGACTTGCCCAGGGTCACACAACTAGTAAGTGTCTGAGGCTGGATTTGAACTCAGGTCTTCCTGATTCCAGGCCTGGAATTCTATCCACTGTACAACCTAACTGCCTATTCATCCTGTTACCTTCTGTCTTTTGCCAATGTCCTTTAAAAATCCAATTTAGTCAATGAGTTTCCTGTGTTTCCAATATGTCCCTTTGAACAATTCTTTCTTTCCTTCTCCTTGTACTTGCTTTCATTTATATCTTCAGAATTTCAGTCCTGAGAGCATCTCATACTTGCTGAGCTGACTTCCCCTGTAGAATTTTGTCATAATATTACATGTTTCTTTAGTTCACCTTACTCATAGCCCATTTTGACCATTTATTCATAGATATCTGATGCCATGAGTTTTGTTGTTGGCTCATTTCTTGTATTTTTATCTCCTGTGAGCTTCTGAGCATCTTTACTGCTATTTTTTTCCTCCTACATTATAGCTACCTTCCTTGGCATAATGACTACACAGGCAATTTTCTCTCTGCTCCTTCTGTTCTAACTTAAAGTTCTTGATTAGATTTGTAAGACTCTAGTCAAATACATAATTACCAGCCCTTCTTTGTTAAGTATACTCCATCCCTGGCCAAGAGTCTATCGTTCCTATATTTTAAGCTTTTATCTAGAAATCTAAATTCTCTTCTCAAACTTCATCTTCTTTTTAAAAATTTATTTATTTGCTTTTAGTTCACAACATTCAGTTCCACAATCCCTTGAGTTTCAAATTTTCTCCCCCTCTCTCCTCCCCCCTCCCCCAACACACCACCCCCCATGGCAGCATGCAATCAAATATAGGATCTAGGGGCATCTAGATGGTGCAGTGAATAGAGTACTGGCCCTGAAGTCAGGAGGACCTGAGTTCAAATGCGGCCTCAGACACTTGACACAATAGCCGTGTGACTATGGGCAAGTCACTTAACCCCAATCACCCTCCAAAGGGCAAAAAAACCCCAAAAGACAAAAACAAGTATAGGATCTACAAATACTTTCACATTAAACATTAGTCAAGTTGTAAAAAAGGATTATGACCAATGGAGTGAACAATGAGAAACAAAACAAAAAAAGAGAGAGAGCAGGTAGTTTACTTCAATCTGCATTCAGACTCTGTAGTTCTTTCTCTGGATATGGATATTCCTTTCTATCACGAGTCTTTTGGAGTTGGCTTATAACTTTGCATTGCTGAAAGGAGCCTAGTCTATCAAAGTTAATTGTCACACTTATGATGTGTCTATAATTGTGTGCAAAGTTTTCCTGGTTCTGCTGTCTTCACTCAGCATCAGTTTATATAAGTCTTTCCAGGTTATTTTACGAAGTCCATCTGCTCCTAATTTCTTATAGCACAAAAGTATTCCATTGCATTCATATACCACAACTTGTTTAGCCATTCCGCATTTGATGGGCATCCTCTTGGTTTCCAGTTCTTTGCCACCACAAAAAGAGCTGCTATAAATATTTTTGTACATACGGGTCCTTTTTCCACTTCTATGATCTCTTTGGGATACAGCCCTAGAAGTGGTATTGCTGCTTCAAAGGATATGTACTTTTTTATAGCCCTTTGGGCATAGTTTCAGATTGCTCTCCAGAATGGTTGGATCAGTTCACAGCTCCACCAACAATGCATTAGTGTTCCATTTTCCCCATATCTTCTCCAACATTTATCATTTTCCTGTTTTGTTGCATTAGCCAATCTGATAGATGTGATGTGGTACCTCAGAGTTGTTTTGATTTGCATTTCTCTAATCAATAATGATTTAGAACATTTTTTTCATATGTGTATAGATATTTTAATTTCTTCCTCTGAAAACTGCCCGTTCATATCCTTTGACCATTTATCATTTGGGGAATGACTTGTATTCTTATAGATTTGACACAGTTCTCTCTATATTTTAGAAATGAGGCCTTTATCAGAGACACTGGTTGTAAAAATTCTTTCCCAATTTTCCACTTCCCTCCTAATCTTGGTTATATGGGCTTTATTTGTACAAAACCTTTTCAGTTTAATGTAATAAAAATTATCAATTTTGCATTTCATAATGCTCTCTAACTCTTGTTTGGTCATAGAATCTTCCCTTCTCCATAAATCTGACAGGTAAACTATTCCTTGCTCTCCCATATTGCTTACAGTATCAGCCTTTATACCTAGATCATGCACCCATTTAGACTTTTTTTTGGTATATGGTGTAAGATACTGGTCTATGCCCAGTTTTTTGCCATGCTATTTTCCAATTTTCCCAGCAGTTTTTGTCAAATATTGAGTTCTTATCCCCAAACTTCATCTTAACCAACTGGACACTTCCCATGTTTGCCTTTCTCTTCTGAAGTACTGATGAAACCCTACCTATGCCAACTCCCAGATTTCTCAGTTTCCTTTGTGGATCTTCCTGGAGGTCATGCCTACTGAAGGTAGGTATCCCTGAAGATTCTGTCATGAGCCCTCTTCTCTTCTTCCTCTATATGATTTCACGTGGTTTCAAATATCATCTCTATGCTGATAATTCTCCTATCTCACCTCTCTTCTGATGTTCAGATTTGCATTTTCAACTGCCTATTAGATATCTTAAACTCAATGGCTAAAACTGAACTCATTTTATCTTCCCTCAATCCTCCCTAATTCTGCACTTCCCTATTTTTATTGAGGCCACTACCATCCTCTTAGTCACCCAGGCTTACTACCTAGGTTTCATCCTTGATTCCGCACTCTTTCTCAGTCCCATATCCAATCCATTGCCAAGTTCTATCAATTTTATCATTATGGCATCTCTTGTATATGTCCCCTTCTCTTTGACATTGCCACCACGCTGATATAGACCCTCATCAGTTCACCCCTGGACTATTGCAATAGCCTACTGATTGATCTCCCTGCCTCTCCAATTGATCTCCACTCTAGCTGTCAAATTACTCTTCCTAATGCTTAGAACTGACCAGGTCACCCTCCTTCCTTTTTCTTTTCTTTTTTTTTTTTTTAATAAACTCTAGTGGATCCCTATCATATCCCAGAAATCCTCTGTTTGACTTTCAGAAACTTTCACAACCTGGTCCCTCCCTTCCTTTCTGGTCTTCTTAGATTTTATTCCCCTTTGCAGACCCTGTGATCTAGTGACATTGGCCTCCTAACTGCTCCTCACACAAGACACTCCATCACCAGATGGGGAATGTTTTTTTGGAGGGGGAAGGCGAGACAATTGGGGTTAAGTGACTTGTCCAAGGTCACACAGTAAGTGTGTAAAGTGTCTGAGGTCAGATTTTAATTCAGTTCCTCCTAACTCCAGGGCTGGTGCTCTATTCACTGTGCCATCTAGCTGCCCCAAGATGGGGCATTTTTACTAACTGTTCTCTAAGCTTGGAATGCTCTGCCTTTTTATCTCTGCATTCTGATTTTCCTAGTTTCCTTTAAATCCCAGCTAAGATTCCATATTCTTTTTTTTTTTTTTTTGCTTTTTGGAGGGGGGAAGGCAGGGCAATTGGGGTTAAGTGACTTGCCCAAGGTCACACAGCTAGTTTTTGCTGGATTTGAACTCAGGTCCTCCTGACTCCAGGACTGGTCCTAGTGTCACCTAGCTGTCCCAGTCCCATATTCTTTCAGAAGCTTTTCCTGATGTCTTTTGATGTTCCTGCCTTCCTCCTATTGCCCATCTCCAATTTATCCTGTATATATTTTGTTTGTGCATAGTTGGTTGTGTGTTGTCTCCTCCATTATTAGCCTATGGGCTTCCTGAGAGCAGGAAGAGTTATTTTGGGGGGGTTTCCCCCCTTCTTTGTATCTTTAATGCTTAGAGCCTATGATATAATAGGTACTCGATGAAAATCTATTGTCTGACTGACCCACTGAAATTTAACATTTGTTAATATTATTCTGAGAAGGGATCCATAGACTTCACCAGACTGACTGAGCAGGATCTTTAGTATTTAAAGTTATTGTGGATCTATGAAAGTAATAAAATGACATTTCTTTCTTTAAAAATTCTGTAATTCAGATCTCTCAGTAATTCAAACTAACCTTCTCTACATTTAGTTCAAATTAATGATAATGATCCTCGCATTTCTCTATGTAACCCATGGCTTAGAAGGGGTATACCTACACTCCTCAGTGAGATTCCTAAATTACTCTCCTCTTTACATATGAACCAAGTTAAATTTGGGAGAATTTCTCTCTATTAACATCAGTATAGCTCAATCTTACTTCTATCCAGAACTAATCCATGGGAACCTTTAAATTTGGTTCCTTTCTAGCTCTCTCCTAGTTGATATTCATTTCCTAGAACAACAAACTCCTAGTAACATATGAACATAAAGCATATTTATTCAAAATTAATTTTTTATCTGTATCTATGATCTCTTTGACATAAGCAGCTCACAGTGAAGAAACTCCCTCCATCAAGGCAAGACTGCAATAGTTCTGCAACTTATAGTCTTAGAGAGTTTCTGGGGCATCTGAAATGATAAGTGACTAGCTCAGGGTCACACAGTCAGTTTATATAAGAGATAGAATGTGAACCTAGCCAGGTCTTTCTGACTTTGAGGCTGATTCTCTATCCATTAGGTCATGCTGACTCTCATTACAAAACGTAATGAACAGAAACCGGGATCATACCCAAGTTCCATAATCAAAGGAACAGTGCCAGTTCCATCAACTTCATATAAATATAATTCACAGTAGTGATAGTAGAAGTCCCAGGAGTATGAGTACAGTTGGGAATTTAGGGAAGAGAGCATCTGCATCTTGACACTCACCACCTTCTTCTTATTGGTTCTTATTGAGCCCTTTTTCTGGCACCCCGCCCCAAGCACACAATCTGCATCCCATCTCTCCTCTCTTGTGGTCCTTGCAGGTCTTTAAATGGTATCATCAGATAATGACAGCTTATGAAGTAAGTAACCTTGCTCATCTCAGGAATCCTGGGCACTTGCCCAACTGCTCTAGCCTCTTCTTCCTTACCATCATCAGTTGGCAGCCCTTAAACAACGGCTACCTTCTTTCCTCCCACTATTTCCTGCCAATCAATGTCTGTACCTTGGACCAAAAAAATACTGTCGGAAACTGAATCCTCCTATTATCTGTTTGGTGACCCATACAGGTTTCTACTGATGTTCTAACCATCTCCTTTTTCTCTCTGATTAGAAAGATCCCACATCCCTGCTTAGTTAAGACAGAGATCCATTGCTTAACACAAAATATATTGAATGTTCCTGGAATAGGGTGGGAATGCGAAGGGAAGGTAGTCCTCCTCAGACAATGTTCCCTGAAGCTCTAAAAAGAGGCAACCCAAAATTCAGCAGCTAGCAAGGCTCAAACCTCAAAAATGAACCAGTTCAGCTGGACAGAAGACCTTTTCACCCCATGGACATACTGACCAGCAGGAGAATAAGTCTACTGTCTCTGTTCCTCGGCTTTTTCTATCTAATGCTAGCCCTCAGGAGTCAGAAAAGCCAGCCCATTAAAGAATGGAATACCATAATAACATTTTAGAGCAGCCAATGATTAGTTTATTAGCTAATGGCTCAAGGAAGAGTCCAGTTAATGCAGTAATGACCATTTTCAATGGGACGATTGTCATTACAAACTATGTTTTATAACTTAAATGTGAAAGCCCAGTTTTTTAAATTAGCAATTATTTTATGGCTACCAAGACTGGTGTGTTAGAAATCCATGGACACCTGCTTAGGACTGATTTCCTAGTCTCCCACTGAGATAAGCTTCTCTCAGTTTCACAATGTAGGTATCCAAGTAGAAAAACAATCTTGGGGTGGGAAGTGGGGGAGAGTGTGCCATCAGTCTAGCTCTGCTCCTAACTGGTTGTGTGAATTTGGGCAAGTCACTTCCTCTTCCTGTGCCTTTTCTAGGTGTAAAATAAAAAAGTGGAATAAGTGATTTCTAACACTGAGTATTCTAGATATATGTTATTGTGGACTCATAAATTATGCAGCTAGTGATGAAGTGAATAGATCCCTGGGCCTGGAATCAGGAAGACCTAAGTTCAAATCCAGCCTTAAATACTTGCTAGCTTTGTTATCCTTGGAAATCCAGTCACATAAACCTTGTCTGCCTCAGTTTCCTCAGCTGTCAAATGAGTACAATAAGAGCACATGAGGGTAATAAACACATGCCTCACTGAGCTCTTGTGATGTTCAAATGAGATAAAATTTATAAAGTGCCTGGCACACAGCATACACTTACTGAATGGTTTTTTTTTTTACCTTCCTTTCCCCGTTCATAAATAGCCCTTTACTATCTGGCTCTAAGTCAGGAATGATATAGCATAATATTGCAATCTAGGAATGCCACAAAAGTGAGCCAGAACATTGTTGCAATGCTTTTAACTTTTTTCATTTTTATTCTGAATTTAACAAACACCCAAACAAAGAAAAATGGCATTTTCATATTCAAAGTAGAACAGAAAAAGAGGATTATATGTGAAAATGTGAACCTCTGCTATGTATAGGTTGCTTTTCCAAAAAGTGTATATTAAATTCAACTTATTTTTAAAGCTATTCTGCTTGCCTGTGCTGCATTCTGAACTTTATTCAATTCTCTTTTGAGCATTCAAGAAAATGTTTCAATGATTCTTCTCTTGCTTCCCCTCCCCTCTTCCCCCTCCTTCTTCTCCTCCTCCTCTCTCTCCTTTTTTCCTCCACTCCATCCCCAAATGCTAATAGAAAACAATCCTTGCAACAGATTGTTGGTTCTTTTTTTTTTACTTTTATACAGAGTTTAGAGTCGACTCCTAGATTTAGAAGGGACCTTAGTGTTAATCTTGTCCAACTCCTTGTCCAATGAGTGACTCTCTTTTATAGCATTCCCAATAAGCAGTCATTCAGAGAAAAACACCTCATCTTATTTAATTCAAGTAGGAGGGAAAGGGGAATGGTAGAAGTGGTGAGCACTTTGGGCAGACTGGTGAAATAGTCACATATATTTGTTCTCAGGACTGCACTAAAGGTCATCAAAGAAGGACCTTTAAGCAGAAATTATTAGGCTGAAATAAGGAATTTAGAATGGCATTGCCCCAAATACAATTTCAGGTGAATCTGAGGAGAAAACATTAGGAGAAAACAGTTGCTGTTAAACTCATTCCTGGCTAAAGTTACACAATTATACTCTTTTTTTTTTTTAAGCAATTGGGGTTAAGTAACTTGATCAAGGTTACATGGCCAGGTGTTTCTGGGTGGGTGCTAAGTGTCTGAGCCTGGATTCGATCCCCAGGTCATCCCAACACTGGGGCCAGTGCTCTTACTCACTGAGCCACCTGGCCGCCCCTACATAACTATACTCTTGAAACCATGGAGGACCATCTATCCATCCAAAGTATTTGCAAGTTATCTATAGACAGACTCATGGGGATGATTTATCACCTCCTTGAAGAGGTGACAGCAATAAAGGCAGATAGAGCATATTCCAAGTGGAAAAAGGCATATGACCTAATTCCAAAATGGATTTGAACTGAGAAGAGTCTTGTTCAAGTCTCAGACTTGTTACTACCTGTGTAATATCAGTAGGATTTTAGGATCATAGATCTAGAATAGGAAGGGCTCTTAGAATCAATTGAATACAATCCCCTCACTTCACAGATAAGGAAACTGAGGCATAGAGAGGTTAAGTGGCTCAGGAATTTAGTGTCCTTCATTCTCCCTTGCCCTCTTATCAAATCTTTTCTTAAATACCTTTTCTGAAACTCAGTGACAATAAAACTTGCATTAACTAATTGACTCACTGTCCAAAGTCTTATACCTAAGCTTGCCCGCTGAAGAATCCCATTATCCCAAGTTTATCCATTCCCTTCCCCCAACTAAAATTTCCATTCTCTCAGAGTGGGTGTTAAGAGGAAAATAATCTGGTTACTTGATTAAAGTAATTCACATTAAGGTATGAATGATTAATAAGCTTGAACAATTCCAGATAATAATTGCATTTTAAAAGAAGAGCTTGTTAACCCAATGAATAGCTAATGGGTAGAGTATATCATTTGAGCACAGGGGACCTTCCCAGTCACCATTCCCCCCACCTTCTGCGGTAACTTTCCTACCCCCAAACCAAGGAAACAAAACACTCCTTTGGAACTCAACTTTTGAAATATTGCCAACCCTGCACAAAGGTGTAAGTGACTGATAAAATTTGCTTTTTAACAGAGTATTTCACCTTAGACTAAAGTAGGGAAGCTCAAGTCATGTAGTTTTAGACATGGGGAAGGGTATTCTTTTGGGTGTGGGGCCTTTCTCGGCACCCTGAGTACATGGACAGTTGTCTGCTTTGTTTTTGCTTTTTGGAGGGCAATTGGTGTTAAGTGACTTCCCCAAGGTCACACGGCTAGTTTTTGTGTTAAGTGTCTGAGGCCAAATTTGAACTCAGGTCCTCCTGACTCCAGGGCCAGTGCTCTATTCATTGCACCACCTAGCCACCCACAGTTGCCTGCTTTAATAGGACTATCCCCAAAACAGCAATTCCTATCTTCCTTTTCCATAGAAAGGACCCAGTAAGAACATGCTCTCTGTTAAAATCTGATGTTAACCCGATAAAAACAATCCTGGATTTATTAAAAAAAAAAAAAACAACAACATTCCTGAGATAAGGAGGAATCTGTTTTGTAACACTGTAATAATAATAATCCCTTACCTTGTTCAAATGCTATTATTTTTTCAAAATGCCTAAATTCCATCTGAGCTTCAAAATAACCCTGTAATTTAGGTAGCACAGCTATAGCACAGAAAGGAAACTGATTTTTAGAAAAGTGAAGTGACCCAGTAATTTAGTGACTACATCCCTGGTCTCTCAGTTCTCAGACCTGGACCCTTTCCATCACATATGGCTTCCTCTCTAGGCAACCAGTCCTCTTTCCAAGAATGGCTCATCGTTCCTTCTGATTTTACTTTCTCCTAGGTCACCCTTGGGAGGTTCTATGAGACGAGAACCTGTCAGCTGAGGAAGTATAAACCACCAGTGAAACTGGACGCTCTTTGGCACATGCCCCACTTTCAAAAGGTCAGTAGGTCCTAGAGTGGTAACAAAAACAATTGGATGTGAAGTGTCAAAAAGGAGAGTGTGACCATAATAGTGCTCTGGCCCTCAAACTCTAGGAAGTTGGGGCAGAGGAAGATGTCATAGCAATAGGTGCCTGGGGGTGACAGTGACTAACATGGGTCAGGGAAGTCCACAAGGCAGGCCTGCACAACATATGGCCTGCCAAAGGATTTCAGGTGGCCCTCAAAAAATATAGGGGATGTAAAACACGCCTGCACAAGGCAAGGGACAAGGACTAGGTTTGATATGGGGAAGAAGCATGCCCCACCCTGACATCGATGCCCTGGGAAAAAGCCTTGTTCACTCCATGCTAGTTATAGCTCCGGTATGTTTCCTCTCTTGACCAGACTCAGCTAGAACAAAATGCCACTTGCCATTTCTAACCCCATCCACTCCTAAGTGTAATTTTCACTGAGTTATAAACAATTGCCTTACGGCAACAACAGGCAGCATTCATTAAGTGCCCACTGTTCCTTCACTGCAAACATGGCCTACTCAATGTTGGAAAGGGATAGGCCTGCTGTAAGAGAGAGACCCTGCTATTCCACCTCTCGGGGAAACCTCCAGACAGTGATGGGTTCATTTGAGTCAAGAAGGCTTTTTGCCTTGCCCTGCAGTTATGTTTCCAGAAAGCTCACACATTTGCTGATGCTCTAAAGAGCCTGCCTGGCAGTGTCCCCATGGAGGTGAGAACCCACGGTCACTAGATTTTGATGTGAGTTCACAAAACTCACCTAAATTGTTCCAGATAAGTATCACAGTTAAGATTTCACGCTCAGGCAATGGCTCCTTGTATTAAACTCAACTTCTTGTCCTCTTGTGGGAGCACATGAATCCTAACCAATTGCTGGTGGGAGGTTAAACATCAGGAAAAATAAGATGCCAGTTAAGAGTTAGAGGGATCACCTAGAGTAAAGGCAACAGTCTCAGGGTGCCAGGCAATGGCTCCGCGGTTTGCAAAAGTCCCAGCCTGAAATGGTAGGCAGCAGCAATCTTTCCCAGCCTCCATTGTGGGCTGAGAACAGGGGGGCTGTTCTGTTGAGCTAAACTGCAATTTAAGCAATGAAGAGGGACGGTGGCTTCCTGAAGCTAATGCACTTGAACAAGATGCAGAGTTTCACGGGAGAAATCTGTTTTGCTCCACCTTGATGTTTTCCTCTTATGTCCTGCCTAAGTCAGATCCATTAGCATATGTCAGTGATCATCTCCCCCAGCTGCCTGTCAGCACAGAACCACTGCTGCAGGTAGTGTCAAGGAAAGAACATGACCGATCGCTGTTGAACAGATTGTGGAAGTCACACGAGATACGGGGAGGGGGGAGGGGGGAGCAGCCGTTTTAAATCTCCTCTCACCCCAGACCTTTACATCACCATCCGTTTTTCAGTCTCTGTCTTTCTCGATTTTTTTTTTCATTTTCAAGAAAACTACCAATCATTCCTCTTTCTCACATACACAGAGATTTCATACCTTCCACACTCTCCTTCCTGGCCTCTCTTTCTGTCACCCTTTTCTCTCTTTCCTCTGGTTTTCCACCTGCATTTTGGAGGACTGGTCCATCTGGAGGGCTCTTGCTAGAAAAGGTTTCTCAACCAGAGCAAAATGCCTTTAATCCTTCCCTAACTCCCAACTTTAACTTCCCTCCCTAGTTCCCCACTGTGAGAGCCACTCCATGATCCACAACCATGATCTGGTACACATACATAGCAATGGAACTAATATTCAATAGGGTTTCAGATTATTTTCTCCCCCAAAAAAGAAATTAAATAGTCCTTCTGCTTATCTCAGTTAATAATTCTTGAAGTCATGCATGAATGCATAAATGAAAGGATATCCACTATATAATTTCCTTCTGAATGTTTTTATCTCAGAGAAAATCAGAATAGGATCCGATCTGGCCTTAGGAAATGCATAGTTTTCAATGCAGGTGTTCTTACTCTAGTTTTTGGCTTCTATTCAGGCAACAACTACATTGCAATGGTAACCTTTAGCATTTGTATATCATTAAATTTTTTTTTTCAAAACATATCTCATTTTATCTTCACAATACCACTTTCCCTCCCTACCCCAAGTGGTAAACAAAGCAGAGAAATCCCAGTTTTCTATCTGAGAAAACGAAGACCAGGGAAATCAAATGACTTGCCTAAGGCTACACTGAGAATGAAAGGCAAAGCTGGGACCAGGATCCCGGAGTCTTGTCAGGTGCTATTTTTTTTTTAAACCATGATCCTGTAGCCAAAATAGTTAGGGGGTAGAAATGCTTATTTTGATTTATAGGCTCAAGGAATCCTAAGAACTCTCCTTGTGCTTACTCCACCCATGAAAAACATCTCAGAATAATGAGGGTGTACCACATTTAAAGAACTCTAGAGATGGAGAGTTCTGCTTCCACAACCCAAACATGCTCCTGCCCACAGCCTCTTCTTGGCACCTCACACGGCTCCCCAGCTCTACTGCCAACTGTCATTCATTTAGCCATTAAACAGATTTGGGAGCAACTTTGGGGACTGTGAGTGCTTTCAGAACAACAATGGCTCCTGGGAATATTTATCCTTCTCCCTTTTTCTCTGTTACAGTGGGTAAAGGCTTTGCCATTGTAAGTGAATTAGCCCAGGAGTAGTGTAGCCCGAGGACCCTTTTTTTTTCTGTCCCCCTTTTAACAGGACTGGAATTGGCTTTGCCTGTATCCTCGGAGTATCAGCACGAGCTTTGTACTCTTCCTGCAGATCACTTTCCCCCTTATCCCCCAGCTCTGCCTCCTTCCCCCAACCTTTCTCCTCTCCCTGTTTAGCAGCCCCTCTCCCCCTTCTTCTTACTCCCAATCCACCCATCCCCATTATGATGGGAAAAAAAAAATCTTTTCCAAAAAAGTTAAACCTGTCACAATGATGGATAACCTAAATGGACTCTCCCCCCTTATGAACAGATGTCGAAACTGAACTCTGTCAGAAATAATTAAACACCTTTCACACAGAAAAGCGGCAGGCAGGGGCGCGGGGAGCGCGTTCATTCTGTTGGGTCAACACAAGTTAGCAAACTTGCTTCTCCAAAAACTCAGTGAGTCTATAAATGGCAATATTTCTCTGAAAGAATCTACCACCTGCTCCCACCCCTGCCCCCAGTCCTGCCCAGGAGTCTCTCTTGTGTCTGAGATGGGAGAGACTAATGCATGGAGAAGAAACAAGCCGTCTCAGGAACTCCTTCTTGCCAAGCCTCACTCCACCTGCCCCCAGAACAGGCAGAGGTATGGACAGATTTGAGACTTTCTCTCTTTCTCTACAAATGACTGTAGCCCTATAGTGGACCTATATTATCAGAATTTATAATCCCAGCACTTACACAAGGGTTGGCACATAGTAAGTACTGAACCAATGTTTTTCATCCTTTTATCCATACTGTAATAGCCAGTAGGAGTGGAAGGGTAGGGCTAGAGTTGCTCTGATGTACAGCTTCACTGGAGAGGAGGCCTCATGATGGAACATGAATTTCTCCTAATGGAGAGATGATGGGTTTAAGACTGAAGATCAAGACATAGTTTTCTGGACATAGTCAATACAGGAATTTATTTTGCTTGACCATCATACAAGTTTGTAACAGGGGTTTTGTTTTTCTTGCTTTCTCAGTGGGGTGGAGGGGAGGTAAGAAGGAGAGAAGGCAGATTTTTACTTGAAAATAAGATAAAATACAATTTTTGAAAGTTACTGAAAAAAACAGTTCACTGAATGTGAAGGTGTTAAGGAAAGAGGGAGTGAGAATAGGGATTCATAAGAGTGGTAAAACCCAGGGCCAAAAGTCAGCTCAGGACCTGTCATCTCAGATCAATGGATTTCGGGGAAAGAATTCATTGTTTTCTGTTGATTACATCACAATGTGACAGGCCCTTTGTAGATTTTCCCCAACTGTGTTCAGTATCACTATCTTTCACAAATGTCTGCCTGGAAATTATGGGAAGTGACTGTGGTGGAGAAAGAGAAGAAAAGGGCTGACTGATAGGTATGTGCATGGGGTTGTCCGTGTGCTCAGGAGTGGGGAATATATGGTACCAAAAACCCTTGACCGGTGAATAGGATTCTTGCATTTTGCTCTGGATCTGGCTACTGACTAGCTGTGTGATCTTGGACAAGTCACAACTCCTCACTAAGCCTTATTTTCCTCCATATGTAAAGTAAGGCCATGGGACTAGATGATTTCTAAGGTCCCTTTTAGTACTAAGCATCCTATGACTATAGAATGGACAGGTGGCTGGATCAGTGGGTGGCTGGACAGAGTGGGGTAGGATGAGCACCATTCCCAGATATCCCCGTGTTTCTTGGCAAGATCTTTGGTATGTCATGGGCTGAAAAGGGTTGGGAAACACCAACCTTATCTGGCAACAGGGGAGTAATACTGAGGCATTGGGCCTAAAGACAGAGTGAGAGGCATCCCCCACTCCAAGCACTCTTGGCATAAACCTCTGTAGGACAGATCTCAGCAGGACACTCAAGTCATTCCAAACCATATGGTTTATTCTTTTTATAAAGGTCTCTTAGGACAGAGGCTCCTGTTCTGCTGTGTGATTTTCCTTAGTGTCAAAAGTATCTCCTGTTCCACTTCGTGATTATCCTTAGTGTTAAAAGTGTCTTTATCATGTCTAAGTGAACTCTCATTTATTACAATTAAATATTCCCCTTATTTGACCTCAGTCAGACACAGAAATCAAATATGGGCATTGTCTCCATGCACCATGAGGCTATGGGACCTCCAGAGCTCTCCTTACTTCCCTATACTTACCCACACACAGCTATGAATCATGGAACTCATGGAATGTCAGAGCTGAAAAGGTCCTTTGAACATAAGCTATTACAAATGAAAAAGACCACAGAATATACAATACCAAAAAGAATGGAAGGAGTCTTAGAACACGGAATATTAAAGCTAGAAGAGGTCTTTGAATGTAGAATGCCCAAGCTAAAAGCTACTTCAGAGCACAGAAGATTTGAACTAGGAGTAGTGTGTGTGTGTGTGTGTGTGTGTGTGCACTAGCATATGTGTACTGAATGCTTTTGATAGTCTGGTAATTCCTGTGGAATTTATGTCAGAATGATGTTTTAAAATGTATAAAATGAAATACAAAGGGTTACAAAGAAAGCCAATTATACTGAAATACTGTTACAAAAAAATTTTTTTAAATAAAGTTCACCAACCCCAGGTAAAGAATTCTTGCTCTAGTCCAATTCTGAAGTCCAGAAATATTTTAACTAATGGTCCTAGATCTCTTTCAGCTAGAGAACCTGCCTAAGGCACCCAAGGCAGCCTGTCTAAGCCCAAATCCCTATACACCCCCTCTCCCCCAAC
This sequence comes from Petaurus breviceps papuanus, assembly GCF_028583685.1. Taxonomy (NCBI): domain Eukaryota; kingdom Metazoa; phylum Chordata; class Mammalia; order Diprotodontia; family Petauridae; genus Petaurus; species Petaurus breviceps. Next base: position 5,744,130 of record NW_027187344.1, on the reverse strand, counting down.
AGACTTTGTCTCTCCTCCATAGCACCAACAACTGCTGATATTACATAGTCATTCAGTCACTAAAGTATGGACAAATAGACTATTTTCATCTGGCTGTTGGTTTCAGCCCCACTGGTTTAGAATAATAGCACATGCTATTAAGCTAACAGTTTGATTTACAAGCTTTCGTGCTCTGAACCCTGGGTTCTGACTCGGTCTCTCTGTGGAAGACTAACCCTGCCTTTAGTCTCCTGGGCCCAGCTCGCTGATATAATAGGAAGAGGTGAAACATGACGGCACAATCAGCCAAGCAGTGACATTTAGAGTTGCAGCTGATTAGTGAAAGCTGCTGAATCTAAGAAAGGATTTTCCTTTCTACCTTTAAGCTCTTTTACAAATCATAACAGGCTGGAAAGTTAACTCTCCGCTAAACCCTGGGGGAGAGTCGCTCCCCTGTCTGTCTATTCGTCCTCTTTCCATTCCGTCCTCCCCCCCAAAAAAGGGGGTAAAGAGATTCTGGCTTTTTGATCATTCTCTTGGACCCCATCTTTTCCTGCCCAGATCAAACAATGGGAAAACTTCCCAAGCCTGGGAAGGAAAAATTTCAGGTCCCAGGGATCTCTGAACCAGTGATGAGGAGAAGAGTCCTCCGGCTTTCTTTGTACTGAGATGCAAGTCACCTCATATTTCTATGTAGGGCAACAGAACAGTGGGATTGGGAGCAGTGGGAGAATCATGGAATGCACCAGATATTAGAAAGAACAATGGGAAAGGTGATTCAGAAGTCCTGAAGTGAATGATATTCTTCCTTTAAGTATAGTTATCCCTCCTTGCAAATCAACCCTTTTTGGAGAATTTCCAAATCACTGCATTGAGAAAGTAGAGGATTAAAATTGGCTTTCCTCTAGCCAGAACCTCCAAGTTACAGATTTTTAAAATGGTATCTGCTTATGAGGTGATAGTATAAAAAAAAAAAAAACTTTTTTTTGTAGGGGGAGAGGGACCAAACCTTTTTTCACGTAGAGGTTCTCTTTAATGAATTTTTCTCAACCAATGAAGATGGGCACCTTACATTCCTAAAACACCTCTGATATTGAGAGACTTATTCTGAGTCAAACAGTCAGTGCTATGTGAGGACTTGAACGCAGGTCTTGTTGTATCCTTGGGCAAGTGTCTCAACTACCCTGACATCAGTATCCATCCTCATCTGTAAAGTAAGAGGTTGGACTAGATGCTCCAAGGGCCTCTTCCAGCTTTCTTTCTGTGATCCCATGGTAATCATAATAATATCTGACTCCAAGGTTACCATCTTTCTATTCATTATGCCACCTTGCCTCTCCTGTGGTCCAAAAATCCAGAGAGAAAGGCTGTAGCTGAAGATTGAAAACTTTGAAAGACAACAAGGAGAAAAAGAAGGGTGAGGCTCTTGGAATGAACTGTGTGGGGTCCAGAATTACTCACATTGATTCCTTTGGAGGAGCAGGACTCTTCTACCCCCTTGGGAATATAACTCAATTTTATAATGAAAGCCAATGGAAAAACATAATTTGACACAGAGAAACATTTTTAAGACAACTTCCCGACTACCTATATTCTAAATGCCTAACTGTACCTGTCACATCGTCAGAATCCTGGTGTGCCTTCATCTCTGAGGAATACCTTTGAAAATCTTAAAGGAGCGATTACAGTCTCCTGCAGTGGTGTGGCACATAATCTATCAGCCACAAAAAGGAAGTTCTTCCTTCTGTCTTATTTGAATTCTTCCTACTTTGACAAAGCTTTCTTTCCTGTTCCAGTATTGGATTTTTAATTTCTTCCCTTGCCTGCTCTTAATGAAGTTTGGCTCAAGGAAGCAAGAATCACATGGCACCTCGCTTGCAGCAGGTTCCAACCGAGAAACAAAATTAGAAGAGCTTCTCTCAGCCAAACTCGTGGTTCAGCCTTTGGCAGCTGTCAAAGGGGAGGGGCTGAATCCTGACCTTGGTGACACTGTATCTTAGAGGAGTAGAACCTAGCTGATTGTGTATGGGGACAGGCATTCCAAGTTAGCTTAAGAGATACCAAGAAGAGGGCCTAGCTGGGGGCTCTGGTGCTTGCAAGGCTTCATTACAACCCTGATCCCTTTCTTTTACCCAACCCCAAAAAGTCCTGGGCTTATGATCCTTGGAAATTCTAACCCAGACCAGCTCAAAGGCATGACCAAGTTGGCCAGATTCATGAGCTAAATAAGTATAGTTCATATTTAAATGGGATTTTATAGATTATAAGGTGTTTTCCTTTTAAAAAACCCTAGAGGAGGGGCAGCCAGGTGGCTCAGGGAGTAAGAGCACCGGCTCCAGTGTTGGGATGACCTGGATCAAATCCGGGCTCAGATACTCAGCACCACACCCAGAAATAATAACTGGCCGTGTAACCTTGAGCAAGTTACTTAACCCCTATTGCTTAAAAAAAAAAAAAATTAAAAAAAAACCCTAGAGGACTTAGTGCAAGTATTATTAATAATCTCTATTTTACAAGTGAAGAGATTGAGGATCTAGAAAGCAAAATGAATTACACTGAATTACACAGCTCAAGGGATAGTTAGTTGGTACAGTAGCCAGAGCATAGGACCTGGAGTCAGGAAGACTTATCTAACTGAGCACAAATCTGGCCTCAGACACCTACTAGCTGTGTGACTCTGGACAAGTCACTTCACCCTGTTTGCCTCAGTTTCCTCATCTGTAAAATGAGCTGGAGAAGGAAATGACCAACAACTCCAGTGTCTTTGCCAAGAAAACCCCAAATGGGGTCAGGAAGAGTCAGGCATGACTCAATAACAACAACAGCACAAACTCAGGTCTTTTAAATTTCTATTCCAGTGCCCTTTCCACTTTACTATTGGATGATGATGGTGAGGATAGTTAGCATTTCTTCAGTGCTTTAAGGTTTGCAAAGCACTTTACAATTATTATTTTATTTGATCCTCATAACAAACAACCTTCTGAGGTAGGTACTGTTTTACTGTTGTTCAGTCAGGCCCAACTCTTCATGACCCCATATGGGGTTTTCTTGGCAAAGATACTGGAGTAGTTCACCATTTCCTTCTCCAGTTCATTTTATAGATGAGGAAACTGAGGCAAACAGGGTTAAGTGACTTGCCCAGGGTCACACAGCTAACAATTATCTTAGGCTAGATTTCAACTCAGCTCTTTCTGACTCCAGCTCTGGCACTCTATCCACTGTTCCACCTAGCTATTTTTACAGATGAGGAAACTGAGGCAGATAGTGATTAAATAACTTACCCAGGACCACATAGCTAGTAAGTGACTGAAGCAGGATTTAGATTCAGGTTTTTCAGACTCCCAGTCTTTGCCACCTAACTACTTCAATAATGCCACCTTGGTTGTCTAGAGAAGAAACAGAATCATGCTTTGTAGCTCAAACTTGGGAATCCTGATTCAGCTATTTCTTTTTGGCAAGTCATTTCCCCTCTCTGGAACTCAGTTTCCTAATCTGTAGAATGAAGAGGTTGAATTGGATGATTACTAAGGTCCCTTCTAACTCTTAAGTCCTATGAACTATCAGAAGGGCTGTTAAAATATCTGTAGAAGAAGTTCGGAGCCCATAGCTGGTCTGATGACAAGATTTTGAAGCGTTTTCAGACCCTGAAATTGTAGACAAATGTTAGGGCCCATAGGCTACCATGAGGTCCAGAGGTGCGGTATGTAGTAGAGAGGGAATAGGAGAAGGGGAGTCAAGAATTCTAGCTAGGCCTTTTGTGGAATATCCTGACCTGACCCCGTACTTCCTAATTAAGACCCTGTCAGTATAGAAAACACTCCAAAGGCACAAAACTCCAAGATGTTGAGTTTTAAAATCCAGGTCATTTTTTAAAAACTATAGTTTGGTCTCCTGGCTGTCAGAAAGACCTGAGATCAAATCCAGCCTCAGACACTAGCTGTGTAACCCCGGGGCAAGTCATTTAATCTCTTTGTGCCTCAGTTTCTTCACCTGAAAAATGGGAATAACAGCATCTATCTCCCAGGGTTGTTGTGAGGACTAAGTGAGATGTTTGTAAAAACTTTGCAAATCTTTAAAACATGTTATTATTATTATCTCTGATAAATATCCTGAATCTGCTTGAAAATATCCAGTTATACGGAACTCACTTGCTCTTAAGGCAGTCCTTTCTGTTGTCGGAAAGAATTTTTGTAAATACATTTTTTAGAGAGTGCTTTTTGTACATTCTGTCAAATTTTGTCTTCTTATTGAGGCAGCTAGTGGCACAGTGAATGGAGCACGGCCTGGAGTCAGGATGACCTGAGTTTGAATCTGGCCTCAGACACCTGCTAGCTGTGTGACCCTGGGTAAGTCACTTAACCTCATTCTGCCTCTGTTTCCTCATGTATAAAATGAGATAATAATAGCACCTACCTCCCAGGACTCTTGTGAAGATAAACTGAAATAATATTTGCAAGTAATATATTAATGGCAGATATCATTATTACTTTTGCCACTGTTTCTAGCTCTGTTCTACAAAATTTAGCAGAATGAATCTGAGCATTGCTTTCTCATTTTTATAGTATTTTAAGATTTCCGAAGTAGATCACTCACAACAACCCTTAGGTAGTATAAGTGTTATTATTCCCATTTTACGGATGGGGAAATTGAGGTTTAATGAGGTGAAGTGATTTTCCCAAGGTCACATAACTGTTAGTGCTGGAAATGGAACTCAAACCCAAGTCTGCTGACTCCAAACTCAGTTCTCCTTTCCCTGGTCCAAAGTGCCAAGAAAGGAATGAAGGGGAGATTACAACATTCTACAGCATTGTCCAACCAAGGACTGCTTTGCAAACCTTTCCAAATCCTTTGTTTGTCTGAAAGATCTCCTCAGACAGCACCATGTTGAATGAGGTCTTATTTGCTATATCATTCACTTGCTTCTTCTAGGTTCTGTCCTTGTTGTCATAGAAATTGTCATTGTTGTGCCTGTCCTTCATTTTCAAAGATGACCACGATATCAGGGAAATGATGACACAACTTGTCGTTGACTTTGATTTGAGGCAGGGAGGGCTGTGCAAGGTCACCAGGGTCCAGAGGCCAGATATTCATCAGGATGATTGGAGATGACCCAGGATGCAATGGGAGACCCTGACCCTTTTAGGTAAAGGCCTTTTCAGGTTCATCATAGAAACAGAAGGAGGTAGAACAGTAAGGCCCCTGTAGAAATCCCAGAACTAGGTAAATTTCATGTCATACCTACTACCAATATGGAGAATTTGATTTGCCCACTTGAATGGTATTCTAGAAGTTCACAGAAAACTATGACTGATGATACTGCCAAGGACACAGGCAGATGTTTCTCGCTCGAGTTTGCTTCTATAAAGAAGCATCTCTGCCAATGAATTTGTGGATTTCCCATCATCAGAAAATGAAGGCTAGGATCATAGATTTAAAAATAGACTCACCTATTTTTTTTTTACATATGAGACTCCTAGGTAAAGTGGTGTGCTTGAAGTCACACAGAGTTATCAGCAGAACTGCTCAAACCCACCTTCTCTCCAAATCACAAGTCTTTCCACTAGTCCATGCTACTACATAACCAAACCTTTGCTTTTCTGCCCCCAAACATATTGCCTGGCTGTTAGAATTGGAGAGGCTCAAAAACCTCTATTGCTTTACTTTCATCAAGTGGTCTTTGCTCTGTTTCCCCTTAAGTATTTTGTTTTACTCTCCTTAAGTCTGCTGATGAGTAGACAAGCACATACTCATGGTGTGGGAACTCCCTTCACCAAGCAGACAGCAGTCATCTATAACCATGTCAAGTTCTAGGAAATGTTCCTGAGTCACACAGAGAGTAAATAATTTGCCCAGGCTCATGAGCTAGTAAATTCAGAGGCTGGATTTGAATGCAGGAGGTCTTCATGACCCCAAACTCAAAATTCTGTATAAACAGACCCGACCCTATTCTGATTTTGTTTGGAGGTAGATATTCTAAATCAACCAAAGTGATTCTAGCCACATTGTAGAATCAGTGTGATGGAGCACATTTGGTTAAGGTCCCAACTTGTGATTTCATTGGTGTAGGGAATTCCTAGTCAATGCAGATCAGCAGCTGTCCTGCAACTACAATCATAAGAGATTTGCTTAGAGCACAGAGAGCTGATGTTATCTCTCCAGGATCACACAGCCTGTATGTGTCAGAGGCAGGACATGAACCCAGGTCCCTCTGTTTCTGAGATTGACTCTCTTCTATCCATTATACTATACTCTACCTATGAAGTACATATCTTGGATAAAACTTAAAAAGAAATTCTACTCATGCATCACCAGGATGGAAAAACCTTAGAAAAATAAGAGAGATTCCCAGGATACCTGGGCACTTGACAGCATTTTTTTAAGCAATTGGGGTTAAGTAATTTGCTTAAGGTTACATGGCCAGGTGTTTCTGGGTGGGTGCTAAGTGTCTGAGCCCGGATTCGACTCTGGGGCCGGTGCTCTTACTCGCTGTGCTACTGACCGCCCTTGACAGCATTTTTTATTCTCAAATATATTTTATTGATGCTTTTTAAACATTAACATCACCTCTCAATGATTCTACACCCAACAGATAACTTGAACTTGCATAAAAAAGAACAGTTAAAGTAAATCAACACATTGGCAATGTCTGATGATACATGCCTCCTTCTGCACCCACAATCTACCAGCTCTCTGCTGAGAGAAGGGAAGCAGCTTCCCAGTCAGTCCTCTAAAGCTCTAACTGATCACCATGTTGTTCAGAATTAAGATGTTTTTATGTTGTTCAGAATTAGGGTGTCTTTCAGTAATGTTTTCCTGTGTCTTGATATGGTCATTATGATATCATTCTTCTGGGTCCATAACTCTATAACAATCTCGCCATTCTTCCCAAGTTTCCCTGAATCCTTCACATTTACTGTTTTTTATAGCACAGTAATGTTCCTTTACATCCATATCATAATTTGTTCAAACATTCACCAATCAATGGGCACCTAATTTGCTTCTAGCTCTTTGTTAGTACAAAAAGTTCAGTGAGATTTCCAAGGGTGGTCTGGTCCCCTTCCCTTTCTACCAGGGAACAAAAAAATTTGTTTTTGTGTCAAATACCCCTTATAGTCAGGAGCCTGTGAAACTTCTCTGAATGTTTTCAAATTCATAAAACAACACGCAGAGGATTACAAAGGAAACCAATTTTATTGAAATAATTATTAAAATACATTTTTTAAAATGCAAGTTTATAGACTTATGTTAAGAACCCTTGAGAATGTGTTACCTCTCTATAGTCCAGGGGCAAATGCCTCACCTTTTTCTAAGGTATTCCTGTCCTTTAGAATAGTCCTTGGTATACAGAACACCAGCCTCAGTCACCTACACCTGGGCATTTAGCTCATAAGACAGCTTCACAAAGAGAAGAGAGGGGGAAACCTACCATAGTAGATATGGACAGAAAACATTTGTCTACATCCTTGGCTTCCCAAACAGATAAAACAGTCTGTGTTCAATACACTCAATATCGTGTATTCACGATAAGCAACTGACGAGGCAGCATTTGGATACCTTGGCAAAGGACTTAATTTGCAGCCTAGCACAAAATCAAAGACTCTGTCAACCGATGAACAGCTCTCTAGGAAAGCCTCCTTGCACTACCTGAGATAGCACTGTCAGGTAAATTTCCAGGGAAAGTAATTAAAGAATCCTCATTGTATAAATTCAGCAGCAAAATTCAGGGCCCTGGAATCTGCTTCTCACCAGGGATCAGATGTCTGCTTTTCAGTCTGATCCTTCATGAAAATTAACAGCCCACATTTTCCTTTTTTGAAAAGGTGGCCTGCCTTTCTCTCACCCTCTTTCCCTAAGATACGGGATTGATGAGCATTGTGTAGTTCCACATTTGTGACTTTGTCAGAGAAGAGTTAAGCTGTCAGTGATATAGCCGTGATGTAAGATTAGCATTCTGGTGCATAAGCTTACCTTAGAGAGCGTAGGTTCTAGAGATGGAAGTGAGCCTCAGAGGTCAATGACTCATTTTATAGATGAGGAAATTGAGGCCCAGGGAAGAGATGTTATGCGCAGATATCATACAGGTAGTCATCGGTGGAGTCAGTCTGACTACATAATTCCTATGCTCCCAAGCCTCTAGTCAGTTCCCTCTGCCTACTGGATTAAATACAAACCTTAGCCTGGCATTCAAGGCCCTCCATAGTTTGATTCCCTCATATCTTTCCAGTCTCATTTCACTGGACTTCTCTCTTCATGGATCTTACATTCCAGGCAGAGTGCATTACTCTGCTGCTCCTTGAACCCTAAATCCAATGATCATGGGATAAAAGATGTAGAGCTGAAAGGGACCCCAGAAGGCATCCATTCCAAACCTTTCATTTTACAGAGAAAGAAAATGAAGACCAGAAAGGAGGGAACTTGCTCAAGATGAAATGGGGCCTCAAGGAATAGAGTAGGATTTTTGAACATAGGTCCTCTGGCACAAAATCAATCTCATTAATATTCATCAAGTATCCACGACTGTATTAGACCATGTAAAAAGAAACACACACACACACACACAGTCCCTGCCCTCATAGAGTTTACAGAATAGCATTATTGCTAAATACCTGGTAGTCTCTTCCCTTCCAGGGCATGTTATTGAAGCCAGATAGAAGATGGTGAAACTCTTTGAGGGTAAGGAGTATGGGGTGTGGGGGTAAAATGAAAGAAAAAGTATATTGGAGAAATGGCCTCAAGGTCAGGAAGCCATCATAAATTTGAAGTTTGGGAGAGACCTTAGAGGCCATCATGTCCAGTCGCTTCATTTTACAGAAGAGAGGCACAGAGATGTTAAGTGACTTACCCAGAATCATACAACCAGGAAACATTCTTTGAACCTGTGTTCCTGACTCCAGGCCCTTGAGTCTCTCCATCCAGAAACTCCCCCTCTCAACAGAGTGGGGCCAAGCCCAGCCCAGCAGACTCACATGTGGTCACTGAAAAGGAAAGAGAGAGAAAGAAAGAAAGAAAGAAAGAAAGAAAGAAAGAAAGAAAGAAAGAAAGAAAGAAAGAAAGAAAGAAAGAAAGAAAGAAAGAAAGAAAGAAAGAAAGAAAGAAAGAAAGAAAGAAAGGGAGGAACGGGAGGAAGGAAGGAAGGAAGGAAGGAAGGAAGGAAGGAAGGAAGGAAGG
>NW_027187344.1:5688146-5734973 GCF_028583685.1 Petaurus breviceps papuanus | reverse complement strand
AGGAAGGAAGGAAGGAAGGAAGGAAGGAAGGAAGGAAGGAAGGAAGGGAGGGAGGGAGGAAAGAAGGAAGGGAAGAAGGGAAGAAAGAGGAAGGAAAGAAAGAAGAAAGGAAGGAAACTAAGCTGAAATTAAACTAAAAGCAGCACTACCCCTCCCTCTTCACTTAACTTGCCATCAAATTTGTTGACAACCCTATTGAAAACCGCTCTCGCTGTGACTTGAAGGATCTTTCTGTCTCCTGTTCCTTCTCTCCCAGACAGATCTTGAAAGGTAAAAAGTCTGGAGAACACAGACACACACACTCACACACACAGACACACAGACACACAGACACACACACACACACACACACACACACACACTCACTCACTGAGTCACCACCCCATCAATACAGGGAGAAAAGCAGAGGCAACAGCCAGCCAGGGCTGACGAGCTTCCTCACCTGGCCCCGCAGTGCACCGCCTCCAATTAAATCAAAATGGTTTGTTTTTAATGGTCTTTTACACTGACAAGTGGGCGATCATTTTGGGCCCACGAGCTGTCAGGGAACGGAGGCAAATCCTCCGTTGATAATGCCCAATGCTTCCAATTAGGAGCTGGGGCCGCTCCTGGCGCGCTAACGATTCCCCAGCCTCCCCCTAGGCCCCTTTGGCGCTGGCTGTTTCTTCTTCCCTCCTCCGCCGCAAATTACTGACACAAAACGGAGGGCCCCGCGTCTGCTCCGCCACGCCAGGCCCGGGCCCTGTTGGGTTTAATGAGCCGATGGAAGTTTCGCGGCTCCCGCGCTAAATTCTTTTCTTGTTTGACAGCTGCTCAGGAAAGGCGAGTGTTGACCTTATAAAAGATTTAGTGTTTCTCATTATTTTCTGTCAAGCTTCACAAGTGATGGCTCCGTAGTTATCATTTGCATCCTGGTGTGTGTGTGTGTGTGTATGTGTGTGTGTGTGCTCTCCTGTGTCCATGTCTTGGACAGGGGTACAGAGGGTAAGACAGGGTCCCTGGGAAGGAGCAAGGAAACCTAAGTCTTCCTTTATGCTGAAGGGAGAGAGGTGAGGATCAGATTTCCGTGTTGTATTTGCCTCCTACAAACCAGGATGGGAACCACATTGTGCTTCAGGGGACCTTGTACTGTTTAGGGTACACTCTACTCAGGTCTCCACTTGAAGTGTTCCATGCAGATTTATCTTTTCATGCACTCCATAATCATGTCTATGAGTTACACAATCCTTGCAGATGGTCCCATACAAGATGTTTCTCATTGTGACATATTTGGGGGCTGACATATTTTAAAGAGATTCTATACTAGAGATATTAAGTACTTTGAAAAAGGGATGATATAGCTTATGGTCTGAGAACTCAGTAAAGTCCTTTCTCCTTATAACAGAATGGCGCCTTGGGACATGATGTGGAAGGAATGCAGGATTTCTTATGGTTAGTAGGTTTCTCATGCTTTGCATGGTCACTCACTTGGGTGCAGTTGAGGGTTGTAGTGAACCAAGTATGTGGGGACAGACTCATACTAAGTCCAACAACTTCTGAGCCCTTTTCCTCTATGTCCAGTTTGATGAGATAGATACTAGTGTGGTATGTTCTTTTCTCTCACCATTCATTTTCTAGAGGTTTGACATATTGGAACTTGTCTAGAGAATGATGTCTAGGATAGTGAGAGGACACACTGTGCTGCACTGGGAATACAGAGGGTAGAGAGCAATAATATCTGGGGAGATCAGGAAAGGCTTCCTGTAGGAGGTGGTACCTGAGCTGTGCCTCAGAAGAAGTTAAAGGTTGTAGAAAGCAGAGGTGGCAAACATTCTGGAAATGGAGAACAGCCTGTATAAAGACCCAGAGATGAGTTAGGATCATGGGTATTAAAGGACTGGAATGTCATGAATGGAGAATAGCAAGTGGACCAATTTGGCTGGAAGGTAGGATGTATGAGGGTGAACTAATTTGAGATAAGACAGGGAAGAATGACTGGGGCTAGGTTGTAAAGAACTTTAAATACCAAATGGAGGAGATTCCATTCTATCTCATATATCACTAGATAGCCATTGAAGTTTATTGAGTGTAGAAGTGACCATGTCAGACTTCCACTTTAAGAATATCAATTTTGTAGATCTGTTGAGAATAGATTGAAGAGGAGAGTGACTGGAGTCTGGAAGCCCAATAAGGAGGCTATTGTAATTGTTGGGCATGTTGCCATTTGTTGTCCAGTCTCTGAGGGTCTGAACAAGATGATGATTGTGTGAGTGGAGAAAAGGAAACAGGTACAAGAGATGAACTTGGTAAAATAGAAATATGTATAGAATGATTTTACACACAGAGAAACACACATATACACAGACATAATTTGTGTGTAATGGTAGCATTTGGGGGGAGGGAAAGGAAGAAGAAAAAAGAAATTTACATAACTTTATTATATATTTAAAAAGAACAGCAAGTTGTACATAATAGATTTGCAGTTCATCTTTTTTATATATTGTGTTATGGAAAATTTGTTTTATTCCATAAATTAAAAATAAAATACATTAAAAAGAAGAGATGTTGTAAAGGTAGAATCAAAAGGAGGTGCACCTGGTTGTATGTGGAGGTGTGGATGAGGGAGAGTGAAGAGTAAAGGATGTCTCTGAGGTTTCAAACTTGAGTGACTAGAAAGATGGTAGGTACACTTGAAAGAAATAATGAAGTTAGAAAAAAAAGACATGGGTTTGGGGGGAAAGATGAATTGAACATGTTGAGTTTGAAATGCCTATGGGACATCTGACTGGAAATGTCTAACAGAAGTTGATGATTATGGTTTGCAGCTCAGGAGAGAGTTGAGGGATAAAGCATCTGCATAAAAATGATCATTAAAGTCATGGAAGCTATTGAGATCACCAAGAGGAAGAATGCAAAGAGAGATGGTCCAGAACAGAACCCTGGGGTATGTCCATACAAAGGCAGTAGGATGGGGATGAAGATCCATGGAGATAGAAAGAATGGTTAGACAAGTTAAAAGTGTCTGGGTATCATGAAAATTCAGGGAAGAGAAAGTATCTAGAAGGTAAAAGTGGTCAGCAGTGTCAAAGAATACAGAAAGGTCAAGAAGGAAAGTAAGGAAAGGCCACTGGATTTAGTAGCTAAGAGATCATGGTAACTCTTGGAGAGAGCAGTTTCAGATGAGTGGTGAGGTAGACACCAGACTGCAGGATGTTGAGAAATTAATGGGAGTAGAGAAAAATGAAGCTGTGGAGACCATGAGTGTAGACTTTTCCCCCATATGTTTGGCAGTTAGAGGAAGAAAAAATATAGAATACTTGAAGGGAATAGTGGGGACAAACAAAACAAATTTAAGGTGGGGAGAGATCTGGGAATGATTGTAAGTGACTGAGAAGGAGTCAATGGGTAAAGAGATATTGAAGATTATAAAGTGAGTAGAGATAAGTGAAGAGGCAGGCTCATAGAGGGGACTGGAGGGGATGGAATCAACTGTATAGGAAGATATGTTTGCCTTGGTAAGAAGAAAGACTTAGGGTGGGTGGGGGGACCAATAACAGTTTAAGTATTTGAAAAGCTGTTATGTGGAAGAGGATCTCTTCTGCTTAGGCTCAGAAGGAAGATTTAGGAGCAATAGTGGAAGCTGAAGAAGCATATTTGGGCTCAGTCTAAGGAACAATTTCCTAGTAACTGGAGCTGTCCAGAATGGAATAGGCTACTTTGGGAGTTAATGGGTTTTTCCCACCAGTGGAGGTTTTCAGGCCTAGCCTCATTAGCCTTTTATCAGAGAAATTGTCTAAGTGTTTCTTTTTCAGGTATGTATTTGATGTTATGATTTCTAAAGCCTCTTGTGACTCTGAAATTGTCTGATATTTTTAAAAAGCTACCCCATTCTCTTCACCACCATGCTAACTATGGGTGTACTTGACAAGCCCTTATTCCAAGTTTATTACTTGGTTCACTTCCTTTTTAAAGATTGGATCTTCCTATCTCACCCAAGCTGGATGTGCAGGAATCACTTATGGGCCTGATCCCATTCTCATCATCACAGAAGCCTTGATCTGTTCCTTTTCTGATCTGGGCTGGTTTACTCCTCCTTAGTCAACCTGGTGGCCTTCCACTTAGGGGAGAACACCATATGAATGCTGAATTTGGTGCAAGCATCTGATCAGCTTAGCCCACTGAACATCAGAACTCCTGAACTCAAGAAATTCTCTAGCCTCAGCCTCCTCAGTAGCTGGAATTGTAGGTGTGTAGCACCATGCCCAGCCCTGGTTCACTTTCCATATCTGCTGAACTCTCACAGAGATCTAATACTAGCATTTTGCTTTTTCTCCTACTGGTTTATTAGCAAATCCAAATGATTACAGATAGTCGCAAGTAAGCCTCAGAACCTCTGGGATGCAGTATATCAGTGATTCTGGGCTTTTTACCTAAGCCTCCAAATTTATACCCATCATTGTCACAAAGGGAAATCCTGTCTTGATCTTCTATTGACCCTTTAAATAAGCAACAAAGAAGTTTAACATTGATTTTGGGATTTGGGGGGGGGGGCTTTTGTTTGCTTGTTTTTGATTATACTAGACTAAGATCATAAATACATCCAAATATAAATATAGTCAAACTGGATTAAATCAGGAATCCTCAGATTTCATCTCTGAGATGGTACCTAAGGAGAGTTTTTGGAAGTACTTGGAGTTTGCCTTCTGAATGTAAATTTCAGGGAAGAGAAAGGGAATAAGCATTTATTAAGTGTCTACTATGCGCCAGACACTGTGTTAAATGGTTTATAAATATTATCTCATTTATTATTTCAGCTAGAAATTATCTCTACCTTCTTTAGTCACCAATAGCATTTTTTGCACCTCTCTTATGTACTCATATCTTACCTTGTCTTAGAATTACTGATGTATGTATCTTATCTCCCTTAGTATATTTCAACCTCCTTGAAAAGAGAGATTGAGTCTTGTTCATCTTATTATTCCTTATACATAAGTGTGTGCTTTCTTGAAATTAATTTAATCTCATAAGGTTTGGAAAGGTCCTAGACTATCCCAACTTCCCTTAGAAATCTAATGTGGTGTTCTCATTTATGTAAACCTTTATTGACTTTGGAACCTAGTGAGATAAATAAAGGATGGAGAAAAATAACTAGAGCAGAACAAACGGGACTTCTTACCAAGATGCCAAAATTTAGAGGGTGTTGATACCATTTGTACTTTCTAAGTAGGTAAGAAAAAATTGTTTGAGGTTAGTACCCAGTTAACAAGAATAATTAATGAAATAGGAATCCACCCAATTGCCTATTTCTCTAGCAGATAGATGAACTCCCTCCTAGCCCAATCCCATCCTGCTCTCCAACTCATTGGTCATTCTCCATCAGAGACGTAGGTCCTAGGACTCTGCCCATGGGTCTTGTATTTCAGTATCTGAGGCCTTTCTCTACATTCCACTTCACCCCATCTCCATTGAACTGGTCCATCTTTTTAAAAATAATATTTTATTTCCCCCCAAATTACACGCAAAAACATTTTTAACATTCACTTTAAAAAATTTTGACTTTCAAATTCTCCCCTTCCTTTCCTCTTCTCCCCCTTTCCTTAGATGGTGAACAATCTGATATACATTATACATGCACAATCATGTAAAACATATTTTCATATTAGTCGTTTTGTGGAAGAAAACTAAAAAAATAATAATAAAGTGAAAAAATAGTACATTTCAGCTTGCATTCAGACTCTATCAGTTCTTTCTCTGGAGGTGGATAGCATTTTTCATTATGAGTCCTTTGGGATTGTCTTGGATTATTGTATTGCTGGGAATGTCTAAGTCATTCACAGTTTGAAGTGGCCCATCTTTGTGAAGCTTTTGTATGAGGTTCCAGATTTACTCACACCAGCTAGTATAGGGCAGCAGTCCATTTTATTTGACCTGTGTAGACAATTCTATAATCCAGATAATTCAGTCCTTAACCCCACCCTGGGGGCTGAATTATTCATCTGAATATAAACTAAATTCCTGTCCAATTTTTGTGCTTTACTTGGTGTTATATAGAGAAATTCTAATTCTACATGAGGATGACTAGGACATGTTTGTGTGACTTTTTGTGATGGTAATTCAGGAAATTCTCTGGACCTGTTTCTGAAACTATAAAATAAGGTAATAGAGGAGTTGGTAGATGAAAGGATCTCCAAGGTCCCTTCTAGTACTTACATTATGTAGCCATAAATTGAGCTTCCATCGAAAGCCATGATTGTCTCTTCTCATGCCTGGAATAAGTTTCAAGAGTTGTGACCATGTTTAGAAGTGAGAAGTTACAGGAAGGAAATAGAGCATTATGAATATTTGTGATGAAGGAAGAAATCTTTGATTGGCCTGTCATTTACTCTAGACTTTTGGGAGAGATGATCTGAAAGGAGTAAGAGAAAAGGTAGCATAGAATGCCATGAATTAAAATTCTATGAAGAAAGTTAGCCCAGGAGGATTCAAGAATGAAGTTCTGATGATACAAAGAGAAACAATTACAATTAGGAGGAAAAATGGAAGTTGTCTGAAAAAAACTAATGCAGACACACAGAAAACTCACTAAGATTTTTAAAAATATATGTACATGAGCCATAAAAATAATGAATATGAAGAATTCATAGGAGTATAGGAAGACATATGAACTGATTCAGAGTGAAGGAAACAATACCCAGAAAGCAACACACATGGTGACTGCCACAATGTAAAGGGAAAGCACAAAACCAAAACAAAACCCACCAAAACTGAATCCTGTGTAATTACAATGACCAAAATTGGTCCCAAAAATGAGATGAGAAAATGTACCTCCCTTCTTTCTTTGGAGAGATTAGAAACTATAAATACAGAGCATTTGCATATACTATCAAACTTGACTGATGTGAGGTTTAGTTTTTCTGAACCACTTTTTTTCTCTTTTTATAAGAGATGGCTTGTTGCAGGAGAGAGATGGGGCACATTTGGAAATAAAAGTAAATAAGTTCTCTATCTATCAATCAGTAAACATTTATGAAGCATCCACTGTTTGTCAGGCACTATGCTATGTGCTAGAGATACAAAAAGAGACAAAAGATAGTCCCTGCCCTTAAGGAACTCACAATATAATGAGACAACAAATATATATATATATATATATATATATATATATATATATACACACACACAAGCTATATGCAGGATGGAAATAATTAAAAGTGAAGGCACTAGAATTAAGAGGGGTTGGAAAAGGCTTCCTGTGAAGAGAGGATTTTGGTTGGGACTTGAAGAAATCCAGTGAAGTCAGTAGGCAGAGATGAAAAGGAAGAGCATGTGGAACAGCCAGAGAAAATACCTAGAGCTGAGAGATGAAGTGTCTTATTTGTGGAATATCCAGGAGGCCAGTGTCATTGGATTGAAGAATGTGTGGCAGGGAGTAAGATGTAAGAAGGATGGAAAAGTAGGAGGGTTCTAGGTCATGAAGGGCTTTGAATGCCCAACAGAGCATTTTATATTTGATACTGGAAGCACTAAGAAACCACTGGGGGAGTTAGTGTGGTATGTGGGGTGTGACATGGTCACCTGTGCTTTAGGAAGTTCACTTTAGTGACTGAATATAGGATGAATTGGAGTGGAGAGAGACTTGAGGCAGACAGACCCACTAGTGGGTTATTGAAATAGTCCAAGTGGTAGGTGATGAAGTTCTCCACCAGAGTGGAGGTAGCATCAGAAAAGAGAAGGGGGCATATTGGAAAGATGTTGCAAATGTGAAATTGACAGGCTTTGACAACAGGTTGGATGTGACTGGGGTGGGGGACCGGTGAATCTAAGAGATAGTGAGGAATCAAGGATAACATCTAAGTTGCAGTTCTGAGAGACTGGGAGGATGGTGTTGACCTCTACAATAACAGGGTAGGTAGGAGAAAGGGGGAAGGGAGAGTTTGAGTGAAAAGATTCTGTTTTACACATGTTGAGTTGAAGCTGTCCATTGAATACCCAGTTTGAGATGTTTGAAAGACAGTTAGAGATGCAAGACTGGAGGTCAGCGGAGAGGTTGGAACAGGATAAGTAGATATGAGAATCATCTGAATAGAAGATGGTAATTAAACCCATGGGATGAAATGACTAAGGGAAGTACTATAGAAGGAAAAGAGAAGAGGGAGCAGGACAGAACCCCACTGGACACCCATGGTTAGAGGGGTGATCTGGGTGAGGATCTAGAAAATAAGACTGAGAAGGAATGGTTAGATAGGTAGGAGGAGAACGAGGAGAGAATGGTGTCCCCAAAACCTAGAGACAAGAAAGTATCGAGAAGTAAGGGAGTGATTAACCCTCTCTCAAAGGCTGCAGAGAAGTGGAAGAGAATGAGGATTGAGAAAAGGCCACTGGATTTGGCAACTAAGAAGTCACTGATACCTTTAGAGAGAGCAGTTTTAGTGGAATGACTAGGTCAGAAGCTGAATTATAGGGGGTTAAGAAGAGAGAGAGAGAAGGGGGGGAAGTGGAGGTACCTATTATCATTTAACCTCTCAATGCTCTAAACAACACTCAAAGTTTCAGAGAAAGTAGGAGTTTTCTCTTGAGGTGTTCCAATGAAATAACTGTCTCAGTCCCTTTCACACTGTGGATTCATATTGAACTAGTAGGCCACCATCTGCCCCCCACCCACTACTTTCCCCATATCTTTTCTAAACTAATTGCTGTCAGGGCGGCCAGGTAGCACAGCAAGTAAGAGCACCGGCTCCAGTGTTGAGAAGACCTGGAGATCGAATCCCAGGCTCAGACACTTAGCACCCACCCAGAAACACCTGGCCGTGTAACCTTGAGCAAGTTACTTAACCCCAATTGCTTAGGGGCGGCTAGGTGGCTCAGCGAGTAAGAGTACTGGCTCCAGTGTTGGGACGACCTGGAGATCAAATCCCGTGCTCAGGCACTCAGCACCACACCCAGAAATAACTGGCCATGTAACCTTGAGCAAGTTACTTAACCCCGATTGCTTAAAAATTAAAAAAAAAATAAACTAATTGCTGTCTAATCATGCCTCTCCCATCTTGTAGAAGCTATTTTTTAAAAATCCAAGTATACAACTTTAGAATGATCTCTCCCCATTAAATTTCATCTTATTCTCTATTGTTCTACTCTATCAAGATATTTTTGGATCTTGATTTTTTTCATCCAAGCTATCCTACCTTTGCATCATCTAAAAATTTGGTATACATAACATCTATGCTTTTATCCAAGTCATTTATTAAATAGCACTCAAACTTTACTTCAGAGAGTGCAACTCTGATGGTCTTGAGAGAAACCCTGTTCTTGGGTTCTGAGAAAAGCCAAAGTTCTTGAGAGAAACCCTGAGCCCTCAGGTGGTCAGAAGAAGTGATACAAGAACTTTGGAATTGATTGTGTGACATGGGAGACACCGGCACAGTTCTGCTCAGCTTGGCATGCCTACATCAGAGAAGGTGCTGTTCCCTATGAGCAAAGCAGAACTGAAACAGCTCAAAGGAAATGCAAGATATGCAAATTTGGAGAATCCACCCCAAATGTTCACATGGACTATTTGTGCCTGACCTGTGCTAGAGCATTCTGAGCTTGTATCAGTCTGATCACCCACAGTCAGACACAGTGAAACTTGACTTTAGCATAGTGATGTCATTTTGGTTCTCTTCAAGAACAAAGGACAATAACCAAACAAACAACCATACACACACATATGCACATATACATATATACACACATAAACATACATGCATATACATACACGAGTACACACATATACATATATGCATGCATACAGATAGATGGATGGATGGATGATAGATAGATAGATAGATAGATAGATAGATAGATAGATAGATAGATAGATAGGTAGGTAGATGGCACAGGGTGGGTTGAATATGAAGGGATGATATCTAAAAATAAAATTAAGGGATGAAAGAGGAATGTACTGGGAGAAGGAAAAAGGAGAGGTAGAATGGGGTAAATTATCTCACATAAAAGAGGCAAGAAAAAAGCTTTTACAGTGGAGGGGAAGAGAGGGGATGTGAGAGGGAATGAGTGAACCTTACTCTCATTGGATTTGGCTTAAGGAAGGAATAACAAACACACTCAACTGGATATGGAAATCTATCTTAACCTACAGGATAGGGATAGGGGAAGGGGGTAAGAAGGAGGGGGGATGACAGAAGGGAGGGCAGATTGGGGGAGGGGGTAATCAAAAGCAAACACTTTTGAGGAGGGACAGGGTCAAAGGAGAGAATAGAATAAGCAGGGGGCAGGAGAAGAAAGAGGGAAATATAGTTAGTCTTTTACAACATGATTATTATGGAAGTGTTTTGCATTACTACACATGTATAACCTATATTGAATTGCTTGCCTTCTCAATGAGGGTGGGTGGAGAGAGAGGAAGGGAGAGAATTTGAAACTCAAAGTTGTTTTTGTTTTTTTTTTTTGAAAGCAATTGGGGTTAAGTAACTTGCTCAAGGTTACACGGCCAGTTATTTCTGGGTGTGGTGGTAAATATCTGAGCCCAGATTCGATCCCAGGTCATCCCAACTCTGGGGCCAGTGCTCTTACTCATTGCACCACCTGGCTGCCCCTAAGCAATTGGGGTTAAGTAACTTGCTCGAGGTTACACGGCCAGGTGTTTCTGGGTGGGTGCTAAGTGTCTGAGCCTGGATTCAATGCCAGGTCATCCCGACTCTGGGGCTGGTGCTCTTACTCACTGTGCTACCTGGCTGCCCCAGAAACTCAAAGTTTTAATAACGAATGTTAAAAATTGTTTTTACATGTAACTGGAAAATAAGATATTTAGGCAATGGTGTGTGGAAATCTGTCTTATACTACAGAAAATAGAAAAAGATAAGAGAAGGGGGTGTGTGTGGGTGATAGAAAGGAGGGCAGATTGGGGGAAGGGGTAATCAGAATGTATGCTGTCTTGGAGTAGGAGGAGGGGAGAGATGGGAAGAAAATTTGGAACTCAAAGTCTTGTGGAAGTGAATGTTAAAAACTAAAAATAAATTAATTAATAAAAAGAAGTAAAAAAAACCCATTAATTTTCAGTTCCAAATTATCTCTTCCTACAGTCCCTTCTCTGCCCATTGGTAAGGCAAGAAATGCAATATTCATTATACATATGTAGTCATGCAAAAATTTCCATGTTAACCATCTTGGATGGGGGGAAGCAAGAAGAATAAAATTTTTTAAAATATGCTTCAAACTGCACTCAGTGTCCATCAGTTCTCTCTCTCTGGAGGTGGATAGCATTTTCCATCATGAATCCTTTGGAATTATCACAGATCATTGTATTGATCAGAGTAGCTAAGTCTTTCACAGTTGATTATTATTAAAATACTGCTGTTACTTTAAACAATGTTCTACTAGATCTGCTCACTTCACTTTGTAATAATTCTTATAAATCTTCTTAGTTTTTATGAAACCACTCCCTTCATCATTTCCTATAGTACAATAGTGTTATATCACAATGATACGACAACTCAATTGATGGGCATCCCCCCAGTTTCCAAGTCTTTACTACCACAAAAGAGCTGATATTATATATATATATATGTATATATATACATATATATTTTACATAATCCATTGAATATAGCTAGCAATAATATTATCAAAAGTTCATTAACTTAAATTTTTTGATAACTATATTTCGGTATATTAGTTTCCTTTGTAATTTTAATATATTTTATATTATGTATTTAAAAACATATTCTAAGGAACACATGGGCTTTCTTTACCAGACAACCAAAAGAGTCCAGGACACACACACACACACAAAACCCCTTACCTAAGATTATAAGGTACAGAGAAGGTGCTGATCTGCATTGGCAGAGGGAGTTTCCTCACCCTATACCCAGTGAAATCACAGGTCCAGCCCATATCCTATTATTATTATGAAGCAGTAGGGTATAGGAAGACCCTCCAGTTTTGGGTTCTATTTTGAGAACAGAAAAATCTCAGTCCTTATGTTTGTGAACTATTCTTCCTCATGAGGGCTCTGTTTCTGTTTAGAGCAGGGGTTCTCAAACTTTCTCTTTCTTATGGCACAATATGATCCTTTGTGATGATGAATTACATGGGAATGCTGAAAGATTTCGTGTGTGCACATATAATGCCAAGTATACATTTCATACAATTTGGGAACACTCAAGCATATATACATGTGATTTCAAGTGTAACTTCCTCTATGAATGAAAATCAGCATGTTCTCTGCAACTTATACTATTAAGGAGATCTAATTTCCTAGGCACCCCTAGGAAGCTCATGGCACATGTGACACATGTCAGAGATGATCCTTTGATCACCATTACAGGGTATGCCCAGAGGTAGATCATTCTTAGTTATGACCTGTTCATATGATTGAAACCACAAGTGAAACCTTATGTGGGAAGTAGGGAAATTTTCTTCCCTTGTATAAAACTGCTCTGGTCTTACAGATTTGAAGAGACCATAGTCTTTGGTGAAGAGGGTGGGAGATTAATTTAGTGATAAAGTCAGAGCACCATGAAAATGAGAGGAATATTCATTTGAAAAAGAGAAAAGATGAAAATAGCCATTTCAAGACAATAGAAACATTTAAGCTAGTAGTAGAACAAACCATTTAAGTGACCAACTGTCCCTGGAGATAATGTCATCCTAACAAATTACTTAAAATATGAATTGGAAAATGATGAATTAGAATTTAGGTAGTCTGTTCCATAGCTACATCTTGAACTGGTTTCTGTTCTACAAATGCCTTTGAACTTAAGTCACCCCAAATTTGACTTGATCACTGATCTGGGACTATAATCTTCAAGTGCCCCTTATTAGAGTGGACAACCTACCAGTATTCAGAGCAAAACTTGAAACTCCCTCTTTCTATTCTCTCCCTCCTCTTTCCCCCTACTCCCCAACTATAGTCAGGTTTGGGAATTTTAAAAATAAATTATTTAGGGAAATGTTTTTTTTTCTTAACCTGATTAATAATTCTTATTCTCCCCATTCATTTCCCCCCATGGTGTCCAAATTTCAATCTGGGAAGATTAGAAGCATCGTAACAGAATCACCTTATTGTCAGTGAGCAGGGATTAAAAGAACTCACCTCATTCAACTCTGTAAGACCAGGAAGGGCTGCATTTAAACTACTGAGCATAGGACACCAATTCCTCATATTCCAAGTGTCTTTTGGGGTCTGGCAATTCCTGTGGATTTGGAGGAATACTGCTGGGCCTTAAGAAAAGCTGAGTTGACACAGGAAATTAGACTCATATACTGGACTCTTAACTGTTAGACTTGTGGATTCATGTAACACTGATTTTGTTGTTTCTTTCTTTTATCCCTTTGATATTCCTGGGCACTATTTTACAAAGGCCGAAAAGACATATTAAGTGTTACCATAATCCCTGAGTGATAGGAAAAGTCAGAAAATCCCACTCCCCCTAGGGGTCAGTAGGCATTGATCTCTGTGTCTCTGCTCTTAGAAAACATACATCATAGCATGCTAGCACCAGAAAGGGCCTTAGAGATCATCTAATCTAAACTCACACTTACTAAATAAAGAGCTAAGGCCCAGAGAGTTAAATGAACTATCCAAGGTACCCAATCAGCATCATGACTAGGACTCAGTTCCCCTACTTCATGCTCATTCTACCAAGTCACATTGCCTCTTTTCTTCATTCTGAAGAAATTAATGAGTAGAAAGGAAATGCTAGTGTCCTTTGACAAGGTTGGCTGAGGAGACTTGCCCAGGTCAAATATGAAAGCATAAATAAAAATGGCCACTGTGATTTAAAATTCTAGAGTCCAATTTGCTACCTTCTGGTCCTGTCTATTTCTAGACTCATAGAACTTAACTATGAGTTGTATGAATTACTGTATACAAAGTAGAATCAGCAGGTCAACACTATACCCTACCCTCACCCCTACCCCCACCCCTTACTCCAGATCACGTGGTTACCATCTCCACGAAGAATCCAACTTGTTCATGAACATTAAGAGCTTTCTTCAGGAAATGAATCAAAATGGAGTCAATAATTTCAAGAGTGTTGGTAAATAGAGTTCACAACTTGGTGAACATAAATAATTTTAGCTTAGTGTGGTGGTAAAAACTTTTAGTTGAGCATCAGGAAAACTAGGTTCTAGTACAAACTTAGACAGTAGGAATGGAAAAGAAAAACAAACATTTATTAAGCACCTACTATGTACCATGCATTCTGCCGAGTGCTTTACAAATATTATCTCCTTTGATCCTCACAACAATCCTGGGAGTTAAGTGTCATTTTTATCCACATTCTGTAGTTGAGGAAAGTGAGGTAAATAGGTTAAATGACTTGCCCAGGGTCACATACCTAGTGAGTATCTGAGGCTAGGTTTGAACTCAAATTTTCCCTCCTCCATGCCTAGTTGTACCACCTAGATGTCTCCAATAACCAGATATATGACCTTTCTCTGCACCACAGCTTTCTTCATCTTTATAATTAGGAAATTGCACTAGATGATATTTAGGATTACTTCCAATTCTAACATTCCCAGTTCTAAAACCCTTACGGTTCTAACATACCATCTTCTAAGAGTCCTTTTAGTTCAAAAGTTCCATTTTATAAAGCCCTTTCCAGGTGACATTCTAGATTCTATGGTCCCTTCCAGTTCTGACACAAGTTCCCTTCCAGTCTTCCAGTTCCATGCTATATTCTTTCCTTCCAGCTCTAACATTTTATATTCTGTGTCCTGATATTCTATATTTTAAGTTGCCTCCTAGATATAAAATCCTATAACTATGATCCCAAATAGTAGCAGAGTGGTAATGTAGATGACAAATGGTGCCCTCTTGGATATAGATTGATGAAATATTTATTAAATGTTTACTAAATAGCAGACACTGTTCTAGGTGCTTGGGATATAAACTTTTAAAAATAGGATAGTCCGTATCCTCAAGGAGTTTATATTCTAATTGAGGAAGACAAAGCATTAAGAAGATTTGGAAAGGGATAGAGAAGGAGAATGGGATGAGGAGAGAGGGGAAGGGAGTATCTGGGCAGGGGGAAAGCAGCTGCTGGTGTAAAGGTGGTACAATCCCAAGAGTGAGCAATGTAGCTTGGACTTCTCAGGATAAGGCAATTACAAACAGGGACTAACTAATCAGGGATCATGCCTCAGGATGGAGTTATCCTTGCCCCCTCAGAGGGGGCAAGATGTTGTTTTGGAAGTAGAGCAGACCAGAGAGTAAACAAAAGTCTCTATTCCTCCTAAGGACACTCAAATGCAGATCTGTTTCAGAAATAAAGCAATGTGCTAGTGTAGATGCCTTTACCTGAGAGCAATCAGATCTGGCTTATCGGAACTAGTTTTATTTTGCTAACCCATATGGAAGCCCTTGTCCTATATCACTATTAATAGTCAGAGGGGATCTTACCTTATTTACCTATGTTGACCATATACCACCTCAGAGCTCCTTTCTGTGAAACTGCCTCTGCCAAAGCCATTACATTTTCTTAGCTTCAGGCAGATACAGACTCTGGATGCCTTAATTTAGAAGCGACTGAGAAAAAATTCCTTGTTCCTGGGTAGCCTGCGTCCTCAAATTCGAGGTCTTTGGGGTCATGCCTACACAGGTGATTTGAGCTCACAATTTATTAGCCTCATCTTTTCCACTTAAGCTGGCTTTTTCCTGGGCAAATTGGGGAAAGAGCATAAGGGGGGCTGTCAGCTTCCTTACCAAGCAGTAAGTAACCTTCACTCAGCTCATAGAACATAGATTGTCTGTAAGAGATCTTAGAAACCATCCAGTCCAATCATCTTATTTTACAGATGGGGAAATTGAGGCTCAGTAAGGAGAAGGGGTTTACTCAAGGTCACCTAACTAGCTAATCACAGAACCAAGACTGCTACCTCCTAGTCTTTTAGAGATTACTATTAAAATTCTGTCCTGTTCAATGTTTTGCAAACTGGGCCTCTTCCTTGGAGTTTAGCTCTCTCAGGGCTACCTTAATCAATGCCCTGGGGTGGTCTGTTCCCTTCTTGGGCCCTAAAGGGGTTTCCCAGGCAGCAACTATACTTTGGATAGAAGGCTTCCTATATGCGGTAGGTCCTCTGGAAGTTAATAAATGGATTCAATCCCTGATACATTTCCTTTGAATCTACTCACCTCACCCAGAATAAAACCTGCAAATTCTTATCTCTGGTGCCTTTATTCAAGCCAGTTCCCTCACCTGGAATGCCTTTCCTACTCCTCTCTGCATGTCTACTTAAAGTCCAGCTCAAGCCCTGCTTCCCCTATGAAGCCTTTCTTCTTAACACTGTGATCTCTCTCTCTCTCTCCTCTCTCTCTTCTCTCTCTCTTTCCCTCTCTCCCCCCCCTCTCTCCCTATCTTCCCCCTCTCTCTCCCTCCCTCTCTCCCCTCTCTCTCTTCTCTCTCTCCCTTTCTCCTCTCTCTCTCTCTTGCTCTCTCTCATTTTCTCCTTTGCATTCATAGCACTTATTATCTGTACAGTACACTCACAGAGCATGTACTCATTCACATACTGCCTTGTGACATCTGCTGTACTGTTATTTGCCTTTTCATGTCTCCCCATGAGCCGTTTGAGGGTCAAAGACCATTTCTAATTCATCTTTGCATCTTCAGCAGGTTCAGAATGCAGTAATCATACTTGCAACTCATATTACCATAGCCCTTTGAGGCTTTCACAGTGGTGTCCTCACAACTCTCTAAGTCAAGTAGTGTACATTTCATTATCTTCATTTTACAGGTGAAGAAACTGAGGTTCAGAGAGGTTGTGTTGCTCAGGGCCACACATCCAGGAAGCATCAAAGTCCTAGGAACTAACTCAGAGTCCAAATTAGGACGAGTCTTCCCTTCAAGTTCCATTCAATTTCCACTGTATCACACTACCTCTTTTTGCTCTTAGGAGACATGTGTGTAGATGATTGGGATGTGGTCAGAGCTTCAGTTTTCCTCACTTAGGGGCTGTGGATGATTGAACACTGGGATCTAAAGCAGTTTGCTAATAATCTGTTACACCTCTTCATACTGCCTGAATGCTGAGTAATGTCTGTGTAATTAATGGCAAATGTTGGAGGGTAGGGGTAGGCTGAGAAGGGAATAAGCCATATTTCCTATAAAATTCAAGGGCCATCTCTAGCCAATGTGTGCCTTTTAGAAGACAGAGTGTTTCCCTGAAGCATGAGGTGAGAAGTCTGATCTATGCCCCCTTTTCCCCCTCCCCCCTCACTCTTTCTCTCACTTTCTCTTGCTCTCTTTCTGTCTCAATCTCTCACTCTCTCCTAAGTATTCTCTCAGTGTTTGCTTTTTCTCTCACTCTGCTTCTTGCTCTCATTTTTTGGTATGTAGAAACAGTAGTTTTCTGAAAGTGAAGGGTCAAATAATAATACCCTAGACTTATACGTTCATTTGAAGTTTACAAAATACTTTTTCTTTTTTTTGCTTTTTGGAGGGCAGTTGGGGTTAAGCGACTTGCCCAAGGTCACACAGCTAGTTTTTTTGTGTGTTAAGTGTCTGAGGCCAGACTTGAACCCAGGTCCTCCTAACTCCAGGGCCCGTGCTCTATTCACTGTGCCACCTAGCATCCCCTTACAAAACACTTTATACAACAACTTTGTGGAACAGGCAGTGGAATTATTATTAATCCCATTTTCCAGACCAGGAAATTGGTATCTGGAGAGGACAGTGATTGGGAACTCTCAGACACCAAATGTCCCAAAGGTCAGAAATGTAGTCTTTTGTAGTAGAAAGATCATAGGCCCTTTCAGAAGATCACCCAGATTCATTGACACTAGTTATCCTACCTTTGTGATTGTGGACAAATCCCTGCACCTTTCCAAACCTCAGAGGATGGTGAGAAAAACATCCATAGTATTTTCCTTAACATCATATTTGTTGTGAGGGTCAAATAAGATAACAGATGTAAGACAATTTGCAAACACTAAAGTACTGTATAAATGTCAGCTATAATTATTATTTCATAAAGTACTTTGCAAACATTAAAGTACTATTTAAATGCCAGCTATTATTACAGCGTCTTGCTTCTTACAAGAACAAGAACCAAATCTTGGCTTCACTGACCACTGTGCTGAGTATTTCATCAGTACCAAGTATTTCTTAAAAACGCACATTATGTTTAGACATGGTCATTTTTTTTCATTTCCAATGTCTTCTCACAAGTCCTCTCACTCATTTTACTTCAGTGGTTAAAATTTTCAAGGTCCCCTGCACCTAATCAGTCAGATCCTTGAAGCCTTAAGCAGTAATCATGTGTGAAAGTCTACCTAGATATCTTGGTAGAGTTAACACAGCTCCCAAACAACCAGAGAATGGCTTCAGTGTAAGGCTGGTAACCCATGGAAGGAGTGGAATTGTCCACAGGCTCTCACCAATATGGAGGAGTTGGCTTTGGACCCCAAACTTCATGTTTTGTGGGGTCTGATGATACTGAAGTGAACAGGCAGCTGCTGTTGCCTAGTGACTCAGAGCAGGAGGTGGCAGTATCAGAAGGACAAAACAGAGTCATATAAACTGTCTTCTTCCCCAAATCAGCATTAAGACAAAACAGAGGGACCCTTCCTCCTTTCACACCCAGAACCACTTTGATCTGTACCATTTATTTATGCCATATTTCACATATTTTTCCTCATTAGAATGTAAACTCTTTGAAGGTAGGGAATGCTTTTTGAAAATATTTTTGTTTATTTCATTAAATATTTCTAAATTACATGTAAAGTTTTTACATTCATTTCTTTTAAATTTTGAGTTCCAAATTTTCCCCTGTCTTCCATACTTCCATGAGAAGGCAAGCAATATGATATCAATTATACAATGAAGTCATACAAAATGTAATTCCATATTAGCCATGTTGCTAAAGAAAACACATGCAAAAATCCCTATGACAAATAAAGTAAAAAATTATGCTTCAATCTACACTCAGAGTTCATCAGTTCTCTCTCTGGACATGGATAGCATTTTTCATCCTGGGTCCTTTGGAATTGTATTGGATCATTGTCTTTAAAATAAATAAAAAAAAAAACTTATTTATTTATTTTAAACATTCTTTTCTTTTAAAATGTTGACTTCCAAATGTCTCCCTCCCACCCCCTCCTACCCACTGAGAAGGCAAGCAATATGATATCAGTTATACATGTGAAATCATGCAAAACATATTTCTATATTAGCCACATTTCAAAAAAAGTGAGAAAAATAAAGAGAGAAAATTATACTTCAGTTTGCAGAGCTCATCAGTTCTCTCTCTGGAGGTGGATAGCATATTTTGTCTTTTGAACCCTTTGGAAATGTCTTAGATCATTGTATCGATCAGAGTAGCCAAGTCTTTCACAGTTGATCATCATTACAACATTGCTATTACTGTGCACAATGATCTCTCAGTTCTCATTTCACTTTGTGTCAGTTTGTATAGGTTTTGCCATGTTTTTCTGAAACCACCCCCTCATCATTTCTCATAGCACAATAGTACTCCATCACAATCATATGGCACACCTTCTTTAGCCATTTCCTAATTGATGAGCATCCTCTCAATTTTGTATCATTCTCTTGATCAGAAAAATTGTCTTTCACAATTTATCATCCTTATAATATTGCTGTCAGTGTGTACAATATGTTCTCAGTTCTGCTTACTTTACATTGCATCAGTTCATATAAGTCTTCCCAGGTTTTTCTGAAACCAGTCTGGTTCATCATTTCTTCTAGCACAATAGTATTTATTCCATTACAACCATATACCACAACTTATTCATCCATTCCCCAATTGATGGGCATACCCTCAATTTCCAATTCTTTGCCACCACAAAAGGAGCTGTTACAAATAGTTTTTTGTACATATAGGTTTTTCTCTTCTCTTTGAGGCCAGGAACTACTTTAGCATTTTCTTTGTATCATCACACTGCCTGGAACATAGTTGGTGCTTAATAAATGCTTATAAGTTGGTTTTTAGTTGGCAGGGGTAGGGCAGGAGGAGACCATTCTGTAGATTGTGATTTGACTGTGGGGTTCCCTCAGTAGTTCCTAAGATTATTTCCTATTAGGTGTGCACTGATCATAATAATAATGATAATCCTCATCTAATAGCAAGAGAGACAGCCTGTATGACCTAGTGGATAGATAGCCATCTTTGGCAATCCAGAGAAGGAAGGTGATGGCTAAGGTCATACAACTATTATGTTATTAAGACTTGAACATGGGGGTGGCCGGGTGGCTCAGCGAGTAAGAGCACTGGCTCCAGTGTCGGGATGACCTGGGGATCAAATCCAGTCTCAGATACTCAGCACCACACCCAGAAATAACTGGCTGTGTAACCTTGAACAAGTTATTTAACCCCGATTGCTTTAAAAAAAAAAAAAGACTTGAACATGGGTCTTCTGGCTTTGTACCCAGGCCTCTCTCCATTATATACATTTTACCCTTTCTAAATTCTCTCTCCCTCCTCCTGTTCCCCCTTCTCCTCCATGTTTTTTTTTACTTTTCCATTCTTCCTCTCCCTTTTTTCTTTCTCTTCTGCCTATGCCTTAGACACCCATAAGCTTGATTGAATCCTTTAGTGACACCCAGGTGGCTAGCTTTTCCTGGCTTATACTGTGGAACAACCACCTCTGGAGACACTCCTTTTTTCCTGAAGTGTGAATTCTCCAGCTATTCCCTCCAAGTCCCAAAGTAATTTTAAGGTTTCTTACCCTATACCCTTCCTAGGTAATTTAATTTTTATTTTTTTTAAGACAGAGTCTCCCAACCTCTCCTAGGGAGGAAGTTAAAGAGCTACTCATGGGCCCAGTTCTACTCAGATCAATGCAAGACTTTGCTGACCCATTTCTAACTTGGGTCATTTCACCCCTCCTTAGGTAACCTGATGGTCTCTCAAAACTCCTAGCTTCCCTCCATATTGGTGCCCAACAAACCACTGCAGCTCAGAACTACAGAGCTCAAGGGATTTGTCATCCTCAGGCTTCCTGAGAAGCTGGGATTACAGGCACACGCCACCATCCCCTGCCTTCCCAAGTAATTTGAAAGGAGCCATCACTCTGCCAGAAAAGATCATTTTAGGGGAAAGAGTTGTACAGTTATTAGACAGAGTTTCCTTCTATCTAGAGTTAGATATTTCTGAGATGATGGCAGCAGATGGAAAGATGTTTTCCATCATTTTTTGAGAAAGATGGGAATGCTCAAATATTGATTACATAAAATTTTAACCAAAAAGGCTTACACTTCTTTTCTTGTATTTGTCTTTCTCACATGTTTCCTTCCAAAGCTTAGTAAGGAAGTTTTTTTTCTTGGATTTTGACTAAGATAACATAGAATACTGGATACTCTAGTCTCATCAGCTGCTAACCTTAAAGCACCATACAAATGTGAATTATTATTACTATTAATCAGATTATCTTTAATTCAGTTCAGTGCTATCCAACAACTTTTCATTCAGAACCTATTCTGGATATGGTACTTTGCTAGGCACTGAGCATTCAAGGATAAAAAAACAACACAAACTCTGCCC
Source organism: Petaurus breviceps papuanus (assembly GCF_028583685.1). Taxonomy (NCBI): domain Eukaryota; kingdom Metazoa; phylum Chordata; class Mammalia; order Diprotodontia; family Petauridae; genus Petaurus; species Petaurus breviceps. Next base: position 5,713,496 of record NW_027187344.1, on the reverse strand, counting down.
TTTCAAGGGGGTGGGATGAAGAAGAGATAGAGAGGAGAGAGACAGAGACAGAGAGAGAGAAAGACAGAGACAGAAAAATTGAGGTGGGGGGGGTGAGAGAGAAGTACACTTGTTAAGTACTTCCTATGTGTTAGGCACTATGCCTATACAGTTTGTATTCCCTATAAAGGGAATACAAACAAGCAAGACAACTTCTACCCTCCAGAAGCTTATATTCTAAAGAAGGAAGATAACACATAAAGGTGAAGTGGAAAAGGGGAGATGAGATGGTGGAGGAGGAGGGTACCTGTGCCAGGACATGATGAGGAAATGGTTGGGAGGAGTCAGGGAGGCCTGAGCCCTGGCTAGATAAAACAAAAAACCTTCACCCAAGGGTGAACCCAAGTCTCTGGCAAGGCAGAGATAGCTGTAGCATGGGTTCATGGTGAGGAGACCTAGAGCTAGAAGTATGGAAGAGGATTCCAAGCACACCCCTTCCCCCCTCCCCATCCCTGCCACCATTCCCCAACAACACAAGGCAAAAACTCTCTTCCCAAAGCATTTATTCCGTAAAACTTGGGACTCCGTGAAAAGGCCCCATCCAAGGACTTAGAAGGCCACATGTGGCCTCAAGGCCTTAGGTTCCCCTCCCTGATCTAGTCCTTGAAGGAAGAGGAGGGTCTCAATAGCTAAAAGCCATGTAGTACATTCTGAGTTTTAAGTTGGTCTGTGTGACTGTGAACAAGTGGGAAATAGAAAGAAAATAAAAGACCAGAGAAGAATGAGTAGTCTGATTTGGCTGCAAAGTTGTGAAGGAGACTATTATGAAATAAGACTGCAAATATAAGTTGGGGAGGATCTTAAATGCTATACTCAAGAATTTGCATTTTACAGCACGAGCGTCTCTTTAAGACTATAAACTCAAAAGGTGATGATATGCATTTGTATGAAATTTCATGTTTGGCTTAAAAACTTTGAATTTATAGGTAACAGGGAACCCCTGACATGGGATCATCCCCGCACTGGAACTTTGGTGAACATTGCTCCATTTTGGGATGCTGAACCCTAGTTGGAAGCATCTCTTCCCCCTATTATATTTTATGTATTCCATACTAATTTTGGGGACCCAATTAGCACAAAATTTCTACATAGAACCCTGGGAAGTACTGACATCCCATCTCCCTTTGCATGGTGGTTAGTTCATTGTTTGAATCATGGGAAAACAGTATAGTAAGGGCAATGTTGAGTATTAAATTCTATTTCAATAGGATTCCAGCTCATTATGAAATAATACTTATTAAGCAACTGTGTATATATGGAGCTACATTTAACACATTGTAACATATAAACTAAACTTATAGAACTGCCACTTTATGACATTTCTCATTTCACTATTCCACATATATACTTTCCTTCTTGATGCCTTTACTCAAGGCTTTTGTCACTTTTAGCAAATGATGCTGAAAAGATGAATTCAGCAGCACAAGGCAGTCATTTTGTGATGGTTTACTTTAGGCTACAATTCTAGTATTACATTGCATCTAAAAGAAGTGGCCACCTAATCTCTAAGTGTTCACAATTACCAATGGACAAATGTGATATTAATAACACACATAAGAAGAAAAAACCAAGGCAATTAAAGAGGGAGCAAAAAGGGAGAGAAAAGAGGAAAGGGGAAGGAAGAAAGGGGGAAAGGAAGGAAAGATGGGAAGGAAAAAGAAAGAAAAGATAGGAAGATGTAATCACATGAAAAACAGCATTAGGTTTCTGTGTAATGAGTTTTGTATGTCAAACCGAGATAGGCAGCTGGTGGGGCAGCACTGGGTCTGGAGTTTAAATCTGGTCTCAACTACTGTGTTATCCTGGGCAAGTCACTTAACCTGTCTGCCTCAGTTTTATCAACCATAAAATAGGGATAATAATAGTACCTACTTCCCAGGACTGTTTTGAGAATCAAATGAGATAATATTTGTGAAAAGAGCTTAGCACATTGTCTGGCACACAGCAGGTACTATATAAAAATGCTTATTCCTCCTTAAAAAGCAGGACAACAGAGGGCAAGGAGGAGGTCTTCAGGGAAGATATGATGTTGTTCCTTTGCTCATCTTAACCAACCCATGTTCCCTTTATTTCAACAGGTGAACTGCCACCTTGATACATTCCCGTCTGAGAAAGCTCGCCAGAGAGCATACAAATCCCACTATGAGGAGTTCTCAGTACGTCAAGGAAACCTGCGTAGGGGCAACTATACCCATCCATAGACACTTGACTTTTATAAGAAACCCTTTTAGTGTGATAGGAAATTCCCTGGATAGATTTTAGAGTACAGTGGGCCTACCTTTTCTGCCCTTATTGAGACAAAACCCCCATGTCATTTGATGGGGATTCTGCCTCTGTAAGGACCTCAGAATCAGCCCTCAAGCCAATGATATTTGATGACTTCCTATTTTTTTAGGTCAAAATGCACTAGTACCTCCTTCCCACTTCCTCACTGGAGAATCATCTTCCCTTAGCATTCTAAATCAATAGTCTAGCCCATCCTCTCTTCCCATACCCTCTTCTGATGTGAAGAACCTGAGTTTCAAGGCATTTGTCCGAGGAACCATGCCAAAGCCAGATCACACAGCCTTGTAACATTCAAGGCTATGAACAACAAACACTGACTTTCCTGCTGAGTATAACATCAATGTACTCTGAGATCCCCTGCTTTCTCTCCTGAACCTTAGTTCTCCTCTTTGGGTTCATGACCACATGCATGTTAGTGCCAGTTCTCCTGGTTCTGGTCTACCATGGATCCTCCAAGGAAGTCATTGGAACGTTTAGGATCTGGACCATTCCAGTTCTCCAATGATGCATTATCTCTCAAGCTATGAAGCCATTCCATTATCCCTCATCTATGGGAAGGTTGCTAGGGTTAGCATTATTTAGATCCCTTCCTAAAGAGAGAGAGACTTCCAAGGAAGAGAGGGGACCACAGGAATGTCTTCTCAGTACATAATTGTTCTGGCTGATCCCCTTGGCCGTTCTGCACATTATGGAAGCACCCCTTCTGTCTGTTCTCCAGTACCTTTTGTCAGAGCTTATATATAGAGATTCCACAGTTCTGTATTTTGATTAAATACCTTGATTTGCCATTACTCTCTCATGTCTGTATTTGAATAACTTAACAGTATATCTACGATAATAATGATGGAACCAAATGGGATTTAGGGGTTAATGGAAGTTCCATAGGGGAGTTTCTCTCAGCAAACTGGACAGATTCCAAATATCTAGATCAAAGTAGTTGGGCTCCTACTGATCTATCTCCCTCCCTCTCCCTCCTATCATGACTAAAATGTCCAAAGATACTAGTTAAAAGCCACACACTAGAATCTAAACTTCAATGCCCTTCTTGTCTAAACTTTGTGTATCTGCCCTTCCCTTTTGCCCACCCATTGCTCAACACAGCAGGTAGTTAAGAGCTATAATAAAGCACTTTGCTTTCCTTCCAGTATCTCAATTGATCCTCACAACAAACCCTGTGAAGTCTGTAGTATGAGTATTATTATCCCCATTTTACAGATGAAGAAAGTGAGTCTCAGAGAAATGAAGGGATTTGCCAATGATTGGTAAGTAGGGGAGATATTTCTGGACCTTATGGCTTCTGCCACCAAATCCAGTTCTCTGTCCATTGTACCATATGGCTTCTAATGCTAGCTGGATTAGCCCCCCCCCCCACACACACACAGACTACCAGGCATTGCCCTATTTAGTTGGTCTTTAAGGTTCCTTCCCACTCCTACTCTATGAGTCTATTATTAGTCTATGACTACTCTAGGTGGGATACTCAGGCTGGTTGTCCTAACTCTGAAAAAACATGTCTGTAGCTACTAAATTGAAGAGCAAAATCCATGATCTTTTAGAAGCCTATTCCATAATGATAATATCATACTTCCGTCTTTGTATTCTCCAAAATGCTAAAGTGACCCCCAAAAATCAGATGATCCTTGCTGATGATAGATGCCATAAGAGGAAACTATTGTCTTGGCTCACTCCCTTTGAAGTTACTATCTCTTGACATCCTACCTGCTCCATGATGGCAAATTCTGACTCTACGTATGGGTCCATCAGTCACAGAAACTCCATTATTTCACTATGATCCAAACTTTGGGAGTCAGGGCTGGTGTACCACATGGAATACTGTATAGGGCAACTAAGATGGTACTAAAATGGAATTTGCCATCCTCTAGGTGATGCTTTCCCTGGAGGGAAGGGAGTTGTAGAAGCAGTCTTTAGTATCTCCTAGGTAGAGCAATGCATATAGAGAGGAAGAGAGACACTAAAATCAAACTGAAGACAATGCAATGGACCACAAAGCAAGAAAATGGTTGAGAAAATAACCAGTTGTCAGATACTTGTTACAGCAATCAGAAAGTACCACTTGGAATCTTAGAGAAGACTTAACTTAATTTTATTTAGATATGTTAAAGGAATGAAAGGTCCTGTGCCCAAACAGGTGTGACAAAAAAAGAAAAAGAACTTATAAGTCTAAATAATAATATATGATGTTTATTTGAAATATACAAGCCATGTGTAGACAAACAAACTAGAGAATGGGGGAAAGGGCAAAGAAATATTTGGGGGTCTGAAATTTACCATTTTCCCCAAATAAAGAATGATGGAAATCGTCATCCAGCAAAGAGAGATAGATGCTGGGAGGAAAATATGCGAAGTTGGGCCTTCCTCTCTTGGGACAAAGGAAAGCCTGGACTCAGGGCAATAAATTAACAAATCATTTATTGCCCAAGCAACAGAAGAGTAAAATGCCGGTAGGAAAGAATGGTATGGCTCTGTGTACTACTAACTCTGTTCTTGAACACTTCTCAAAGTCCAAAATCCTTTATGTCTGGACACAGCTCCCCAAAGTCCTAAGTAGCCCCATATCTGCCTCTCCTTGTCCTACAGTGCCACCCACTGGTCACTCGGAGATTTGGTGTAGTTCCCACCCAGCCAGCCCCTTCCCCTGACCCCACCAAAGCATTTATTGTTGGTGAGGTTTCACAGCTTGCAGGTAGATTTAATTGGACCTTCTTAGGTTTTACTTCTTTCTGTCAAGAACCCCTTTTGTCTTTCACTCTTTCCAGATGGACCTGAAAACAAGCTATGGAATCTGACTTTACCCTTTAGCAGAACAATCCTTCCTTCTCATCTGGACTATTCTAATAATTTCCAACTGGTTTGCTTATCTCCAATCTTTCCCAGTTCTGACTCATCTTCACACAAACTGTCAAAATAATCTCCCTAATGCACAAGTTGTATTAAGTTACTCCCCTACCAAAAAATCTTCAGTGACTTGCTTTTGTTTATAGGATAAAATACACACTCAGCCTAACATTTTAAACCTGCCACAGTCTAGATCCTATCTACCTTTCCAATCTTACTTCTTTCTCACACAATCACTATTCCCTCCAAAATGAACCCTGAATGAAACCTGATCCTATATTGCTTTTTTCCTCCAAGTATTCACATCGGTCATTCTTTGACCCTCTCTGCTCCATGACTTCATCTTTGTCCACCAAAATTTCTTCTCTGTAAGGCAAAGATAATGTGCCACCTCCTTCATGAGGCCTTCTCTGACCTCTTCACAAATAAGTGATTTTTTTCCTCCTAAATTTTTCCTGGACACTTTTCTGGATCAAATGAGGTATTTGTAGAGCACATAGCACAATGCCTGGTACATAGTAGGTACTGTATAAATGTTTCTTCCCTTCTCCTTTCTTTTCTCTGCTCTCACCATACTCTACCATTTATCATACTTATTGGTATATGTTATATCCCCTTTAGTAAAATGTGTCCTTTTTGAGAGCAGGGGCTATACTATTTTATACCTCTGGTCCCAAATCTAGAACAAGGCTTTGCACTTAATACTTGATGAATTAAATTGAATAAACTTACTTCGTACTATAGTTTGAAATGGGGTCCTTGGCCCAACTTCTCATCATTTTCTAAATAAACATAAAAACAAAGTGAACTCTAAGGAAACAGAGAAATCATAGGCATTCAAATTTTTGTATTTTTCCTAGCTGGTGGTTATGTGTGGAAATTTGAGCATTTAATTAGATAATTTTGCACCAATCTGTCAAATGTGCAACCTGGTAATGAAAATTACCTTTAATAATAGCAGTGAACCTTTAAGTTACCCCCTTCAATTAGTAAGCCTGAACTTTTAAAACCTTCTCTGGGATGAGTCAGCAAGAAGTAACATAAAAAGGTATCTATGTTAATTTGCATCTGTGGGGAATAAATGATAGATATGAATTACAACTCCTAGGTCACCCAATGTCAGCCTCTAGAACCTCAGAAGTATATAATTCTAACATTATAGCTCTAAAGCTGGGACAGACCTTAAAACAAAAAATGTCAGAGCTAGAATGGACCTTATGGGTCATCTAGCCCAATCATTTCATTTACATAATGTAGTGTTGAAAGAAGTCCAACACAATGAGAACCCAAATTGGATCAAATGTGAAATAAAAACCTTTCGGGCAATTAATATAAAGAATGTAAAATGGCTATTTCAAAGGAGGTGACTGAAACTGTAACTTCTCTACAAAGCCAAAAAGTGGTGGCTCCAGATAAGATCCATAATTATTAGTTGGAACCCTTCACAGCAGTGCATGAGTAACTAGTAAAGCACTTTACTAGCTTCTTCTCTGATATAAGCCTGATCTGAACTTTCTTAATAGATGGTGTCATATATTCATTGCCAAAAGATGAGAACACCAGCAACCACAGCAATGACATGTTTATATCCCTTATACAAAGCATTTACAACTTGTATTGATCAAAAAAATGAGAAAAGAAAACAATATATAGATTGAGGAGGAGCCAAAAAGTCCCAGAGATATAAAGACCAATTCATTATTAATTTGATGATGATTTTGAAAGCCACACAGATGCACTGTAACATTTGTCACCTTTGTTGATTCTAGCAAGACCTTTGACTCAATTCCACACTCGTGGATTAGTCACACATTGCAAAATAGTTAAAATGGATCCAAGCTAGGGTATTTCATGTCAATATACAAAACACTTCTCTATTTAAAACACTCCACCAACACAATACTATCGAGAACAATTGATATAAAATATGACATATTCTAGGGAGACATTTTAATCCTACTATGATTCTCCCTCATCCTAAATCCATTATTATCACTCCTGAAGAGAACTGAGAATGGCTGTCAAGTAAAAAAAAAGTTGTACCAAAACACAATATTAATCATTTGATGCACTTGGATAACATCAAGTTTAATGTTGCCACTGAAAAACACATTAAACACCTATTTCATTTTATGGAAACTTTCTTCAATGATACCCAAATGTCATTGGCACTCAATAAAATTATTTTTTTTTTTTTTAAAGCAATTGGGGTTAAGTAACTTGCTCAAGGTTACACGGCCAGGTGTTTCTGGATGGGTGCTAAGTGTCTGAGCCCGGATTTGATCCCAAGGTCGTTCCGACACGGGGGCTGGTGCTCTTAATTGCTGTGCTACCTGGTTGTCCCCAATAAAATTCTTAATGTACATCAATAGAGACTGAAGACTTTGCACTTGAAGTCAGAAGTCAAATTGAACCAATGTGGGGTGGGGAACTATACTTAGAAATACCTTGGTCTTTTTCAGGCAAGACACACTGAGCCTGGAGCTAATTAAGTAGAAAGTTGAGGCTGTGCATTAAGAGACTCCTGGAATCTTTGAATCAAAACTTTATGAAATGAACACATTTAGAGCAATTAACACCTTTACTGTGACTACTTTAATGTATACTCTTTTTCGCTTGGTAGAATGGATAACAATGGATCAAGGTGTTCAAACACATACTCATACAATGTTAATGAAACACAGGGTTCATCACCCCAGGGAAGACAGAAAAAGCCTTACTTCTTGATTTAAAATGAGGGAAAAGGTTAATAGATTTTCTCGGGGCACAAGATAAGCAGTTAAAAATTAGCAGACTTACTCTGGGAACAAATAGATTTCACTTCATAATGAAGTAGTAAAACCTGACAACTGTTGGTCAGGCTTGGTTATAGGAAATTTCTGTAATAGTTTCCTCCATCAATGAAATCATAGGTCTAGACCCCAAAACAACCAAAAGTGAGAATCCCTGGTGCTAGTCCTTCTTAAAGGGTTATTGGTTAATTGATAGTAGGAGAGAGATGACATTTCTTCTAGGTTGCATGGTGCAGATGCTTGATAAATTTGTATAGAATTGAATTGAAGATTGTGTTAGTAATAAAAAAGGAATATGTGTTCGTAAGAGGAGCACAAAATATTCATGGGTCCAAAGTCAAAGGTTTCCTACCTCTCCTGTTGGTGATGTAAGGCCAGAGAACACTCAGGATACATTAAATATCTACTATTGTACCAGACACTGTGTGTCCTTCTTGTGCATCTATTGAAGAATCCGAGTCAAAGAAACAAGACTCTTGGGAATTTGAGACATGAAAGACCTTGTTTCTTGACAAATTCTGCATTTTGAAGAATGCAGACATATTGAGTCATAAGAAAGGCCTTGGTATCTGTAGTTGGTTCCTAGGATTCCAACACCAAGATACTCCAAATTCTACCTATATACTTAGTATGTCATGAGGGACAGGATGGCATAATGAATAAAGGGATAGACTCAAGAGTCATGAAAAACTGAGTACAGGTGGTATCTCAAATACTTGCTAGCTTTTTGACCCTGGATGAATCACTTAATCTCTCTAAGCCTCAGTTTCCCCATATGTAAAATGATAACCTCACAGGGTTGTGATGACTAAATGTGATAATATATTTAAAGTGCTCTATAAACTTTAAAGCACCATATAAAAGGGAGTTATTATCATTACCATTCAGGCCCTCCTATAACTGAGGAAACTGTGGGTGGGATAGGAGAGCTGGCAACCAGTCTTTTAAAAGATGGTATAAATGTGAGATCTTATTACTATTTTATAGATCTGTGAAGTTTGGGCACTTCCTTCATTAAAGCAGATAATGAGCCCCCCAGGCCTTAGTAGATGGTAGGATCTTAGGGTTGGAAGGGATCTTGAGATTGTCTAATCCAAGGGTAGGGAATCTTCAGCCTTGAGGTCAAATGTGGTCTTTTAGGTCCTTGGGTTCGACCTTTTGACTAAGTCCAAGTTTTACAGAACAAATCTAAGGGGATTTATTCTGTGAAGTTTGGATTCAGTCAAAGGGCCACACTTGAGGACCTAGAGGACCACATTTGACCTTGAGGCCTCAGATTCCCCTTCCCTGGTCTAACCCTAACCACTTCATTTTGCAGAAAAGGAAACTAAGACCCAGAAAGGGGAAGTGACTTCCCCAAGGTCACACAGGGAATATGTTAGTAATAGATTTGGGATTCTAAACCAGGTCTTCTTACACTAAATCCAGAGTTCTTTCTACTAAGCCCAGAGAGTCTTTGTGAATTGCTGTGATGAAAAAAAAATATTCATCACTTGTTTCTGGTGATGAACCTCTAAAGCTTAACTTCTATTCCTTCCCTGGGCCCACACTCAGTGCCTTCCTATATTGACAAGTCATATGGAGCTTAAATTCTGTTGGCATAGTCTTTGAGAATCCAGTATCATCCTGGTACCATGAAGGTATCAAAGTAGCACTGGAGTAGAAAGAGGCATTATTATCTCCTTGGCACATTATCTTTATCCTAAGTGATCTAAGCAAGCATACACAGTCCTTGTCCTTTTAGGGGCTCAAGCCTATTACTAATTTAGTGAGAAATTGAGATCAGACCTGGAAATTAGGGAGAGGAGTTGGGGATGGATGGGGATGGACTAAGCTATTGAAAACAATGTATTGAAGCACTGGATTTAACTTCAGAAGATCATGGTAGGATCCTGGTTCTGACACTTACTAGTTGTGATCCTGGGCAAGTCATTCCCCTGTAATTGGATTAGAGAATCTCTAAAGTTCTTTACAGCATTAGGTTCCATATTCCTACAAATATAGACCTAAAAGCAGAATAAAAAAATCCCTATGCTTAGCCCTGAACTTAAGGGAAAAGCTAAAACAGAGAGAAAGAGAGACCTATAAAGACAGATAGAGAGAAACACACAAAGACAGAGAGGGGAGAGAGACAGAGAAAGAGAGAGACAGAAAGAGAGAATAAAATAGTGAATAGAGAATAAAATAGTGCCCATATCTTGACTCTAGCAGGCCAGGGAAATCAGGGTACATCCAACCACAGTTGGAAAACTTCCAATCATTCAAGTTGTCCAAAAATTGAGTGATGGTCCCCAAAAGTTAGAGATTCTCCTTCTTTGTAGGCCTGTGAGCAAGAAGTGAATGTCTGTGCTGAGGATTCCTCTTCAGGTATATACTAGATGATCTTTGGAGTCCCTTCCGTCTCTGAGAATCTGCAGTTCTGATACTATAATTCTGAATGAGCCATGATTTCACTTTGCCAGTGGCAAAGCTGGGACCTAAGTGTTCAAGGAGCATTGGAAATAAACTGCTCATTATAAACAGTAGAAGATTTACTGGGATTCCATTTTGCTTGAGAGAGCTTGGACTTTAGTCAGAGGTCCTGGGTTCATGTCTTAGTTTTGCTGCTTACTAGTTTTGTTACCTAGGACTCATGTCAATTCCCTGAACCTCATTTTCCTCATGTGTAAAATGAAGATGATAAAACATGTACTATAAGGTTGTAAGGCAAATACTTTGTAAATTGTAAGTAAGCTACTATATCGGTCTAAATATAGGCCATACCTGTCCTCCCCCTCTGGTTTGTATGAAACTAGAGTATAGCATATATATAATTACATTCTCAGTATATATTGTGGGAAGATTGTGAAAAGGAGAATGGAAATGAAGATCAAAAGTAGCAACAATAAAAATAAATAGTATTTGAATTAAAATAATTTTTTTAAACCGAGAGAACATTTGTATTTATTTTGGTAATGAGTACTTATTTATTAGTGTATATATTCACATCTTTCAAAAGGATTTCACTTTAGGGGTGCTATGTATATTTAGATTAACATATTATTATTATGTATTCTTAATATGACTTGAAGAATATAAAATAAAAACTATTAACTAATTTTATTTTCTTTTTAAAAAAAATACTACCACCAAGCACGAACCCATGAAGGAGAGGCTCATCACTAATAGGCTGGCCAACATGGATGAATTCTTGGGCCATTAGCACAGTTAATAGTTACTAGCCAGACAGGCTCCTGCCAGGAATGATGGACGTTTGATTATTTAAATTTTATAATGGGATTTCCTGATTCCCCTGGTTGTTAGCACTTTTCCTAAACTCCCCTCCAATTACTTACTATTTTCTTATCTATGTACATGTTTCTTCACCATAATTTCCTTGAGGGCAAGCACTGTTTTCATTTTTGTTTTTGTATTCCTAGTGCCTAGCACAGTGTTTTGCCCATAATAAGCATCTAATAAATGCTTGTTGAAATGGCTTTAATTTAATTGGAGGAAAGATAAGTTCTATATGGGGTGAAATATTCTGAAGATTCTTAGGAGACTGGTGCTTCAGCTCTGAGGAATGTCAGAGAAGAAAAGATACCTCTTTTACTCTAGCTTTCCACCCGTTCCTATCGAGGGAGTTCTATCAACTTCCACCGTGGCAGATACAACTGGGGGAGGGGGGGAAAGAAGGGGACAGCTAGGGCTGAGCAGAAAGAGGGAAACAGAGAAACTGTATTGCTGAAGGTGAATACTGCTGAACAGAGTGAAATATAAGTGTGAGAGAGAAGGAAGAGAAAGGAGAACATTATATTGCATTAACTTTCACATTATATCTGATATTACTACCAAACAAAGAATAATTTGGCATATGTAATAATCCAGTTAGACTTTCTAGTTTAGAAGAACCCAGAAATCTGGGAAAGGTGTCTGAAGGTCTCTCCAGGCCACTTTTTCCACAACATAGAATATCAGCTCACTGAGAGCGGCTCCGAGAGTTTCATGTTCTGGCTGCTGGTTTCCTCCCAAACTATATTCTCCTTGCCTTCCCTACGTTCTGACTTTCTCTGGAACTAGGGCTGGAAAGGTGAGACAAAAAAGGAGGCAAGGGCATAAAACTCCTAAATCATGTATTCGGACCTGCTGAGTGAAGAGACTCCCAGAATAACTGAGATGATGGGGAAGAAAAGAAAGGGGGGAGGGGTGTCAAAAGCTTGTCTTACAGTCTTACCCAAGCCAACACAGGTGGCTCTGAGGTCCCTCTTTTGTAACAAGTTTTATAATTTGGATCTTAACATCACAAGGGGAACAACTCCAATGCCGATAGGCAGGACGTGTGGGCTAGGATCAATAGAAAATTGGGAGCAAATAGGCCGAACAAGCTTCCCCAGACTCCACTTTATCTTTTTCATCAAAAACAACTACAAAAACTCATGTGAGCTCTGCAGCGGGCACTCAGATCAACAGTGGCTGACGGAGTCGGAAAGCAGCCCAACAAGCCGTCCGCCGGCTCACTCTGTGTCCTCCTCTCCCACTCACCCCCTCCCTCTTCCGACAGCTTGCAGCCGGGCCACCTCCTCCTCTCCACCCCTGCCCGGGAGCCGCCCCCAGCCTCACAGCCCTAGGCCAGACAGGAGTGACCGCTTCCAATCTGCTGAGGGGCTAACCGAGGGGAAAAGAGCTAGGCGACAGGAGCTGAAGACTATCGAACGAAATTGACTTGAGGAGAAGTAAGTAGGAAGGGAAAGTTTCTATTCAACCAGGTTGTGCTAAACCTCCACTTCAAAAGTCTGGCTTCCAGCCCCTGTGTAAATTAGCGCGGATTTTTGCCCAGCGCGGAGAGAGAAGTTCAGTCCTCAGAGAACTTTTTTTTTTCTTCCCATCGCCAGCTAGGAGGAGACTCTTAACTCTCTCATGAGCGCCTCCCAGCCGAGACTCCCTGCAAACCTTGGACACTTCCAGAGTCTCTCAGATAGCAGGCTAGGGGACAGCTTTGGCGCCCCAGCCGCCACAAATCAGTCTTCTGCCTTCGACACTGCTCCGAACTCTGGTCACATTCCCTCAGGGAGGACACACAAAAAAAGATGAGGGGCTCTCATTTCGTGTTTCCAAGTGGCATCCCCCTCCCGCAAACAACCCCTGAAAAGAAATGTATATGTGATGGGGAGACTGGGATACATCGAAAAGACCCCGTTTCCTACGATGGTACCATATAAAGAGAGTACGTCGGTTGAGCTACGTCTCTGGGCCTTATAATGAAGCTGCGCGGACACCTCTTCTGGTTTCTCAGATTCGGAGGGACAAAAGCGCTAGTGCCTCTGGGGAGCGTGGCTTAGCTGGGGGGCGGAAGGGGCGGGGTTCCGTCTCTTTTGTCTAACTTTTTTCCTTGCTTCAACTGAGACCGCCTCAGGCATCCCGAAATCGGTAGCACCCGGACCCCTTTACCCCATAAGCCCACTTCTAAATGTGAAGAACCCCTTCCTGTCGCCAACCGGAACAGAAGAAACTGAGCTTTTTGTTAAGACCGATCTCCTGTCTGCCACTGCACCAAAGGAGAGAAGGAGCGGAGGCATGGTGAATAGAACAAGAAATGATTAAAAACAACTGTAGGCTGAATAGGGAGTTTGTGAAGAACACAAACTTTTTTCTTTTTAAGAACTTTTCCCCCTCTTACTGGGAAAGGAGTTCTGATTTCCGACAGCTAAACACTGCCTCCGACTCTGAGAGGAAAGGAAAAAAAAAAAAGATACCCGAAAGCTCAGTGGATTAGTGATTTGGCTAACTGTGGGAAAGGATCGGAGAAAACTTACTCGAAAAAAAAAAAACCCACAACCCAAGCCCACCGGCGGCAGCCTCATATTCCCTCACACACCAGCCCTTACCCCCCTTGGCTAATCACCCCTCATTAAAAGCTTCATCAGCGGCCTAATGAAAGCAAACCGTGTGGAAATCGCCGGTAAACAGTTGGGTCTGGACTGTAATTAATTCAGTGTCTCTTTTAATCAAGCTGAAAGGGGATCAGGCTCCTTCTTGCGAAACCGTGACATCACCCCCAAAATCACCCGGAACCAATCAGCGCCACCGCTCCGGGGACACGTGGGCGAGTCTCCCCTTTTAAAAAAAAAACACACAAAAAAACAACAAAACGAAAAAAAACTACACCCAAAAAACCCGAACGCCAAAGAAAAAGTGACTCAAGTTCATTTTTTAAAAGAAGGGGGGGAGGCGTACCGCACACGGAGAAACTGTGAGAGCAGTCTAGAGGCCCGGATTTGCCAGAACCTCTGTCCAAGGTGCTGAAACGTTCGCCCAAGGCTGCGGAAGCAGGGGAAGTAGGAGCGGGTGGGCCAGGTGGAGCAGCTTGCGTCTTGAGCTCTGTTGCTGTCCAAGGTTCTGATGCCGTCAGGTGCGCTCCGCCTTACCGGCTGGAAGCCTGGGTGCCTGGGACATACTGCTGTCCGTGGTGCTGACCAGCCGCTCTCTGTGAACTGCTCATCAGGAAGAAGGCTTTGATTGTACTACTTTTTAATTGTTATTATTCTTTTCTTTCTTTTGCAAAGCTTATTTTATTTAGATTTTATTTACTCACTTTTCTCTTTGCCAAAGGGAAATCTAGGCCGGAAACTTTCCCTTCTGTCCCCCAAAACTTGACGCTTTCTCCCTCCCTTTCCCCAGTTCTCCCTCCCCGACACTCCCACCACCCCCCTCCCTCAGGCACCGCAGCTCTTCGAGATGCTGCAGAAGCGCTGAGCCCTTGTGGATCTAATGCGCAAAGGCGTTTGGCCCAGAGCTCCCCGGCTCCCCCAAGGCTGAACTCGGTCCAAGGTGCCCGCCAGCTCCCTGCCCGCCTGCCCCATGCCAGCCCTCAGCTAGGGGCAGGGGCGGTGGCTGCTGGGGTTGGTGGGTGGGTGGGGAGGTTCTGGGGAGGAAAGGAAGCGGCTTGGCTATGGAAGGTTCCAATGGATTTGGGATCGACTCCATCCTCTCGCACAGAGCAGGCAGCCCCGCCCTTCCCAAGGGGGACCCCCTGATCGGGGACTGCCGCTCACCCCTGGAGCTAAGCCCCCGATCGGAAGGCAGCAGCGGATGCTCATCTCCTGCTTCGCCAAGAAGGGACTGTCTGGAGACAGGAGCACCACGGCCGGGCGGAGCGTCTGGCCAGGGTTTAGATTCCCACTTGCAACCCGGGCAACTGTCAGCTCCGTCCCAATCCCGCTCGGTGACCTCCTCCTTCCTGATCCGGGACATACTTGCCGACTGCAAACCGTTGGCAGCCTGCGCACCCTACTCCAGTAACGGGCAGCCCGCAGCCCAGGAACCCGGCGGCCGCCTCTCGGCCAAGCCCGGAGAGGACTTTAGAGACAAACTGGACAAAGGCGGCAGCAACTCTTCCTCTGATTCAGAGTATAAAGGTAAGAAGTCTGGAGGTGAGGAGGTTAAGATACAGGGGAGGAGGGAACTGGAGCCACAAAATCTTGTATATGACCGTTCTCAAGCTGGGCACCGTTTCCAGTCTCCCTTAAAAAAAAGAGCCTAGACACGATCATCTGTGTGGCAACTTTCTGGAGCTGTTTCTTCCATCGAGGAAATCTGAAGGAGGGGTAACGGGGAGTAGGGATCGGAATCAAATCAAGCTCTTATCGGGGCAGGAAGCAAACTTATAAAACAGTCAGGAGTACTCCTCCTGAGACATTTGACCCACTGAGACAGTGTTTTGGTCCCTTCCCAGGACTCCAAAAAAAAAAAAAAAATACCGTCGATAGCACAGTTCGGGGACCTTCGGTTTAATTTAAATGTCCCCATTTGAAGCTAGAAACGAGTTTCTGTAGGCTGTGTTCACACCAGAGTTTCCACTGAGGCCAGGTAAGACCAGAGCTTCGACTTTAAGTCTACATTTCTATCAAAGAATAGGCATTAAGTTTCTCTTCTCGCCCGGTCTCTGTCCATTAGGGGACAGAGGGAGTCAAGCAGAAATACTAAGTTCAAAGAAATGAGCCAGCAGAAGGGTGAGAAGGTTAGGGGGAACCTTGATACTGGGGTAGGAGCCAGAGGGCCTGGAAGACGGGAAATCCTGAGAGGGCAAGCTAGCTTTTCTTACTGAATTTGATTGTATATGGAACTGAACATTGAATTCAGGGACCTCGGAGGGACAGGTGGTCCTTTGGTTCTTGTATAACTATCTCACCTGTCTTCCTTGGTCCCTCCTGAGTCAGTCTCCTAACTTTCGTTCTTGTCTTGGTTAATTTATTCCTCCTTTTTACCTCACGGGAAGCTGAGTAGGAAGGAAAAGTAGGGTAAAGGCAGTGAGAAAGTAAGAAGGGAAAGTTCTTTATGACTTGTTTCTCCTCATTACCTTTCAATTACTTGGGCTCCAGCAAGAGGCACTAATTTCTTTCTCCGAGACCCTGGAAAATGGCAAGAGGAGACTCAGGAGTCTGCTGTGGAGAAGGACCCCTGTTCCCTTCCCGCTGGTTAACTGTGCTGAAGGTGTGGGCAATAAGGAGCTCCCATTTCACTTCAGAATTAATTTCAGTATCCCTTTCTTCAAGATGGAATTTCCTCATAAAGTTCCTTTTATTTTCTCTGGAGTCCACATATCTGTCCTCCTATCCTAAATCTCTACAAGAGGCTTGCACATCTTTGGAGCCAGGGTTTTAGGAGAGGAGAAATCGTTTGTTTTCTAAGCACTCAGGCTATCCTGTCCAGAATCCTCTATCAAGATAAACTCCTCGACCGACCTTATCCCCAAATCTTTTCCCAGGCAGTTCCTCCAGGTCTGGGATGTGTAGGCAGGGGTTTGGAGGAGCAAAGAAGAAAGTGAATTGGACAAGAGCTACTTAGGCAGGGAGTCTCAAGGAATGTGAGTTAACAAGCGGGAAAAGCTTCCGTATTTGTCCTCTGCCCAGATCTACTCTTGTCGAAGAACTGTTTTCAGATCGAGTGAGACTGGCCTTACAGAAAGAGGCTGGCCTGATGCAGATGGTTATATCCAACTCCAGACTTCAGGATAAGGACAAAACCCCCTGTTCTCTATGTATATGAGTGTGTGGGGGCAGAGTTAACATGTGAAACATTATGTAGCTCTTCCTATTCCTTTCTTTAGCTCCCTGGCCGAATTTAGATGAGAATTAATTCCAAAAACTTTAATAGCCATGTCATCATTACTCTCTTTAATAAGCATTATGAAGTTGCGCTTATACCAAATGTAAGATGTATACTAGATATAGGCATACCCAATTCCAAAAATTTATTGAGTATTTATAAGTCCATCTCAGAAAGGAAGTGAAGGCTCAAATGGAGAATACTGGGGACTGGAACACCAAAAGAAACAGGGAACAAACGGTGACCACAACTCGGCTGCAAGTGCTGTTTCTCTCTAGCGAAGGAAATTTCTGATTACGGAGACAGATGAAGGGCAGATCGATAGAAACACAAATTATAAGATGCATACACCAGTCTATGAAGGGAACAAAATTCGTTTATACTGTTAAGAGGGGTTTCCTTTGTAGGCCAGTTGGCAGGCAAAAAAAAAAAAATCATGAGATTCCCGAGGTTCTTGTAAGTCCCCCTTGCTGTGTAACTACGGGCAATTTTAAAGGAGAGGAAATAGATCTCGAGGGTACCGATATTTGTTTGTGGGAAGCTGCCGGGAAATTCTAAGTGATCTAGCTGTAAAGACAAGAACCGAGCCTCTCAACTGGGGCGTCCTCTGCTTCTGGTCTCGGGACAATAGGCCGGCTCCAAGTCGGGTTAGGCTACTGCGCCTTGGTACGAATTACTTGAAAATGACATGGAAAAGGGAAGGCGACTAATGTAACTATTTCCGTCAATTTGAGTTCCTTTTCGCAACCAACTCCCCTGCTTCCCAAGTCTGGTCGCAAGTCACCAAACAGGCCAGAAGACTTACGAAGTCCCACTTTAAACTTAAGCTGGCCTTTTCCCCTAACACTACATACATACTCGCCTAACCCCTGGGTGAGGACCTCACTGGTGAACTGAAGTAACAAGCCGTATGATTCGGCAGCCAATCTGGATCGAGTGGAAATCACCCGCTTCCTCCGGAATATTAAGTTTTGGTCTGAAAGTATCCGGAAAATTACCTTGTCTTCCATTTCCCTTCGCTCAAGTAGACTTAGCTTAAGTACTTGCCCTCGTCCTCCCTGATTTCTCTCACCAGCTCCCAGCCTCTCATTCTCAGGAACTCAGCTAGCTTTCCCCAGCGTTCTCTTTCCTCGATTCCGCGCTGAGCCCCGGCTCTCTCCCCGGCTGAAAGCCACTGTCTTTCCAGTTGAGGAGTTTTGCTCCCTAGCGGCTCAATTAACCGGATTATTGTTCCCTACAGAGAGAAATCAACTCGTATTCCACTCAAGCCCTGTCAGCACTAAAGCAGCTCACAATGAAATTCACCGTAAAAGACTGAACACAGGGATGTTGTTCTCCTACCTTCCCCGCCAATTTATGGAAAGGGGCCGTTTTGGTTACTTAATAGCTTTAGAGGAGAAGGAGAGAGGGAATTAAAGAGACAAAAGGAGAGAGAGAGAGAGAGAGAGAGAGAGAGAGAGAGAGAGAGAGAGAGAGAGAGAGAGAGAGAGTTCAGTTTTAGGGTGTAGAACATCCTTGTTCTAAAGCAGTGAAATGTGTGATAGCCAGCACACTTGGGATAGAGAGGAAAGAGACAGGTGTTTGTGGGGCACTGTAAAATATATCCCATAAACCACATTTTTATGTTAATATGCTTATTTATGCCATAAATATCACTCATTGTTTCTGGTATATTATATATACATATATAATAATATGTTATATGCTTCTAATATATTTTATTGTACATAATATTTACATATAAATACACATTTATATATAAAATTCGAATATCTATCTGAAGTTAAAATATTTCTCTATATACACACATTGTATGCATATATTAAAATAATACAAATAATTACTTATCCATTTCAGATCTTAGTTTCCTCATCTGTAGAATGAGGGGGCTAGACTAGATGGCTTCCAACATCCTTTCCAGTTCTGATATATTGCTCCATATACACAGTCCTAAAAAGCGCATTTGTATGCACCAAACTAAAAATATAGTGTAGATGATCACCAATTTCCACTTTAATAAGTTTATTTTTCTTACCTCAAACCTCAGAGTACATTCTATTTTTAATATATCATTTTCGTGTGGTGTAATATGTGGTCGCCAAACAGAGACCTCCATGTATGTGACTATGGGGCACATTCTGAGCAGGACATGGTCTAACATAGAATTAGGCTAAGAAATTCGTCCTTTAAGGTTTCGGCTCTCTTTTCTGGTTCACTCTTTAATTTGGCATCACACAGCCCTTTATGCACATGATCCTATGATCTTATGATCCTTTTCCCCGTGGGGGTTGGGTGGGAAGGAGGGAAAATCTTGTGCTTCCCTGACCCTCTGAGGTACAGCCGATCCAAACGCTTAGTTGGAAAGAGAACACTCTCGCGGTGAGTTCACATGCACGTCTGTTTTATTTCAGACTTATTTTTTCTTCACTCTTCCCACTTGAGGTCTTCTTGGCTTAATTTACCCCCCTCCCACCCCCACCCCAGAGCTAGAGGAACAGGAGAACAGAGTGGACCACGCTCTGGAGACACTCCTGCTTCCACTCATACTCCCACTCCCTAGGTCAATAGAAAGAAAGGACGTTGAGGTGGTTGAAAGCAGAAAGTTAAAAAGAACTTTTCCCAAGGTTTCGTTCCCTTTTCATTCTTAAAGCGTTTTAACGTTTTCTTTTTCTATCTTCGTTATGGAAACGCTAACTCAGATAAGCCTAGCTAGAAGAATAAGAGACCAACCCAATCTGGGTGCGGATTTCTTACAGGCAGGGGGAAAAATAAGTATTTGAAGTAACATTTGCAAACAAATCAACAACTTGTGAAATTATGCTAGGAAGTACAAAGACAGCTGGACAGTGAAGTTTGGACTGCTTATCCTGGACTAGTTTTTCACTCAAGCAGGATGAAACTGGAGAGGGGCGGGAAGCTGAGTAAATGGTTGTCAGGTTTTGTAGAGCTGTTTTGATCCCCTTGATTGTCTTCTCCAGTGAAAGAAGAAGGAGACCGAGAAATCTCTAGTTCCCGGGATAGTCCCCCTGTGCGCCTGAAGAAGCCTCGTAAAGCTCGCACTGCCTTTACGGACCATCAGTTGGCGCAGCTGGAACGCAGCTTCGAGAGGCAGAAATATTTGAGCGTGCAGGATCGCATGGAGCTGGCCGCCTCGCTCAACCTTACTGACACGCAGGTCAAGACCTGGTACCAGAATCGCAGGTGAGGCTCCCAAAGGGGCGTCGGATAGAAGACCTCCAGGGTCTGGGATTGGGGAGGGTGCTCTGAAAGCCAACACTTGCCTGAAATCCATCCCTCGTCAATTCACTTTCCATCCCAGAGACGAAACTTACACAGCACAGGCTCGACATGCACACATACATACAGACAAAGCCCACAAACACACTCACACAATACACAACTTCCGGCTCAAAGCTGTGATTCTATGACTATTATCCCAGAAAACTAGGACCTGAATGAGAGCGTTGAGGTATTATAGACTAAAAGTACACAACACATAAACTCTGGCATAACACAGTTGCAGAGTTGCATGGACATCACAAAGAGAGGCAAACCACATACACACACACTTTCACGCACACACACACACATACACACACACAGTACAAAGTAGTGGACTAGACCTACCCATATGCTCTTCCGCCAGCCCCATCCTCTACTCTCCCTACTCTTCTCCTCCCCCTCAATCTGGGCCCCAGGCTTTTTAGATGGTCTTACACTCAACAGCCAAGGCACCTGCACCTCTCCCTACATCACTGGGGAATTGGAGTTTGCCCAGTGTTGGGAGGGTCTATAGTTGACCTCTGTGACCCTTACTCTCGACCCTGGAGTGAAAATTACTGCCCATCCCGCAGTCGTGTATTGGGGATACAGAGCAGGACTGAAGTAAACCCGGATTAAGAGAGGGGAGAAAAGCAGAGGTCAGAGCAGGAATCAAGATGGAACGCAACACAGAGACTAAAGCAGAGGCATGCCTGTTCGAAATCGGCTTTCTCCAAGTGTCTAGGAAGAGAAGTAGCTAAAACTGGTCTGATGCCTGAAACTGGGACTCACATCCCAGCTTTCCGCTGTGCACTGGTGGACAACATACCACTGGGCTAGGTCTGTTTCCCTAGAGAGGAAAATTCAGCACTATGGTAGGCACCCACCAACCACACTGTGAGAGTTAATTAACAAAGAAACACCTTGAGTTCCTGTGGAAGGGTGCAAAAACAAATTGGTACTCTCTTTGGGGAGTGTTTCAGATGACCTAAGAGTCGAGATGTTCCCAGTGTCACCCTCAGTCTCAGCCGAAAAGCGTTTCCCCTAAACAAGGCATATAACACATAGAGCTATTAATAATAAATACCGATTACTGCTCTGGGCATCAATAATTAAGAGCAGTTACAGTAATTACACAATTATGATGATGATGAATAATTCAGGGAGGGAAATTGGGTTGGGGCTCCTTGAGCCCCAGACCACGAGGGCCTAAGAAGAGACCTCGGGATGCTGCAGTGGCTCTGTTTGAGGACCCCAAGGTTCAGCACTGTGCTGCAGAGAGCACCTTCACCTCACAGCCTCCAAACTCCCATTAGTTGCCTGTCCAGAGGCTAAGGCTCAAGAAGTCCATAACCTTGTTAGGAGGCTTAGGACTAGCACATTTATGCTCCTCACCTCCTTCTAGTTCTGCTTCCCCAGGGGTCAGATGAACAAATAGGCATTGAGTTCCTCTGGTCAACTCAGGCTTCTAACTCTTTGGCTAGTGAGGTATCACTCAATCCTGCAAGCCCCAAATCTGCCCTAAACCTCATTCATACTCCCCTGGATTTTTGGTCCTGTTTGAAGGTGAGGATGCTAGGCCCCCGGCTCCTGTCCTCTTCTCCCAACCTGCCTCACCCTGGTCACAGGGGAGGTAGGCCAGATAGCGACTCCAAAACCCTGGTTTGGGGAGGCTTAGAAATCAGTCAATCCAGCCTTCGGCATCACTTATCCCTCATGGCCCCTCTCTCCAAAGTAATAGTGGGATTTCGGTGGAATTTCACGAGAGCAGAAGGCTCCTGGGAGTTAGTTTTGCTTTTCTGTTCATTTGGGTCCTATATGACTATTTGCATGATCACCATATCCATCATCATTACCATCATTCTTGTAACTATGCCTGCTCTTCTGTTTAGGAGCAAGTCCATCCGATCAAAAGGGTATAATAATCGTGTTATCTTCTGCTTGACATCCCCCTCCTCCCCTTCTCCCTCTGTCTCTCCATTCAGGCAACTGAGACTGGGGTATTCCCATGACCAGTCTCGGAATTTCCCTTCCTTTCTAGACCTTTTCCCCTGTCCTCTGTTCCCTCAACTCCTCTCTCACCTCTCTTTTTGTCGTTTCTTTCCTCGTCTTTTTCATGCCCTTGCTCAACTCCTCCACTGCTCCCCCACACCAGCTCCTCTCTCAACGAGAGGTCAGTTGAGCTCATTGGGCCTATATCCCCATCCATCTCCAGTCCCAAATTTGGACGGAGATAGCTGGGGCTGATTAAGTTGGATCCAGGAGTCGGCGTCTAGGCGCCCACTTCCATTATCCGACGCTGTATCTGTTTCTATCCCCAGAACCAAATGGAAGCGTCAGACGGCTGTGGGTTTGGAGCTGTTGGCAGAGGCAGGCAATTACTCAGCGCTGCAACGGATGTTCCCGTCGCCTTATTTCTACCCGCAGAGTCTGGTTTCCAATCTAGACCCTGGAGCAGCCCTCTACTTGTACCGGGGCCCCAGTGCTCCTCCGCCCGCACTTCAGAGACCTCTGGTGCCCCGCATCCTTATCCACGGACTCCAGGGAGCCAGCGAACCGCCTCCTCCCCTGCCCCCACTCGCGGGCGTTCTCCCGCGAGCGGCACAGCCCCGGTGAGCCTCAGTCCCCAGCCTTAGCCACCCCGGGCGCTAGTTCTCCCTCTCCGCGCGGGCCGCGCAGCCCCCACCCTCACCCCAGTTCATTGATAACTGAGAATGAGGAAGCAAGGGAGAGCAGAATCCGCTGCGCGCCCGGAGGGGAGACATCCTTTACCCAGAGCCCTCTTTTGGAGGAGTGGGTGTTGAAAATCCTCCCCGCTCCCAATCCCCTCTTCGTTCCAAAACATCTTCCCACAAAGGGCCAAAAGTTAATACTCCCAAGAGCCGGCCAGTGGCTGATTCCCACCTCTTCCCCAATTTTGTCAGCCGCCCTGCTTCACTTCACTCAAACCAGCCGAGGATGGGGTCAGTTTGCCCTAGCCGGGTTGTATCTGGCTCTGTGCATACATTTTCTCCTACTGCTCTCCACCGTGCCCCCACCCAACTTGCTCCTTAATCTCCCGGGAATTTGATCCGTAAGGAGCCTCCTCTCCCTGCCTTTCCCCCAGTCTGGGTGGGTGGGTGGATGAAGGAACCTTGAGCTGCTTGCTCTGTCTTATTCCCTTGGCTCCTGGCCTCCTGCTGTATATTTGCCCCTTCCTCCCCGCACCCTGCAGAGTTAGGGAGGGCAGGGAGGAAAACGCGGACTGCTGCTTGTACAGTGACGCTCCCCCTCCCCTCTCCCTCTACCCCAGTGGGAGCCCCGGCTAGGTCCAGAGGAGAGGCTGACCGGGCCAGGCCGAGCTGTACATACCGCGTGTAAAGTGTATATGAAGTTATTTATTCGTGACCCATGAGCCCGTGACCGTGTCCGTGAATTTGTGAGTCTGTAGCCTGCGCCCTCTCTGCTCCCGGGCGTGGCAGGAAGGGGCCAAGGAGACTTGCTTATGCAGCCCCAACCTCCAGCCCGGGCCCCTGGGCCAGTCAGGTCCCTTGGGCTCGCGCTCTCTCTTTTTTAAATGTCGAAATAAACTTCTTACAAATTCACAAGCCTGCTCATGTGCACGCTGCCTCTTCGTCTAGGACTCTGCTCCTCCAGCCCTTTGCTCTCACGATCTTTACATTTTGGCCTCTCCCTTTTCCCAATCGCAAACAGATGCTCTTTTACTCTCACCTTTTCCCCTCTCAATCTTCTATTCCCTCGCCCCATCAACAAAGTATTTCCTCCCTTTCCCTTTCTTCATTCGATTCCTATTTCTCTATTTTATTGGCCCGTTCCCTTCTATTTCCCTTCCTTTTCCAGCCCCCCCCTCGTCTCTTTCCCCTTTATTCCCCTTCGATCCATTCACCTGGTTCCTTCCCTTTACAACTCTTCCCTCACCAGTCCAAAACTGTTTTCCTTTCCTACGTCACTTGGGTACTTGGGGCCTTAGTCCCAAGAAGGTAGAGTTCCAGTGGGCCGGAGCTGGGAGGGGAGGTAAAGAGGGCAGAGGCGTGGGGGAGGGAGAGACATGTATGGAAGGGGGTCACTGTCCGGGCGCTCGCTTTGCAGCGGGCTGGGCTGCTATTCTCCCTCCCCAAGTGAGCTCATCTGTCCGGGACCATTCGCCGGCAGCTGGTGACCGGGACCCGACGGGCGCGGTGAACGACAGATGGGCGCCGAGGCAGAGCCCACTCTCCCCCCACACGGCACCCGTTGCCCACTATCAACCCCTCCTCGCCCGGGTCACTCCCATCCTGGTCCTGGACTGTCAGTCCCGGGGTGGAGCCGCGTGGGGGCTAGAGACGAACGAAGCTGAACTGTTCTAGCTTCGGCTCAGTCTTGCACCTTCCAGCTGCCTCAGGGAATTCAGAGACACATCTCCAACTCCGTTCCCATAAACCAGAGGCACCTTAGCAATGCTTCACCGATCCGGTTCCCTTCCCACTTCCCATTTACCCTTGGGGTAAGGTTTGGAATAAGAGGGAGAGGTGGCAATTCCTTCTCGCCCTCCCCACCAGCTTCTGCCTCACCCCAACACCAGGATCCCGAGGGGGCTGGATTTAAACCCTGAGCCAGACTCCAGGCTGTGCCCACATTCAGGGGGAAATCATTCCCATCTCAGGGGAGGTAGCAGGTGCTCTTAGTGGACCAACCCGCTCCCCCCTCCCCCCGCCTTCCTTCCCCACCCACTGTCCAGCATTCAACCTGAAGCCGCCCTGACCCTCAAAATGCTAAGGGTAGGGGAGGCACCAGACTCTAAGAAAGGAAAAACATTCAAGGCTGGGAATCGCCTTTCAGTGGAACAATAACCAGAGACCCTTCCAGTTTTGTTGACAGGAAAGATCTGGGAGATGAAAAACTGCTTTGGAGGGGAGTGAGGGGTGGGGGAAAACTGGTATACAGACCCTCATTAAAACCAGAGCCAGCTCCTGGTCTGCAACTGTTTCCTACCCCTATTCTATCCAACACACACACACACACACACACACACACACACACACACACACACACA
>NW_027187344.1:5653305-5688136 GCF_028583685.1 Petaurus breviceps papuanus | reverse complement strand
CACACACACACACACACACACACACACACACACACACACACACACACCTCTTTCTTCCCTGGGATGGTGAGGGTATTATTTTAATTTTGCAAAATGCACAGCAGCTAATTAAGTCAAGACAGCCCCTTTGCATTCAGCTTCTTTTGCATGTGAATGGGGGTTGGTAAATCCCCGGCTCTCGATGTGGTGGGGGTGACGGGGGATTGTCCCCAACTCAGGGTTAATGAAGTGGGAAAGGAGTCTCTCATAGCCTCCTGCAAACAAAACCCCCCCATGCAACAAACCCTGTCCAAATCCTACATGGATTGACTTAAACCCAGGGGATAAGTGCTTTAAATTAATCTCATTGAATAAGAATGAGACCAAACAAAACTCTTTAAAATCATATTAAAAATCTATCAAAGGACAACTTGCACTGGTGTGCTTTTCATTTTGTGAAAGTGAAGGAGATAGAATAGAGCAACCATCTTTACATTTACACAGCAGCAGTGTAAATCACAGACATATTCTCAACTATTTAATTGTCCTTGTACCTTAGAGGCGATTTCATATCTTACATTAATGAAGAACAAGGCTTCCCGACAAGTTTATAATTACAATATTTAAAATTGTCCTGCCAGTTCCCATCTGCAATAACTTTGCAATCTTTATGGTAGAGCAGGTTTTTTTTTTTTTTTAACTTTCATCTATTTAAAAGACTCACTTTGGTTTCTATGTTCTGGACCCTGGTGCTGGGTGATTTCAGACAGAGAGGAGGAGGCTGAGGGAGCTTTGGAGGAGGTCCTGCAAAAGGATAGCTCCAGAAAAGGCCCACCTTTTCTCCAGTCCTCTCCTTACAACACACGGACACCCCCAGAGATACATGTGCCTTGTGATCCCTTTCACAGGAAGATGTGAAATTTAAAGTAAGTGAATCTTCTGCTAGAAACAGTCTATGATACAAAAATGCTTGTGGACATTTTGGGAAAAGTCAAATGGACTTTAAAGTTCCTCCAAACTGTCACCAGTAAAGCTAACTTTAAATGGCCCAGCCCTAAATCCTCCCCCACATCCCAACAGCAATAGCAGAAAAGGTGTAACGATCTTAAAAGGAACTTTTGCTAGGGGGAGTAAAGCAGCCTTCCAAGAAAAAATATGAAGTAATATCTCCAAAACAATTGGAAACCAAATAATTTTTTTTTGTGGTGGGAGAAAAGTCTCATTTTTCTATCTATGAGAAATAAACATTGGGACCTTAGTGATTTTCATTGACTATATGTAAAGGAACTAAAATCCAGAAATTTAGGACATTAGCCATATTCCACTCACCTAAATGGCGCTCCTTCACCCTTCCACCAGCTGCCTTCTCCCCCCCCCCCCAAATTCAAAGGAACCCACTGGGCTTTGTAGAAATTTCTGAGGTTTAGTCTGAACTTGGTTCTATAGGAATGGAAGTTGCTGTTTGCATTACATCAGCACTGACTTAATTAGATCACACACAGGCACCTATTTTGCCAAAGGTTCTTTGCCCTTCACTGCATGAGAAATGAGGGTCCCTTCTGAAGATTTGCAACCATTAGGGGTTTCAAATACGAAGATGTTTGGGAACCTGGAAAGGAATTCTATACAATCCACTAGGGAAAAGAACTGTAGGTTGTAACAGTTCCTTAAATGCCCAACTTCTGTGAGTCTTTAAATATGAGAAATAAGAGCACAGTAGAGAATGAGAGAGACAAGTTTGGGAAAAGAGAAAATAGATGATTAAAAATGCACACAAAATTAGAATATGTACAGTGGAATTAGGCAAAGGCTTTGCCTAATTGATGCCTGAAATGTATAATCTTTCATGAGCTATAATAAGAGAAAGATTTATTTTTAAGGTTATTCCAACTCAGATAATATTAACCTTAAATCTGCTAAATCCTTGTTTCTTTATTAACTGGGGGGCAGGATATTGATTCTGCTCAAAAAATATACTCAGGCATCATCTTAATGTGAGATGAAACGTTTAGGCCATTATCAGCAAAGTAAGTTGGGGTTTGTAGCTTGAAGATATACATAAACATACACACATACACATACATACATATACATGCATACATATGTATACACATAATGATATACACATATATCCTTTGCATAGTTATAGCATTTTTTTTACTCCAGGAATGTGGAATATCCTTATGATTATTCATCCTTTAATAGAATGAATACTTTAAAAAAAATATGTAGGTTTTTGCCTTTGATCAGCCCCAATCGCTGGCATTAATCCTATTTCCCACACAGCTGGGTTTTGTCTATAAAAAGTTTGATCCCTTCTTTTCTTATCCAAATCATTTGAACTATTATGCATCAAAATAAAAGAGAGGGTGGCAGATTTGCCCAAAGTCATTTTTTACATTGCTTCAGGGGTTTTTTATTATTATTATTGTTATAAATTTTACCAACAGTCCCTATTAATTCATATGTGACAGCTGACTCTGAGAAGGTCATATTTTTCCTCATGCAGAAGATCAATTTTTACTAGACTCACACTCTACCTCATACACTCTGAGTCATTTCTATTGTAGTGTTCTAGATGACATTTGACTTGAATCTGATTGCCCACTATCAGAAAGGGAAGACTTGACACCTCCCCCTTTATCATTTGGCAAATGTGAATCTTCTCAAAGCTTACATTACTTTGCAGGTCAGTTGGCTAATTCAAATCTGGCATTTCCTTTGGAATATCTTAGAATTTTGTCACAGAAAATCTAGACATGGTTATTTAGTAATCACAGAGGAGGATGGCCAGGAAATGTTCAAGTCAAGCTGCTGCACAGGGCTCTTCAACATGAAGGAAAATGCTGATATTTTTAGCCCTTTCTCTTGTGGCCTTCTCTAGCATTTCCTGTATGTAAATATTACATTTATTGGGAAATCAATACTTCTCAAGGGGGGAAAGGGGCTTTCACCAGCCCTGCAGCCAGATCCAAAGGGGAAGCTGTGCCCCAGGTCACAACACAAAGAAGCCCAGACCTCTTGTGGAACCCTGTTGGGTTTCACTGGGAAGAAAAACACAGGGGCACTGGTGTCTTTTGACTTCAAAGACAAATAGTAAAAAGACAACAGTAAATCAATTAGTCCTGAAAGAATACCTTTTTTGAGGAACACTGAAGAGGGAATAATACAAGGAATAATAGAAAAGTGACACTGTATTTACAGCAACATATTTAGAGAAAATAAGGAGGCTCAGGGTATACTACAACATTGTGGTATTTCTGATTTCTTTTACAAAATGATTCTTAGTCCTTCTTACAGAACATTTCATGCATGCATTGGGAAAGGGAATTTTGAGAAATAAAATTTCTGTCTTATGCACACCCATTTCACAGAATCATAACTTGAAAGTTGGAATAGACCTTAGAAATCAACAAATCTTGCCCCCTTACTTTATAGATGGGGAAATTCAGGCCCAGAGAAGGGATATGACTTGTTCAAGGTCACATAGCTATTCTTTATGTAACAAATTGTGCTTTACAAATAAGGTCAAAGGGACCAAATAGTACAAAAATAAAACATAATGGAACTTTGCTAAAATGCTGGTATATGACAGCAGGGTTAATACATTTTATAGGCCAGCCTGTATCATAGTAGGCTTTTGTTGTATGGCACATTCAAATATGTTCAGTGACTTCGGATGGAGTTCTTTTGTCTTTCATTTTTACTCCTGCTCACTTAAAAGACTGATCAGCTTCCAATGTCAATGGAGTGAATATAGATATCAAGTAATTAGCAAATTGTTGCTGTGATGTTAGTTCCCTTGGTTTCTATTTTTGCTCCACTCACAAAAGATAATGGCTGTGGGTTCAATTATGTTTAAAAATTTGGTATGCAGGAAAAGAGAAACATGCTTATTTTTAATAAGACTCCTCTGACAAAAATAGGACATTTACCAATTCAGAACTTCCAGGCTCCATCTTGAGGCTATGTGCTATGTACAGAGGCAATTTTTGAGAAGTCTTAGCTAAGTCTCACTGAACCACAGAACATCTTTGTGGGCTTTTCCAGTGTTTCACAGAGACAGATTTTCCTTTCCTTCCCCCCACAGCAAAGGTTGGGAGCTCCAATTCAGCTCTGCAGTGTGTGGTTGCTGGGTTTTCCATGTTTGTTTTGCTTTTTGACCTTGGCGTCGCCAGCTTCCATCCCACTTGAGTATTCTGAACGCAAGATTTCAGCAAGACAGTGTTTACTCTGGGTCTTCTTATGAAGGTCAGGCCTAGGGAAGAGTAAAAGCAGGGAGGAGGAGAGGAAGAAAAGAAACTTTATATATTTTTTTTCATTCTAAGACAGGCTGATGGCGGCTGGTTCTGAGGCTGTGAAACTGACATTTTTGTATTAACAGAAGTACAATCCCTTCAATTGTGCTTGTTTTGATATTCTCTGTACCAGAAGATTAGATACGGCGCTGACAGATTTTCATAACGGTGGCAAAATATCATGGCATTTTTAAAAGTGAGGCTTTGTTCTGTACTGTTGTTTTCATGGAAAAAAAGGAACACAGGCTGATGGCAAATGAGGTGTATGATACAGCAGTTTGCCAAAGGAAAAAAAAAGCCCACCCTAAAACTCAACAACACTCAGTAATAAAAACACTTTAATAGCAACCACAGTAACCTCAACTCAGTTAAAAAATAATCGTCCCTCACTGATAGCAATCCACAGATAGTAATAAGGAGGACTCCAGCTCTCCCGAGACAGTGAAGACGGCTGACTGGTGTTTCGAACAGACGTTTCTGTGGTCTAGAAGGCTGAATAGATTAGTTAATAGGCATTTCTTCATTGGACTGGGAGGGCTTTTTAATCTTTTGGTCCCTTCAATATCAAGTCCCACGGTACATTTGGGAAGCTTGGTTTATGTCTCGAATATTGGCCACAACTGCAGCCCTCCCAACATTGCACACAAGCCTTGGGTAATGGAGGGAGGTCTCTCTCCTGCAGTAATCTACACTGAAAAATGCCAAAGGTTTAAAATCAATTTCAGCTGCTGAACTGCAGTAACTATTTTCAAAAGACGGTAGCCTTGCCATTTGATCAGAAGATCAGAGAGGGAAATTTGTAGAAGTTCAATCAAACATAGGGAAAATGATTACATAAACTGCAGAGTGAAATATTTAATGTTTTTTAAGACACATGGATGGGTTTCAAATTTGTTTTTAAGAGCAGTGGTGACCACTAAAAACACACAACACATGGTGGAAATGCCATCGCTGGCACCTAGTTAGTGCCTACTCATTTTGGAATAATTCCCTAGGTACTAAGGATATGGCATATTTTTAGGAAGATAGATTATGCCCTTTCCCCTGCTCTTGCTTCTTTCTTTCTTGATCTAGCATGAAGACAATAGTGGACAAATGCTTGGACTTAGAATTCTAAATAAGTGGGGACCTTTTGTAAGACAGGGATCTGAAGAGACAACTAACACCTGTTTTGCAATATAAGTTATAAAAGGTTATAAGACCAGGTTATATCAGACTATTACGTTATGCAGTTATATTCCAGAGGAGTCAACTCAAAATTATGGCATATTGAAACTTATATGATATTGATCATTGTTCCAATGGAATTCTTTTTTGTACAGAAGTACAAATTTGGTATAAGAAGCCATGTCTTTACTGCTGGAATGAAGATTTGAAGCAATTATCCGGATTGCTAGGAAAAAGCAATTTTAAGGTTGTTTATTTGTGGGGGACAGGAGAATGGAGAGGGTTACGAAGAGGAAAACTTCAAATGATAACTTCTATTATTCATTTCATGATGCCAGCAAAGATCACATCTGTGGATGTTACTGAACAGCACGTCATTTGAGACCATTATAAATCTTCAACATGGCTACTCTCAGTCTTCATGGCTTCTTGCTTCCTGTCCTCCACCCAAAATACCAAACCAAACAAAAGGGAACCTATTACAATGGAAAAACTACTGGACAGGAGTTGGAGGATCTGGGTTCAAATGACAGCTTGGATGTTTATACTTCCTGTGTGACCTTCAACAAATCAAATGGTCTCAGTTTCCCCATCTGTAAAATGAGGCAATTGGGCTAGATGGCCTCTGGGGTCTAAGTCCATGATGCTATGAAAAAAAGAAAAAAAACCTCATCTTAAGCTTTTATTAGTTCTACTCCCTAGAGACAGCCGAATGAAGCAAAATGTTTTGAAAGGTAGCCCTTTCCAGCACAATTTTTTTGGAGGGGAGTTGGGGTTAAGTGACTTGCCTAAGGTCACACAGCTAGTTTTTTTTGTGTGTGTGTTAAGTGTCTGAGGCTAGATTTGAACTCAGGTCCTCCTGACTGCAGGGCCGGTGCTCTATTCA
Source organism: Petaurus breviceps papuanus (assembly GCF_028583685.1). NCBI lineage: Eukaryota > Metazoa > Chordata > Mammalia > Diprotodontia > Petauridae > Petaurus > Petaurus breviceps. The sequence continues at coordinate 5,681,806 of NW_027187344.1, read as the reverse complement.
CTGTGCCTCCTAGCCACCCCTATTTTTCTTTTAATATGATGATAATGAATTCACATTTATATTGCGCTTTTAGGTTTACAAAGGCATAGTAGGTAGTTGCTGGATCTGGAGCCAGGAAGACCTGGGTTGAAATCTGACCTCAGATACTTACTACCTATGTGACCTTGCTCAAGTCACTTAACCTCCATAATAATAGCACCTACTTCTAAGGGTTGAGGATCAAATGAGATATTTCTAATTCATTTAGCACAGTACCTGGCACATAGTGGGAACCATATAAATGCTTATCCCTTTCCTTTCCCCTTCCATCACTACCCTGTCAAGTATGCAAAGCAAGTCTCAGGCTCCTTTAACAGATGAACAAACTAAGCCCACAGGGGTCAAATGAGTTGCCCAAGGTTAAGAGAGCAAATTAGTGGAGGAAAACCCAGGTCTTCCCATCCCTGGTTTAATGCTCTTGCTACTCTCCTCCAGGTTCCTTCTATGGGGTGCTATTTCTCATTTGGAAGTGCCCCTGCTCATGTAACCTCTCTGTACCTGATTGAGGTCCAAGTTGCAAGGGGGTTGATTTGTGATTTGGAAAAGGCAGGAGACAGGCCCGGCAGTTAAGAGAACTTAACTTGTTCCAAACTGATGGCTGCCAGTTCTATGTGCCTGCAGTTTATTTTTAGTTGGGTTATATGACAGATAGAGTGAAAAGGTTCTGACAGGAAGGAATGCTTTTTCTTCCCCCTTGTTTGAAGCTGGGTGTTCACAATGTGTATAATTTTAAATGTAACAACCTGGGTTTCAAAATATGCAAAATATCAGTCAAAATACCCTCCCCAGCATAAGCTCCTACACTTCAAAGATCTCTGCTGCCACTGCTAAAGCAAAATAAATAAATAGAATATTACTTGGCTGATTGATACACTAATTGCCTACAAAAATGGCACGGGCTGTGTCACCACCAAAACTTTCAGCCAAAGACAAGCAGGCTGGCAAACTTGCATTCTTAGCCCATAGGCTTTAATCTACCTGAGGACATATAGTAAAAAAACAGGTGTCTGTGTAAATGTATATTTGGTGAGGTAAGAATATATATGTATGCCAATGTGGACATTTGTTTTGATTAACTATACATGTGTATGATGGTTCTTGGCTGATTAAAACAAAACAAACAATATATATATTTCCCAAGAAATTCTTGTTTCCCTAGAAAACTTGAGAACTCTGATCAACACAATGACCCATCACAATTCCTGAAGGTTTGTGATAAAACATGCTGCCCACCATCCTGACAGAGAAGTGACTGACTCAAGAGTGCATATTGCAACGATTTTTAAAAAAAGATACGGCCAATGAGAAATTTTATTTTGCTTTACTATACATGCCTGTAACAGAGGTTTTTTTTTTTTTTTTTTGCGTTTTCTACAGGAATGGAAAGAGAGGCAGGAAAGTGAGAGAGAAAGATTATTTTTTCTTGAAAATAAAATAAAGTTTAACCTGTGGGAAAAATGATAATGTTCACGTATATGTACACACACATATATAAACAGATATGTGTGTATATACATATACATATATACACACATATAAATAATCCAAGGACCTGTGGTTTCATCACTGTGGGCACATTGCTACTGATACAGAACACAGAACTTCATAACTTTGTAGACAGTTTCAAGTTTCTATGGCTGAAAAAAATTAATCATTTCATTATCCTCTCTCTAGTGATGAAGCTCTATAAACTTACTTAGGCTGATCTTTGGAAGAGAGATGTACAGTCCAACACTTGGCCCATATCTGAAATCTTTTAAGCTTGACAGTTTCTTCCAGGGCTAACATACCATCAACAGTGATTTTGAGAACTTGCTATCAACCTCCATGCCAAGATGAAGCACTGGAGAAAATCTCAGTAACAGGGTAGAAGCAGAGGAACAGAGTCTGGAATGAAGTCAATGGAGTTGGGTTCAAGGTCTGACTACCACTCATTACACATGTGACTTTTTGTTGTTCAGTCCTTTTCAGTTGTGTCTGACTCTTTGTGATCCTCTCTGGGATTTTCTTGGCAAAGATACTGGAATGATTTGCCATTTCCTTCTCCAGTTCATTTTACAGATGAGGAAACTGAGGCAAACAAGTTTAGTGACTTTCCCAGGGTCACAAAGTTGAATTAATGAAAACGACTCTTTCTTACTCCAGGTCTGGCATTCTATCCACTGTACCATCTAGCTGCCCTTCGTGCGACTTCAGGGAAATTGATTAATCTATTTTACCTTCAGTTTTCCTCGTCTGTAAAATGAGGTTGGACAAGATAATCTCAGATGTCCCTTTCAGCTCTAAATCTCTGATCCTATAATGAATTCTTATCTTATCAGTATCCAAGACATATTAATTTATCAATAATAAGGGTGTATGCTTTATGGTAGGGTTCTGGGGCACTGAATGCTAATTGACAGAAGATACACAAAACTGTTCTCAAAGGGTATTTGTTCAACATTCCCAAGTCCACAGTGCAGAAAATGAGATGCTATAGAAATCAGATCTTGGAGATGGTCCTGCTCTACTTAAGTTGACAACTGAAACATTTTCCAGGCATTTTACAATTTTATTTCCAGCCAAGGCATAGTCCACCACCAGCAAATCCTAATTCCTCTACAGACCTGGTAGAAAAATGTGCCAGGTCACTACTCTGAGGATCCTTATGCTCCACAGAGTGAGCAGGTGTTCAGTTTTTCAGTCTATGGCTTTGGTTTCTCTGCCTTTGGTAACGAGAAGCTCTGAAAGGGATTTGGATTTTTTTTTTTTTAAACCATTCAAGAAGTCCAAACAGGGCCCTCATTTAGTGACCAAGCTACTTCTCTGCTTCTTCTCTGGACTGCAGGCCCTGCCTGAATCACAAGGCAATGGGCAGGTAGGAAAATGGGAAATTCTAAATCTAAACATGCCCTGGCAACTTAAGATCTCAGTCTTCTCCAGTGCCAACTTGTAGTCTTCCTGGTTTTTGCCAAAGTCCCCTTCTCACCACTAATCAACAAAAGAGTAATCCTATAGTTACCAGTAAACAAATTCGTTTTATGTAACTACAGTGAAAGATGAGTAAATCTACCCAAACTTATGGGGCTGAATTGGAACTCATCAGGAAGGACAGATGTTATTTGTACCCCGAATAAAGTAAAACCTCAGCCCAATTTACACTTCAATATACTTGGCTCTAATAATAACTATGGGGCAGCTAAGTCAATGGCAGCTAGCAATAGGCAGCTAGTCAATGCAGATAGAGTGCCAGGCCTGGCTCTCTTAGACTCTTTTTAGTGAGTTCAAATCCAGCCTCAGATATGTATTGGCTGTGTGATCCTGGGCAAGTCACTTAACCCTGATTTCCTCAGTTTCCTCATCTGTAAAATGAACTGTAGAAGGAAATTACAAATCACACTGATTAGCTTTACCAAGAAAACTCCAAATAGTATCACAAAGATTCAGACACAACTGAAAATGATTGGACAAAATAATAACTACCATATACAAAGTGCTTTAAAATTTGCAAACTATTTTATATAAATACTTATATTCCTCTATTAGACTACAAGCTGTCTGAGGGCAGGGATCATATCTTATATAAACTCTGCATTGCCACCCCTCTTCATACCTAGTTACAACTCTGTAGACATTAGGTGCTTGATGTCTGTTGACTTAATTTGAACTTCAAACTAAATCTGATGCTGAAAATGCAGAGAACTGCTTTAATTGATTTTTATTGAACTGAGATATATTTTGGTATGCTGTTGGGTTTTCGTTTTTTTTAATTCCTTGCCTCCTCTTTACAACACACACACACACACACACACAAACTCACACACACTCCTTTGGATGCCTCAAAGTCTACTGAAGTCTGGTAAAATGCATTCTCTCAAGTCTGAAAGATCTACCTTGTAAACAAACTATCTAGGGCCACAGATGGACCCAAAGGAATTCCAAGTGAAAATATACCCCAAAATGGGATGGAAAAACCCTGGTTTCAAGTGTGATCAGGGGAGAAGTGGCAATGACTTTAGATAAGATGGCAATGATTGAGAAATTTCTCTGCCCTCCCTAGCTCTTAGGGAAGAAGAAAAGGCAGCAATGTTTGAACAGAATTCTGGTGGCTCTCCAATGACAGGAAGAGCAACAAACAACTCCAGGGAGAATTTGACAAGCGGTCCCTCTGGTGCAACAAAGTAGTTCAGGTAAAGATTCCGCCAGTGTGGGATGATAATTTAGCCTCCCGAAGTGGATCGTATTATCAGATCTCTACAGCCATGGAAGGAAGGGGATTAGCCACAGGGGCCTCTTAACCTTGGGTTCTGTTCTGGCATGAATGGAGCATGGGGTGAGTTCCTGGCACACCAGGAGGCTGCTTCTTTGATCAGCCTGGACTAAACAAAATATGGCTCTTCTGAAAACATATTGGTGCTTCAGAAGAGTCCCTATGTTGTTAGTGTGCCCTGCACAAACATCAGACACTACTGCTAAATATCCGAGGGCTACCCTGTAGACCCAAGGATAGACATAAAAAATGGGCTTTGCCCTAACACCACAGTATACAGAGCTGTAAAGGAATGCAGTATAATTCTAAGACCTGATTCAAGAAGTAGCCCAGTGCTAGGCACCTAGCAAGTATTCAGCAAATACTCGTTTAAGTGAATGAAGTTGATTACCAACAGGACAACTGGATAAAGGGCAGCCCTAATGAACTCTGGGTTAAGGGGATAAAGGCAAGAAACTGAGACTGAGAAGTAGGAGAATTGGATTCTAGTCTCAGCTCTGTCATTTACTATTTGTGTAAACATTTAAGTCACTGTTAGTCTAAGACACTGGATCCTTTCCTAATTCTTATCATTAAGCAGATTCCAGTGCATTTTAATGCCTATCTCAGCACCACATGGATGTGCAGATGCTTAGAAACTGCCACTGGATTTGGGAGAAGCAGAAGTGGGTGATGAAGGTGAGGCAATGCTCCAGAGCACTGTGCATTGTCAGTTCTAGATTTAGGAATGGGACAACCTTATGTTCACCAGTAATTGATCAAATGGGATATTTGTAAAGCACTTAACAGTGTCTGGCTCAAAGTAAAAGCTTAGTAGATGCTTGTTTCCTTTCTTCCTTGCTATGTATACATAGAGGTTGGATGGCTCAGTGGAGTGCTGGCCCTAGAGTCAGGACGACCTTAGTTCAAATCTGACCTCAGACACTTTACTAGCTGTGTGACTCTAGACAAGTCACTTAACCTCTGTTTGCTCCAATCTCCTGATTGGAAATGGCAAACCACTCCAGTATCTTTGCCAAGAAAACCCCATGGATAATGTTGTCATGCTATGATCCACAAGGTCATGAGGAGTTGGACATGACCAAATGACTAAACAACAACCTGTATATAATATGCACTTAGTAAGTATTTGTTGAATGAGCATGTTTTCACAGCTAAATGTCAATCAATAAATACAATTCATACAAAAAATTTTAGCTGATTCTTTGTGGACAAAGAGAAGATTATTGTTTTGCTGAGGCCCATATTACAAGCTTCTTCATTTCCCACATGTTGAGTTGGGTAGAACTGATTAGTTTAATCGACAGATCCTTTCCATCATTAAAGAATCTTAAAAGTTGGAAAGGTCCAGGAAAATAATGTATTCCAATTTCTGCCTGATCAAGAATCCACTCTTCAACATCCCTACACAGAAATGATCATTCTACCTCTGCTTTAAGACCTCCGTTCATATGGAATTTACAATCTATTCTGCCCACTCCATTGTTGGTCTGCTGTAATTGTTAGGAAGTTTTTCGTTCTATTGAACTGAAATTATCCTCCCCTCCCCTTGTTAGGCACTGATCTTAGTTCTGCATTCCAAGAACAAGCTTAATACTAAGATATGGTCAAAGATAATTTTATTATTCTTTAAATGACTTATAATGCAATTGCCTAATGAGTGCTAACCTAATTAGAAGCAGTCAATTCTTATCATAAAATTCAAGCTTCACCTTCTGCTTCTGTCTCACAGAATCTAGAACAAAAGTAGCCAGAGAAATTAATTGGTCTAGCTCTCTCCCTTTAGGCAAGTCGATAGCCATATAATCCAAGGATGATAACTGTCATTTGTCCTGAAAAAGTTCAGAAATATAGATTCTGCAATCTCCCTTTAGAATACAATCTAGTATTTGGTGACCCTGACAATGAAATTCAAGTTTTTCCCTGTATCCAACCAAAATGTCTCTTTTTAATCCAACTCTTTTTCAGTCCTTTCTGGATATGGAAAAAATGCCTTATTATAGAAGTACTTCCCATATCTTTTATGAACTTATTTTTTTCCTTAATGCTTATTTTGATGTAGCTTCCAAAAGGGATCTAGGGAATGTATACCAAGTCTGCAAAAGGGCCTGAAAAAAACTGCAAAGGTTGGCACTCCCAAATGGCATTCTTTCTGTGGAGCAGTAAATTTAAATAATATTTATTACATGCCTGCTCTGTGCAAGGCTCTGTCCTAAGCATCGGGAGACAAAGATAAATAAGATATGGTCCCTTCTGCCAGGAAACTTACAGTCTAGTACTTGTAAATGGTTACAATACCACCTCATATCATGGACTGTCAGGTCCAATGCATTGGGTTGAAACATGGCAGCATCAGTTCCAGGATGAGAACAAAATGCAAAGGAACTCGAACGCTTCAGAATAAGATATGACAAGAGGCTGACATAAACTAACTGGAACTGTATAGGTCATAACAAATAACAATCAAAGCTTTCATTTCTAGAGTACTTTATAGCTTACAAAGTGCCTTCCTTCCAGCAATTCTGGGAGGTGGGTAGTAACAGAGAGAAAGAGCTTTTTGTCACTATACGAGTGAAGAAATTGCTGAGTTGCCACAGATATACATATTCCTGCAACAGAAAAGGAATTAGGGATAGGTTGTTCATTGGGGAAGAAAATGGATGACTAGATGAGTGGTTTGGGGTATATATCTGAGATGACTATATAGAAAGTCAATTTATGAGCTAGCAAAGGTTTCATCTTGGAGTATACATACATATACATCTGTGTGTGTGTGTACGTGTGTAAATATATGTTGACTTGTGTTCAGTTTTCTGTAATTCAAGAACTCAAGAATTAGAAGCTTTGGAGGAAAGGTGAATAATCTGTTGCATCTACCCTCAAGTGGTATCTGTCACTGATTCAAATTGTACTTCCTTCTTCCAATTCCAGGGCTTCAATGCAGCAGAAGGCCAGAGTTTCAAGGGCAGCAACAGTGTACTTGACAGTCTCTAGCATCACCCCCAAGAGAGGCTGGTTGGGTTCCTGTTCTTTGTTGTCAGCCCTGGCTGCTTGTCTGAAAGCACACCATGTGGTTCCTGCTGTCTGCAGGTGACCCAGGTGTGGAGGAAGCTAAGGGTCACTGTGAAATCCCTCTAATCGCCTCATTAGCAGGGTGGGGATGAAGGTGTGTTTGTTCAGTGAGAAGGCAGAAAGCTGGTAATTGCTTGGTGTCAGCTGGAAAAAACCAAGTGATAGGAGCAAGAGGCCAAATGTAAAAGGCTACGTGAGCACACCTATAATTAAACCAGTGTTCTAAAGAATAGGGGCTCAGCAGCACCTGACTATAGGGAGAGCACAGGAAAGAGGAAACTAAATTTGCATTAAGTCTGTAAATGGAGAAATACTCAGCTCCCACTGCTGGAAAAAATGCCCTTAGAGATGAAATTCTGGTTGGAACCTGAGCCCAGATATGGTTAATGTAATGAATGCTAGAAAAAAACAAATTCGACCAAATGGAGGCTTCTCATCTCTGTTTTAGTTTAGATAACAAAGATCCTATCCTCAGCATAGATGTTTCAAAGACATAATTAGTAGTGGATTTCAAAACACAGAATTTCACATTTTGGTTCTTACATCAGAGTCCAAAGTGTAAATGATGATGATGATGACAAGAACCAAAGGAAAGTGGTAAGCACTGTATAATAATACCCACAGTCCTCTTCTCGTGCCCCAGCGATGTCTGACCTTATAGCTGCCAGGGGCTCCTATTGCTCCTTCTTGGCCTTGTCACCAAGGTCAAGTGTTCTGACCTCCCATCTGGGGGCTTGCTCTTGCCCTGGTAAGGGGAATGAGGATGCACCAGAGCATTCCCGTGTCTAATTACTAGGGTCTGGTTTACTGCCTCCATTTGGGAAGTTGGAGAAACAGGGCCAGCTGCTCTGACAAGCTGGTCCATCAGCAGGGGGTGTGGATGCCCTTCTGAGTGATCGTCCTCTCCTGAACTGAGCAATGGAATCTCAAGCCTGTTTACGTTCCCTATTGCCCATTTTGCTCCTCATCAGACACTCTTGGGAACTACATCACTGGAAATTACACATGGGACTTCAAGCAATGAATACAGCCACCCACTGGGATGGGTCCAGGCCAACAAGAGGAAACAGAAGTTACTGGAGGGGCAGCAATCTATGGCACCTTCCCCCTCTGGCCTACCTTTTCTAGTTCATCTTTCACAATGCTACTAGAATATTTCTTATCCATCAATCTGGTCATTATTCTCTGTTAAAAGAATTAGCAGTGGTTGCCTATTGCCTATCAGATAAAATTCAAACTTTTTTTTGCCTGGTATTCAAGGTCTTCCACTGTCTGGTACTCCTCCACTTTTCCAGTCTTGATTTATTTCTATTCCACATATTTTATGAAGCAAACTGGAATACACTTTGTCCCCCGAACATGTCCTGTGCTTTCCTGCCTTTGTTTATGCCATTGTCACCGAGTGAAATGCTCACCTTTTTCGAACCCTTGTTAGCCTGTATCCATTCTTTAAAGCTCAGCTTAAATGACATTTTCTTCATGAAGCCTTCCCTTATCTCCTGCATAAATAATAACCTTCCCCATCCAAAACCTTGCCTGGTATTTTGTTATACAATACTTGAATACCCTTACATTAGATGATGTATTACAATGATCAGTCTGTGTTTTCTTCCCTTACTAGAGCACTCCATCCACACTCTCCATCCTTTGGACCCATTCTTTCCTTTTTCTTTCACTCTCTTCTTCCTAATCCTTTCCCTCTTCCTCTTTCCTTCTTTTTTGCCTATATTTTAGGCCTGCCAGTGGTGACCATGGCATGGGCATTACTTAGCTTGTCTACAATAATAAGGATTATAAATGGTGAAGACCTCTGTTCTCATGGTCAGACCCTGCAACTCAGGACTTCGAGCCTAAGACCCACCACTGGCTGTGTGACCTTCGACAGGTCACTTGGTCTCTGTATCTCAATTTCTCCATTTAGAGATGGGAATACTGCTCCCTACATCATACAGATATTGTGAGGATAAACCTAAACCACATAATATGCTTTGAGCTATGGGGGAAAGGTTACCACATACATTCTAATTACCATTATTTACAAGACAGCCTGGATTCATGAAAGATTGCAAGTAATTAGGCCACGTGTAATTTCATTCTAATAAGAGAAGGCTGCAGTTCCCATTTTTAAAGATCCACAGAATGTCAGGGTTGAAAGAGTCTTTAGAGATCTTCTAGACCAACCTCTTCTTTTTTAGTCAAGAAACTTAGTCCCAGAGGGGTTAATTGAAAATCCTTACAATAACAGAACTAATTAGCAGCTGAGCTGGGACTAGAACTCTGCCCATTCCAAGGCTCCTCTCCTTAAGTCACAATGCCAAAAGGCAATAAAAATTTATGAAGCACCTACTATGTGCCAGGCACTGTGCTAAGTGTGAGGAGAGGCAAAAAGACATGTCCTGTCTTCAGGAAGCTCAAAATCTAATTTGGGGGGGAGGAGGAGGAAACAAATATATATAGACAAGCTCTATAATAGGTTAAATAGGAAACAACAGAGGGAAAGAACTAGAATTAAGAGAGTTTGGGAAAGGCTTCCTATAGAAGATGGGATTTTAGTTAGGACTTAAAGGAAGCCAGGAAAATCAGTTAGGTAGAGTTGAGGAGAAGGAGCATTCCAGGCATGGGGGACAGACAGAGAAAGTGCCTTAGATCAAATAAATGGAGTGTCTTTTTTGTGGAACAAGAAGTGTCATTTGGAAAACCAGGAGAGAGTGGTGTCCCAAAAACCCAGCGAGAAGAGCATTTCAAGGAGAGAGCAATCAACAATGTCAAAAACTGCAGAGAGGTTGAGGAGAATGAGGATTTGGCAATTAAGAGATAATTATTGATTCTGGACAGTAGTTTTGGTGGAATGATGAGGTTGGAAGTCAGATTATAAGGGGTTAAGAGAGAGGAGAGAAAGTAGAGGCACCTATTGTAGAAAAGATTTTCAAGGAGTTTAGTTACAACTGGTAGGATGATAGTTATGAGGATGGAAAGATCAAGTGAGCTTTTGCAGAACTGGTGAGACATGAGCATGTTTGAAGGCAGTAGGGGATGCGCCAGTTGGCAGGGAGAGATGGAAAATAAGTCATAGAGTAGGGATAACAGACAAGGGAAATCTTTTGGAGATGGAATGGGAAAGAATAAACTCACTTGTGCAAGTAGAGGGGTTAGCCTTAGTAAGAAGTAAGATCACCTCTTCATGTGAGACAGAAGTGTCAGACAAGATAGTGGCAGAAGGCATATGAGTGATATGAAATTAAGAAGAAGGGAAAAGAGGAAGCTCCTAGAAAATGGTCTCAATTTTCTTCTGTAAAATATGAGGCAAGGCTCTCTCCTGACAGGGTGATAGGATGGGGCACCATGGATACCATGAAAGTATAAAGAAGGATGAAAAAGTTTGAAAGAGACATGATAGAGAGTGGGACAGTGAGTTGACATGGAAGATGTGTAGAAGGATTATCTAGGAGCAGGGAGGACTGAGTTGACGTTGTGTAATATAAATCCGTAGGAGACTCAGTCAGAATGGTTGAGTGATTTTCTTCATCTTTGTTCAGCAGCATGTTAATAGGAGCAAGGGCAGAGGATGGTGAAAGTCACCCAAGACTGAGACTTGGCTGGGTGCAGTCGGTGACTAGGGACTCGAGACCAGGATAGTGATAGAGACCAGATAGGAGTTCAAGGTTCACCAAGGAGTCTAGATGGGGAAAAGAGGAGAGAATGCAAAGGATATGGCCTAGAAGAGAACTGAGAGGTTGAGGACGTGGAAGTAATGATGTGGAAGAGCATGATCTGGCACGGGAAGGCAGGCGCAGAGGTGGAAAGTCACTAGATTATGGTCAGACAAAGGGACTTCAGAATTCTTGAATGTGGGGGGAGGTACATTTGTGGGTGATGGCAAGATGAAGGGTATGACCATTTTTATGTGTGGCTGAGGTGTTATGGAGAAGCAGATCATGGGTCAGTAGGTTGAGGAAATGAGTAGTTAAGGTATATGAGAGAATATTTGGAAGTTCTTAAATATGAAGGCAGGAGTTGCCAGAAAGTTATACATTTTTATACTGTGTAATATAGGTAATAAATTGTTTCAAGGGGGTATTTGGTGTTTGGGTTTGAGGCATGCCCAAAGGAAAAAGATGACTTACCAGAATCTCCCATTCTGAAAACTTTTTTTTTTGGGGGGGGGGAAGGGGATAATTTGTTCTTCCTAGAGGTTTGGGGATGGACTAGATAACTTCTTTCTTTCCAGTCCAAGGAATTTATAACTCCTTCCAAGTTACTAGAAACTCCAGGGCTTGGAATAGAGAATATGACAGTTGGCGTGGATTTCTAATGTGATCGTGACTATATGCATGATCATTAAAGTAGAAGATGAGAAGTCTCAAGTCCTTTTTTTATATCTGATTCATGACCTTAGAGAAGTGACTTATCTGCTTCTTCTTGGTCTCAATTTCCTTGGATTAAAACCGTATGTTAATGCTTGTTTGTCTCTAAGTCCTTTGGGCAGAAAGGAATATATATTGAACTACAGGTAAACTTGCTAAAGGGCAAGTGGTACAGGTACACCATCTATACATGTATTGTCAAAGTTTCAGATTGTTGTTTTGGCTTTTCATTTCTCCACTGGTTAACACATCTCCCTAAGTTACTATTAGGTCATTGTGAATACACTCCGTCCTGGTTCTGCCACCATTCCACCCATATATATGGGGATCTCAGAGACTGTGGCTTTGTTCATTTTCTGATATCACATTTGGCCCAATTTGTCTTTTTATAGAATGATGAGTAGACCAAGCAAACCGAGAAAAATTTTTCAGTGGGCAAGATTCCAAGTTTTCCTTCAGCTAATTAAGTGATATTAAGGAGGTTGTAAATGCCACATAAAAATTGGCAGGCAAGCTGCTCCCAATGATTAGATTATTGCTTTACAGGGAGCTACAGCTGCAGCTTCTCAACGCTAGTCTTTTTTGGGAGCGGGTTTGGTGTTTTCAAGGTTGTTACTAATAAGTAAAGTTCAAAGGTGTTAAAAGGTTGCCAGTTAATATACCTTCAATTCAATCCCTTTTTGTTGACTCTTGTAGTCAATACAAAAACTACAATTCTCTTGTAGTCAATTAAAAAATAAACCATGAGAGACAAAAATAGTACCACTCTTCCCCAAAATGGTGGAGTTTATATGGGGTTGGAAGGAATGGACAATGGGATATAACTCTTCCAAGGAAGGGTTCAAGTAAATTGTCAAGAAATGTCTGTCAAATGGATCAATTAATTACATTTACACTAAAGGTTGGGGTCAGGGGTGGGGGTGGGGAGGTATAACTTCAGAATCTGGAGCTTTCTAATTTACCAAAATCTCATGAATCTTGAATCCACTAATTTATAATTGCTATAGTCTGTGGAGGGGACCTGACCGGAATTTTTGAAGGTAAGCTTTCTATGAAAAAATGACTTCATGAACAAACTGTAGAGCACAAAGTGTATGAAAGATTTGCAGGAGAACAGTTACATGACAGACTAAACTAATTTTAAATCACTTGAGAAGCACTAATACTCCAAAGAGTGCTCTGATGCTCCTCAAGCACACTTGGGTGTCTGGACACGGCGGCAGTAACCAAGGCACAAAGCCCTTCGCACCCTCCAACTCTTGACTTTATCCACAGTGTCAGCATATTGTAAACTGGGGGAAAATATCCAGAAAGAATTAAAAAAAAAACTTTTTGAGTGCTGGCCTTATTTTTTGATTACTTTGTAGGTTTAGGTTAACACCTAATCATTCTTACAATTTGTTAACATCTTGATTTTTATACATAACAACTTGAAAATAATAAAACTTCATTTCCATAAGAATGCTATATCATTCAGACAGTACAAACAAGTGAAGTTTGGAAGAATTACAGAAATGAACAACACGTCTATGTGAGCACATGACTGCAGGCAAGACACAATCTGGGCCTCAGTTGCTTCATCTGTAAAATGAGGGAGTTCGACTAGTCGACTCTGAAGGTCTCTTCCAACTCTAAATCCATGATTCTCATTGGTTTACTAGTCAGATGTACCCCATGTATTTTAGCACCCAACTGATTCAAGGACAATGAAAACGAGAAATAAGATGGCAGAAGTCAAGGATAAAACCACATCTAGAGTAGCCACAGAATAAATAGTTTTAAGAAGCAAACACCTCAAGTAATAATTTTTGTCAATTGCATGGGTCATACCTGTCTGGGAAAAAAACACCATACTTAGGCATGATATAGAGAGCTCCAGGAAGGAACAAGATTATCCTGTTATGTTGTGATGGCAACACCTTAAGAGATGCTAGTTACAGTACTCTTATTGGTGTTTAATGACAGAGACATGCTCCCTTATAGTGCTATGTAGACCTTCTCAGGAACATCTGACTCTGTTTCTTACTGACCAGCTACTTGGAAAATAATGTAACTTTCAGGATTTTATCTATGTTGTTTTCTACCCTAAAGAAACTGAGGCCCCAGTTTCTGGTGCTGGTATGTTAGGTAAAGATATAGGATGTCGAGAGTGTGTGTTGATTTTGTATTTTAGGAATTGCTGAATCTACACAGCATAAAATAAAAGATACATTTCACACAGAGAGCTCATTGGTTCGTGCTGTCACTGCAGGGCCATATAATATGCTCCTGATATTATCGACTACTTGATAGAGTGCAGGGTTGGAGTTTTGGCCGGTTTGTGTGTCAGGTGTCAGAGTTTCTGTGACTATGAATGTGGTTCTGTGTTAAATGAGGCGGGGGGAAGCATTTAGTGTTTACTTTCAGAATTTAGTATCCAAAAGGCAGACAGACACCTGGCTGGTAGGATATCCTTTGGGGAACATGGTTGCTCTCCTTTTTAAAAAAAAGATGAGAGAAGTGTAGAAGAAAGGTGTGAGAGATTAAAAGTTCCCTTTGTCATTTGGTGAAAACACTTAATGGCCTCCTAACCTCCATCTGATTCCTATCTCCTCCTCCCCAGCACAACTCTACCCCTCTTCCTTATGGGTTTGGGCTCCCTTGTTTGCTGTATGGCAGGTGAAGTAGGAGAGGATTTGGTTTGCAGCCTGGTGAACAGATATCAGATGTTTGTACACAATATATAATTACTCCAGGACAACTGGTGCTGGCAGTAAACAGCCATAAGGAAGAAAGCTGAATAGTTTGGAGTATTTAGTGCTATTATTTTATTCCCCTATTTAAAATAAGGACCCTATTCTCTTTCTCGCCAGATGGATTTCAGAAGAGACGCTTCAGTTCTGCACAATAATTGTTGCCACAGTGTAACTCTTCTGACTTTGTGGGGTTTAGCAGACTTTTTTTTTTTCCTGCCCAGTCCTCAGAAAGCAGCAAACTGGCATTTGTTTGAGCCCTGACTGAGGTGTGGAAAATCTGTCAAGTTTTCTCTGCCTCTCACCCTGACCACAATTATACGGTCCACGCGCAGATTAGCTGCAAAGTCACTCTTACCCCAGGAGTGACAACATTTCCCCCAAATAAAAAGTTACCTACTGTATCCTAGAGTGGACGTCTGTGGAATAAAGGCAGGGAGGGGGCCCTATGGGGGGAAAAATGCCTTCAAAAGAAGCACATAACAACGGAAAAAGTAGCTGAAACAGAGTGGCGACAAGGCAGTAACAGAGAGCTGCATTGTCACGAGTTGAGTAATCCTATGACACACTGCTGTCACTCACCACGAGGCTCCCTGCTGAGCCCGCTAGACATCAAAGACCGCCCCATACCATCTTACATGCTCTTTATCAGCTAATCAGCCTATTCTTCCCTAAATAAAGCCCTCTTAAATCCCCTGCTCACAGGGGTATACCAGTCCTGTTGCCCATCTGCTTGCGAGGGTCAACTGAAGCAGGAGGCAGCGGATTGTTCTCTCCCTGGTGGCTTCTCAAGGTAAGGACAATGCAGTCTCCAATTCCCCCTCCTACCTCCCCCTCTCCCCCAGTCCCCTTCTCCAGGATCTGGGGAGGAGCTGAAGACATCAAAATCTGAAACACGGCTATTTGGATGAATGCTTACTAACAAAATTTCCAGTAATAATGCATGCCAGCTGCCAAAAATATATACTTACTAAAAATACTGAAGTTGGAGGTGGGGGTGGGGAGGGAGGTGAGAATTGGAAACAAAATTGTGTTTATTAACAGTCATTTTCTGTGTGTGTGTGTGTGTGAGCATGTATTTTTTTCCTTTCTTCTGCTAGGATATCTCCAAGTGTCCCCATTTTAAAGATGGAAAAATGGAGCTCAGAGTTGTGAATGTCTGTCCAAGAGCCACCCAGCTTGGGGGTATGTTTCCCCCTTGAACTCAGATGCTTAATCACACATTCAAAATCAATGAAGCTGGAGACATTGCTGCAGATCTGAAATAAACCAAACCCAAAAATCCCCAGCCCTAACTCTGATGCATGGCAGTTCAGCATCCTTGGCACACAAATGAACATCTGGGTTGGGGAAACCTGAGGGGGTTCACCTTTTCTCCCTTAGGAGAGGTCTAACTTCTGCAAGGCAATCATATAATAATGCAAATTGTCAGACCTGACCAGGACAACTGGTGAGTGACAGCAGGTGCCTGCTCCCTCTGTACCTCTGGCCTTCAATGGCTACTTTGAGAGAAGCGGAGCTGCCATAGCATGGTTCCTATTCCCACTGTGGCACTGTAATGCAGAAGCCGACTGATAGAGAAAACATTTATGAAGTATCTGCGCTGAAGATTTATAGGATCCTGGTCATAGGACCATAATCCCTTTATTTTACAGATGACGAAACTAAGGCCTGTCAGAGAGGTTAAATAATTTCCCAAGGTCACGAGGTAGTAAGTGATAGAAACAGGATTTGAATTCAGTTTTGAAGATGTTACTATAATAAAATAAATGCATCTGTAATATATTAATATTCCTATGAGAAAATGTTAATATTGTTTAAAATGAAGTATTCGAGAAATTTTAATTTTTAACTTAACAGAAGGTAGGAATTTTACAAAACACCCAAGAGTGCAAAATTCAGGTTCTATTCAGGTTAGATTTAATGAATCGAAGAATGTCTGATTTTTCAAATCCCTTTACTGTTCTATATCACAGAAAAACCAGACATTGTCAAGGCTGATGAGCTAACAGGAAGAGGCTGAAGAAAACTGGGTCAAAACTTCTTGTTGAGTGAACAACACACAGAGATATTTAGTGTTTTACATGCACATACATACAAATAAATAAATTTATGTTGCAAGATGTGGGAAATCATGGTCTTTGCTTAGGTATGCCTAGAGGGCCAGCTGGGAAAGGTTTATGGTGGTATTCATTACTGCAATGCAGAAAGAGCAGCATACTAAGCAAAAAAACAATTGTTTTGAACTATTTGAGGACCCCCTTTGGCCCCAGGCTCAGTGAAAAGCCTTTTCCCCCTGAACAATTGAAGAGAGCTTAAATACTACTTTCTTCATGAGTCCTTTCCTGGTGGTTGGTTGGTTTCCCTTCCCCACCCTCCACTCCCATATCACAGGATTCCCTAATACTGGTGTTTTACATGCCTGTATAATGTGCAGCTATCTACCTTCATATGTTGTCTCTCCCAAAGGCATGGAAGCTCCTTGAGGGCAGCTCACTTTCGCTTTTGTATCCCTGCCACCTAGCAGTAGATGCTTTTTGTTGTTAGGAAGTAATTCTGCCTATACACAGCTTAGGGGATGATCCAAGAATAGATATATCAGAAAATCTAGCCATATCTACGCCACTGTAATTTGCAGGGAGATGTAGTTTTAATGAACTAATCAAAGATTACTTGGCATCTGTGGATTTTGGAGGAAAATTATGGTCGGTAGCAGGGACATATCTGTTGAATGTCAATTTCTGGACAGCTTGAAAACCTAAAGATGGACTCTCTGGCAGAGTTGGAAGGGATTTTAGAAACCATTTAGTCGGACCTCTTCATTTTACAAAGGAGGAAACAAGGCAAAGTTCCTAAGTCTAGAAGGGCCAGCTTCTTGGTCAATGCTTTTCTAACACCCCTAAGCTCTCATTTCCGAGGAAGTGGATAGAGCCCACTGGTTTCTTGAGAATGTCAGTACCATTGTATCTCAGGGCCATGGAGCCCAAAGCTTTCTATAGAAGTTCGTGGTACAATGAGCACTGGGCCTGGAGTGAAGACCAAAGATGAAATCCAACCTCAGACACTCTCTAGCTTGTGTGATCCTGGGTAAGTCATTTAACTTCTGCCTGTCTCAGTTTCCTCATCTGTAAAATGGGGATAATAACAGCACCTACCTTGCAGGGTTTTTGTGAGGATCAAATGAGATAATATTTGCAAAAACAAACAAAAAAGCTTAGCTGAGTGCCTGGCGCATATTAGGTGCTATATAAATGCTTATTCCCTTTCTATGGATAAGTCGGGGCAAAAGTTCATTACCCAAACACAACTGTACCAGTCATACACAATTCCTTTCCTTGGTATCTACTTGGGTTCTTTAAATAAGTTGGGTCTAAGTGGAGGTCATTTGTGTCTCCATGCCAGTAACATTTAACAATCCCTCATCAACATTTGAAAAGTACTACATAAGGACCCACATAAACTCAGAAGGTAAGGGAAAGGGGAAGGAAACAAGCATTTATTTATTAAGCAGCCATTACATGTCAGGCCCTGTGCTAAACTCCTTACAAATATTTTCTCATTTGATAAAATAACAGAGCTCTCTACTAGGCATTGAACAAAGCCATAATTGCTATAAACCCTTTGCTCTTACTGGAGTACTGCTAGGCATATGCCCCAAGTAGGTCAATGACAAAAAGAAAGGTCCCACATTTGTCAGAATATTTATAGCAACAAAGATCATGGTAGCAAAGATCTGAAAGCAAAGAAGATGATTGGGGAATGACTAAACAAACTGTGGTCTATGAATAAACGGATTTTTACACTGCTGGAAGAAATGAATATGCTGAATACAGAGAATCATGGAGAGACCTACATGACTATGCAAACTGAAATAAGCAGAGCCAAGAAAACAACATACACAATGACCACAATTACCGTGTTTCCCCGATAAGACCTATCCCAAAAATAAGCCCTCCCCTTACTGTGTAAGATTCCTCTAAAATAAGCCCTCCCCCGAAAATAAGCCCTGTTGAGATTGCTACTGTAGTGAAGGTGATCCCCTGTGCTACACTCTACGTTATGGTACCCTCTGTATGCACCGCCCCTCCCCCCCACCCCGTGAAACCCACGCTGCGCTCGGAGCTGCATCCAATCAGAGCTGCAGCAGTGAGCGCGTCATCCTGTTCTTCCCCAGTGATTTGCTTATTGAATAAAGATACATTTTTTTTTGTTCACATTTACCTGTTTATTAAAATTGCTGTCAATGTTCATTAAAATAATCCCTCCCCTGAAAATAAGCCCTCTGGTGTTTTTCTGTCCAAAAAACTAATATGACAGTGTCTTATTATCGGGGAAACATGGTATGTAAATGCAAAGAAAAAGAATGAAAAATCTGAATGTTATAAAAAACAAAAAGACTAAGCTTGGCCCTAAAGAAGACATCTCCCCTCCATGCACTTTTGCAGAGGGAGGGGTCCACTGATACAGGAACACTGCATATAACATATTCTTTTTCTGAGGGGTTGATTGGTTTTGCTGATTTTTTTTCTGTTTAAAAAAATTTTGTAATAAGGAATGGCTCTCTGGATGACTGTAGAGCAAACTATACGTGGCGATAAGAGGAAATATAGAAGATATAAAAACAAAAGTTTATCAACAAATCTATTTTTTGAAAGTAAGGCTTAAAAAACTACTTCGTTTTTAAAAACAAAAAAGGAAGTCAATGTGATCATAATAGGATAGGATTTTAATCCAGTTTTAATTAGTGCTCATTACTCTAAAAACAAACAAAAGGGGGGGGGAGGTAAATGTAAAACACTACGCAGCCACTGTATGTTCAGTCTATAACATGGATAGTATAAAGCCAAAACAAACAGTGATAATAGAAAATGTAATAGGGTGGGACACTGATCACATTAGGCAGGCTCCCGTCCATTTGAAGGCTGATAGTAAATGTGATCATTAAAATCCTGTTGCAATAGTCATTGAGATCCAACAGGTCTCAGTTTCTGAAGAAGATTTAAAGAATTGAGACTAGTTATTTTTTCTTTCGTAGTAGTATAGTCACTGGCAGATACATTAGTGATCATTTACCTTCCCAATAAAAGATGGAAGGCTTCATATTGGGAAGAATGCAGACCCTAATTCTTATACTTTTACCAGAAAGAACAACATATTTACATTCATCTCTGGCTTTTTGGGCGGGGATCTGTGTTTTTCTGTGCTTATTTTTACATTTGGTAGGGAGAAAGGAAACACAGTCAATTCATCTTACCTTTTCAGCTTTGATTTCCTTTTGTTTCCTGAAGAGGCACTTAGATTCTGGGGGGCATCTCTTAGCCCAAAGCTCTTGGCCACATGACCGAGATGGAGGGACCGGACATGAAAAATATGCTTCAGGTCCTTGGGGTAGGTTGCATAGGCACGGATGAAAGACTGTAGAGCTGAGGAAAGAGAAAAAAAGGTTCAGATTTCTGGACCATTATTTATTTGCACAAAAGTTACACTTTTTTATTTTTGCCAGTCCCAAAATAAGACTGGAGTCCTGATATGAATGAACACAGTTAGTTACAACCAACAAGAACCACTAGTATTTGCAGAATGAGACATATCCCTTGAAATAAGCATAGAACTTTTGAGAATCCATGAAAAACCACTTGTGGTAGCCAAGAAAATGGGAAAGAAACCCCCCACCCCCACCCTATATAAAGTATACATGATCAAAACAGTCTCTTTTTCTCATTGGGTTTTTCAACACTATTGACTATGAGTTCAGGATAAAAAGAAGGGAGAAAGGAAAGAGACAACACCCCAAGTAACTAAAAGAGTCTGGGTCAGGCCATATTCCCTGGGGAATGTCCTATGGCTATTAATACAATGTCCTGTCAAGAAGGAAGCTGCACCAGGAACATACTTTAGTACCTTTAAAGAAAGGAAAAATTAGATCCTTTTTCCAGATCACACAGTAAGCCACAAACAAAACTGGACCTGGAACCCAAGAAAGTTGAGCCTTGGTCCTGATCACTAGGCCTTGCCTCTTCAAGAAAAGATTTCCCTATACCCAGTTCCTCTTTTCCTACCTAGCAATAAGAGTTAAGATTAAATGTATGCCCTAGTCTCATTACAGAGGGAAGGAGGGAATTGTTCTGGAAAGTAGTTCTCTGGTAAGAGACCATTCCCATATCTATACCTATTCACTTTTGCCCCCAATCCCTACTCTTCCTGCCAAGCACTGCCTACCCCTGCAATCTCTGATGGAAAGAAGCACTAAACACTAACCTCTCTTGCCCTGGCTTGTTGAGCCACTGGACCAGCAAGTTTGCCCACAGCTTAAATGTAATCTCCCAGCAGCATCAGGAGATTGGCGTTTATGAACAGTAATAAAAAGTGTCATTTTAGCAGATCAGCTCTGGGAAGAATCCTGGGAATCCATCAAAGCTCTATTTACTGAGTAAAGTGAACTCCTTTTC
This sequence comes from Petaurus breviceps papuanus, assembly GCF_028583685.1. Taxonomy (NCBI): domain Eukaryota; kingdom Metazoa; phylum Chordata; class Mammalia; order Diprotodontia; family Petauridae; genus Petaurus; species Petaurus breviceps. Next base: position 5,660,901 of record NW_027187344.1, on the reverse strand, counting down.
CCAATCGATGAGACATAACCAAGGCAACTCTTCTGCACCCCCCTCTCAATTCTGTGTCACTGCCTTTTTTTAATAACTGGGGACTAGCATTTTTAAAGAAAATCTTTAACATTCCAAATGGTCTATACACTCAGGGGATTATAAATATGGGAGAGAGTACTCAGTATTACATGTTAAAACCATAAAATAATAATAGGTCATTAGGGCTAGAAAGGACCTTAGCAATCAATAGTCCAATTCCCTAATTTTGTGGCTCATGTTACAGTCACATGGCTGACTAATGGCAGAGCTGGCCCCAGCTCTAGTCCTAGACCCACTGACAGCCAGTCCTAATCTCCTTCCATCATACCATGGTGCCACCTTCCAGGAGGCCAATGTGATAAAACAAATACTACTCAGTTAATGTAGGCAAAAACAAAATAAAACAAAACAAAATAACCCTTGGCAAAAAGACATTTTCTTTTTGTCTGTCACTCCAAATTTTCTATACTCCTGCCTCAGGTCTGCATACAATTCAGTATATGCGTGGCCACCACAAAAGATACATTTGGCATCATGCTTCTTGAGAAAAGCATTAGTTATTTGACTTCCTCCAATGCTGATACACTTATTCTTCTCCCTTCTTTACCCCCAATCAAAATAGCTTGAGATTGAGAGCCTTGGTCCCAGGAGAGTCAAGTGCCCAACTCACAGCTTTACAGGGATAATGAGTTTGCCAGGAAATGGCAGAAAGTATTTTCCCCCTAGACAACTGGTCAGACAGCATTTCACACTGCATATTTTTACTATGGAAACTCCTTGTTCTCAAGGCTCCTGTTCCACTGGGGACAGCGACAGTTGGTCATCCTCACATACTTGCATGGACACCCATGTTCAGCTAATTCGGAGGGGCATGAGCTTCAGAGGCAGCGGCAGATGTTTGCATGACCTTCCAAGGGTCAGGAAATGGTTCACTTTGGCAGTGACTGTGATATGCAGAAGGACTGGGGCCTGGAGGGCAAACACAAGAGGAAAGTAGAGGAACAGTAAAATTGAAACACTGTTATTTTGGAGAACGCAGGCTGAGGAAAAGGCTGGGCAAAAAGCAACCTCTTTTCAGGCCCTGATTCTTCACAGTCACCTTTTGGGGCAAATAATCTGGAAACAAAAAACTTTTAAAAATTCTTTCCACATGTATTTTGTTCTTTTTCATGACAGCCTTCCTTATGTCCTGGTCTCAAAAACGCCCCTTTTGGTGGAGAAGTCACCTCTTGGTGGTGTAATGGACAGTGTTGACTTGGAGTCAGGTGAGGGGAGGAAATGCCAGCTCTGATCCTTACTAGCTGTATGGTCCAGACAGATTACAGCCCTTCTGAGTTTCAGTCTTCTCCCATGTAAAACTGGGAAGCTATCAGTATTACCAACTTAACAGGGCTATTGCGAGGAAAGCATTTTCCATGCCTTAAAATGGCATGCAAATTTGCTATTATTGATATTATTTGAGACCAGGAATAATGGTACCTTAAAGACCTGTGATTCAAGGATCTTTGATTCTAATGGTCTGGGGTACTCTCCATTGCCAAGGGAGATTATAGCCTCTCTATGCCCTGGCAGATCATCTTCAAGAGCTGGTGTGGCTAAGAAAATTCCTCATCTGGTGGCCAGACTTGTGGTAGTGAGCAGCTAGGAAGACAAGAGAGAGGGACTAGGACAACGAATCCTCTCTAGCCCATTGGGGATGGGGAGAACTCATCCTTCACTGGCGTTACTGCTAAGAACACTCTTGCCGCCTTCAGATGGAAGAGCCATCCTCACACCACAACAGGGCACTGGAGGAGAATTTGGGTGAATAATATATTTATAGAGGGGAAGGGGCAAAAGGAGACAAATGCTCCAATTATTCTATCTTACTGCTCTCTAGGACTCTTGGCTAAGAGGGGATAAGTATTTGCTCGAACAAGAAAGTGGGGGCCCCAACCCACTGGAATATTTTGCTGTGAACAAAGAGTAACATTTTCTAAAAATTTTCCTTGGGGAAAAATGTTCTCCAGGACTCACATGTTTGAATTCCTTGCTCTCTCCCCAACTCAATGCAAAGGTGCTGTGGGAAGTGCAAAGAAGGGGCAACTTCCTGGAAAGTGACTGCAATTAAATGTTGGTTATTAACACTGACTGGGTCAAAAAATGCAAAAGAAAACAAATGCATCTCTGGCACAATCTCCATCAGATTTTCTGCCATGAAGGCAAAAACCAGCTGCTTTGTTAATTATTCATGACTAAGAAGGGAGTTTATGGAAGCAAGTCAGTAGGGAAATTTGCATATGCAGATTTCAATTCAAGAGAAAGGATCATACTTGCAGTCCTTTTGATGATGGTGGTTATGTCATGAATACAATACCCTTTGGGTGCAAAAGGTATGTATGTTCTCCCAAAACATTAATTCACAGACCTGAGTGAGGCAGCTATAGATGTTCCTAGGTTTCTGCAAGTTTAAAGGGGTATGCAATTTGGTAGACTGAGATCCACCAAAGGGGGCTTTGGGGCACAGATTATTAGAAGCCTAGTATAATAATCAATCATCAAATAATTGAATATTATACTACTTCACTCCAAGACAAAGAGACATTTTGGAATATGACTCCTATTCTTTGTTCTCAAAATAAGAAAAAAAAATTATCTGCAAGTTTTTCATGCTTTTGAGTTTAATGATCATGAGAAAGAGGAGAAACTCCAAAATAGAGTATTTCTCATTCCATTCGCTATTGGAATTGGGGTTGAAGTTTCATTTGTCACAGCTTTCACTGTAATTCAACACATATTTATGCAGTGCCAACCATGATCTGTGCAACACATTTTGCTTGGGGGGAGAGATACAAAGTTGAAAACCAAACAGACCCTAGTTCTTGTCCTCAAACCTAGCTTATTAACTCATACAGAGCTTCATCCTTGGTGTCCTAGGTCACCTAGGATACTCTTGCCTCCCAGGATGCCCCATCCAAAACAGAAACCACAAGGGGCCCAGAAGTATGTGACTTAAGACACTGTCTCATGTCTGATCTTAAATCTTTTAAACATTACTCAGCCTGTCCCAGTGTGTGCTGGGTATTGGGAGAGCAGCAACCAGGTCACAGCCCTAGACCTAGCAAAGAGCTCCATAGCAGATTCTACAGCATTAACGGTCCCCCAACCCACATACTTGCTTTCACATTCACTGATAAGGGCACAATCACACCTAGTCACTTCCAACACGCCCCCAAACATACACCATACCCATGAAGATGAATCTCATTGCCAAGGTAGAACTGTCTTATCTACTCCCCAAATTCAATCAAAGGCATCAGCATACTCGCTCACTCTGAGCCTCTCATGGCCACACCCAGAGCATACTCTCCCCAAAGCCACTGAGGTCAGACCTCCTGGACTGCTCCCTCAAATAGCCAATCAGTTTACAACAGCCATATGGACATTTCCTGATGCGCCTGACACTGGTTTCCATTTGCAGGCGCCCCCTGCAACAAGGAAAACTTCCATGATGAAACGTGGATCCTTTTGCCCCATCAGTTCCAAAGTGCTCCCATCTCCCAATGAGCATAACACAAAATATAATGGGCTAAGGAGAAAAGGTGAGAGAAAGAGAAAATCCTCCTAGACAATCTTAGGAGGAGAGGTCACCTTCAGCTAGGGGTACATGCGGGAAGTTTCCATATAGGAGATGAACTCTAAACTAGGCCTTGAAAGAAGAGAAAGATTGTGAAAGGTCGAGGTGAGATGCTAGCCTTGCTACAACAGTAGCAGTTCTGGTGGGACACATACTCCACATAACCAATACCAAAATGCAATAATATGGAGTGAGTTAGTTTATTTTTATAGCAACTTCATTATTAACACTGAACCACAAGAGTAGCATGGACCCACTTATTTACTGCAAAATGGTTCATCTTATATCAAACAAATATGCATCATCAAACCAACATCTTACAAAGTTACATAATAAATAGTCTATTCAAGAAAGAAATTCTATTGCCTTGAGAATCAACCACTGATCTGAAGGCAGAGCATTAGGAACCCCAAAGCTGTTCAGTTCAGCTGAGAAAATGCTAAGAGGAAGAATGGTTTGGGGGTGGCTGTGTGGTACAGTGCCAAGAACACTGGACTTGAAGTTGGGAAACACATGGGCTCATGTCTTGAAGGAAATAATGTTATATTTGTGTTACCTTCCTCATGGGGCTGTTGTAAAGAAAGCGCCTGGTGAGCTTCAAAGTGCTCCGGAACACTCATTTCTGTTAATGAGTGATCACAGTGTGATATGACAGAAATCACAGAATTTAGAGCTGAAAGGGAATTTAGATTTCATCTGGCCTCATGGCCTAATTTTACAGGGGAAGAAACTGAGGGTCAGAGAGAGATTAAGCAAAATGCCCAATGTTTCAAAGATATCAGAAAGATGTTGTCTTGGCTCATCCCTTGCTTCTCTGTTGACATAATTTTCATCTAGATGGATCTGTTGGATCTCAAGGTAGCAACTGACTATGAGCTATAAAGCACTTTCAGCTCTTAGGTCTAAGAATCTATGAACCAGAGAGGCTCTGAATCAGGCCCCACAGACCAAATGGCATCACTACATGCCATGCCACTAATGGGTGACAAACAGAGGGATTCAATGACAAAGACCAAGTTTTGATTTCATGACTACATTTTATTCTCTTGCTCAGAGACAATATAAAAGGCCAGGGTGGAAAATGGGTGATCTCAGAAGTCATAATAACAATAAATAATAATGCTAAGTGCTTTACAAATATCTCATTTGATCCCCATGATAATCATGTGAGGTAAGTGTTATTATCTTCATTTTATAGTTGAGGAAACTGAGGCAAACACAGGTTATGTGACATTCACAAGGTCACACAGCTAGTAAGTGTCTGAGGCCAAGTTTTCTTGACCTCAGGCCCAGTATTCTCTACATTACACCACCTAGCAGTCTCTTCTGAAAATTCTACTCAAGGGTCTGGATATTGAATTAGTGCCCAACCCTACATAAAACTTCCAAGAGCTGGAGACAGAGCCTTTGATCTTCCCAGGAGGCCCTTGCTGTTATTGTTCTCAATTCCCTTGAACTTTTAAAGTGTTCCTACTTTAAAGTTGTCTAGGTCCAATATATCTACCCATTGCTTTTGGAAAGATAGGTATAACTTTTCTCTCTCCTATAATTGTTTCTTTTGTTATATCTTTTCATAAAAACAGGTACATAAAGAAAAAAAAAACTTAACCTTATGATCCAAGTCATTGGGTCAAAGCTCTATTTCTAATGTAAGCCAAGATAAGTCCTCATTTGTGCAAAACACGTGAAAGGATGAATTAACATTTAATATCATTTTAAAGCCTCTTGCGTCTGTTTCCAAACCCAGTAGAATTATTGGGCTTGAAGGCTTTCACTAGTGAGCAGAGACCCCTGGTTGGCCTCTTACCCACCTCCCACCCTTTACCCTGCCACCTCAGTGGGAGGTATAGTGGGAGCTCTGCTGACCTATCCATTCAGTAATCGCCTAAGAAATCCACTGACCTTTCTTTGCCCAGGAGACCCTCTCCGCACTGGCATGCACGTAATCTTCAAATGCTGTCTGCAAGACAGTGGCTCGCTCTCGGATTTCCTGGGGGCCAACACTGCGGGATTTCTGGGAGGGTGGCGGAAGGATTAAAGGAAAGACAGAATCGGAGTCAGGAATAATGAAGCAGTTTATAATAGATTTAATAACAGTAAAATCACACAGTAACCACCTAGGGGCCAAAAGGAGTAATCCCTTCAATATTACTAGAGAAGAAAAAAAGGGAATATAAAGATGTTAAAGTCAAGCAAAGATGAGGATAGCTTTGTGCAGAGAGCAAATCGGTTTTAATTTTTTGTGTTTCTGACCCCTTATCACTCATGTTCAGAATGAGAGATCATCAGTGATACTTTGGGATTTACTAGGTCCAGTTTGGATGTTTAAAAGTGTCACTGAAAATAAATTGTGTTTTCAAGTGAATCTTGCATTTTATGCCTTTCTGTCTTGTTTCTCTCTCCTCTCCAACTCTCAATCAGACCTCTGGCAATTTCTCTGGGGGGAAGCCTTCCATAAAGGTTGGTCTATAATTTGGCTTCATAAGTTACTTTTATGAGAGGTAACTTCATAGCAAGTTTCTGTAATTCCCTGTGCCACTCACACTTGGTACTCTATGGTTTGCAGTGAAGGGTCCTGAGTTGCTACAGCAAATCTGGTCTAAAGGAAGGCATATGGACCTTTCAAATAGCTCCATGGCAAATAAGAAATAACATTAAAATGATAAGAAATCTATAAAACTTTATAGACCTGAAATTTATCATTTTCATCCTTGAACAGTCCATATGAAGAATTGCCCTTCCTTTATAACCTCACCCTGGGAATGGTGGTTTCATTTCCAGATCTTTCCAAATCAACTAGAAATGCCTTTTAGCGAGGACAAAAGGGAGAGAGGCCAGTAGAACGTGGCTCATAGAAACAGATCGGCTACCAAGCCCTCTGCCCTCTGTGTGGTGCACAAGATAAATCCAGAGGGGAGTATAGTTCACTTGCACTTATAACCTTTGGGGAGCACTGGCCCAAGTCTCTGTGCTTGGCTGGTTGCTCTTAAGCCCCTCCACTCTTAAGACAGCCAGAGGAAGAACAGGGGGAATAAAAGAAAAGGCTTGATTCCTCTGATCGATGTACCTCTCTGTACTTAATAGAGACTTAACAATCTGAAAATGTTTTTAGTTTAGTCAAATCATCCCTTGCCACCTGTTTAGCTGATGACAGTGTAGCTGATTTCACGGTACATGGTCCCCCTAAGGGTTTTCCACGATAAAATGTCAAGAGAAAAGTCAGCAGGAACTGTGTTACGAAAGTGGACATTTGCTATTGTCATTAACAAGGATTTTTTTTTTACCCCCTTAACTGATGTGAAATGCAAACTCCCTCCCCCTCCTCTTTTCGTTAAGCCATCCCGGCAGCACAACTGTCACCTTCCTAGCGTTTTTTAATATGAATGTGAAATTAGCGAAGATGCCCTTTCCCCTGGCGGACAGAATCCTCTGTTATTAAAAAGTAAAGCACTTTAATAATGAAAACTTTTTCCTCTTTTTCCTGTGTTTTAACTGTTTAAAATTAATGAGAAGGGCAGAACGGTTGTCAAAGCGATATTGAAAGCCGGGCAGCCAGGACCGAATAAGCACAAAAATCCCTCTAGAGTGTTAAATAAACAGAGCTTCAGCCCTCTCCGAATCCCTCTGTTGGTTATTGTATACATTCTGTAACAGCACTCAGAATAGATCTGAGAGCCAGGGAGGCAGAAAGGTTTCAGAATTCCAATAAAGGCCTCAAATTAAAGACAGCCTGGTGCGAATTCCAGGAGAAAATTAAAGAGACCTCAAGCTTAAGTGACAGGTGACTTGCTTCTGTGTCACAACTGTCAGGGGATTTAGTGATAATATGGCAATATATTACAAAGGGCTTTTCTTATTCCCCCCTTTAGGTTTCAAAATGAGGCATCTTTTCTTCCTAACCAAAAAAAAAAAATATATATATATATATATATATATATATATATATATATATATATATA